>NC_133451.1:115907500-116217500 GCF_048565385.1 Saimiri boliviensis | reverse complement strand
GGATTGCTTGAGCCCAGGAGTTCAAGACCAGCCTGGGCAACATAGCGGGACCCCATCTTTACAAAAAAATTTTCAAAAATAGCCAGGCGTAGTGGCATACACCTGTAGTACCAGCTGCTTGGGAGGCCGAGGTGGGAGGATTACTTAGCCTAGACTTTGAGGCTGTAATGAGTGGTGATTGTGCTGCTGCACTGCAGCTTGGGCAACAGAGTAAGACACTGTCTCAAAAAAAATTTTTTTTAAGAAAAAATTGGGATATGCTTTGGAATTGATAATAACACTTTATAGATGTAATTTATAGATTTTATAAATGCATTCACAGAAACTTTCTTGCTTGAGTCTCAAAATAAAAGAGCATTGTTTTATTTCTTCCGTTTATCATTGAGGAAGTGGCCCCTGGAAGGTTATACGACTTACCTGAGATCTTCTGACTATTAAGAAAGAAGCTCGGCCGGGCGCGGTGGCTCAAGCCTGTAATCCCAGCACTTTGGGAGGCCGAGGCGGGTGGATCACAAGGTCGAGAGATCGAGACCATCCTGGTCAACATGGTGAAACCCCGTCTCTACTAAAAATACAAAAACTAGCTGGGCGTGGTGGCGCGTGCCTGTAATCCCAGCTATTTAGGAGGCTGAGGCAGGAGAATTGCCTGAGCCCAGGAGGCGGAGGTTGCGGTGAGCCGAGACCGCGCCATTGCACTCCAGCCTGGGTAACAAGAGCGAAACTCCGTCTCAAAAAAAACTAAAATCAAGGTTTTCAGATTCCTGTCTGGTATATTACTGTATATTACTACAATGACTTAAATAGTAATCTTGCTGTATCTTATGAGTGGCCTACCCGATGGATTAAAATTCAGAAAATGCAGCTAATAGTGAAGAGCTTATCCCCAGTAATGTTAAATAACAGCAGACTACTAAAGAAAGACACAGGTGATTAAAAGACAGCAATGCTTTTGGTTGCTTTAGCAGAAATAGGAAAACCAGCAAGACAGCAGTTAGAGTGAAAGTGTATGTATGGGTTTGCAAGACTATGCACAGGGATAAGAAGTGAGTACGGCTCCTTTTCTGATTCTTGAAGGTCGGTATCTTTTACAATTCAATGGGACTGCTTTTGTGTCAGGCTTTCAGAACTCTGGACCTATAGCCAAAATATGAATAATCAGCATGTTATCTTAATATTCTAGATACTTCCAACACTGTGCATATGTGTCTAGACGGAAAGAAAGCCAGTGACATCATGGAGATGAATGCTGTTTTGCCTGAATTTGGTAAAGTCCACCAAGAGTATGCGTAAGTCTTTTGATGATGTGGTACATTTACGTAATAAATTTCCCTTGAAGAACCATTTTTGCTCATCCTATAGTTTTTGTTATGTACTCATTTTCATTGTCATTGTTTTAGACATGTTTACATTTTATTGTAATTTCTTCTTTAATTCTTTGGGGAATTTATATATTTTTATATGTCCACATATGTAGACTTTTAAATTTACATTTTTATATTAACTTTCTGTCTTAAATTTGTTGTGGTCAGAGATCATGGCCTGGTGATACCTATTTGTTTTCTTAATTTTGAGGCTTTCTTCATGACCTTCTACATCATCTTTGTAGAATTTCTGATCACTGAATCTAAATAGAATCTCTAATTATTGGATCTACGTTTAGTTTTTCTTGGTACTTATATTCATTTGTACAGTATGTATTTAGAGACTATCAGGAAAATCATGTTTAAAATTGCTCTGTTTTGCAGATTGAACATTTTATCTGGTCACCCACCCTATTCCTAACCATACTTTGTCTTAAAATTTACTCTACCTGATACTAATAAGCATCATCCTTTTCTTTTGCTAGCATTTGTCAGATTTTACATTCTTTTTAATTTCTTTTACTTTCAACCTTTTTGTGACCTTAAATCAGGCGTCCCCAAACTTTTTACACAGGGGGCCAATTCACTGTCCCTCAGACTGTTGGAGGGCCACCACATACTGTGCTCCTCTCACTGACCACCAATGAAAGAGGTGCCCCTTCCTGAAGTGCAGCGGGGCTGGATAAATGGCCTCAGGGGGCCGCATGCGGCCCTCGGGCTGTTGTTTGGGGACGCCTGCCTTCAATTTTTATTTCCTTATTAGTCTTTTTAAATCCAGTATATCAGTCTTTGAATTTCAACTGTTGAGTTTAATCCATTAACATTTATTGTAATTTTCGCTGTATCTTGAACAATATGTTGATAATGTTTTCACTTAACTTTTTTATTCTACTTTTTGATGTTCTGAATTTTTTTAACTTAAAAAAAATGTGTTTATAACTTCCCACCTTTAATTCTAGATTAAGGTAGATAAAATTTTCACTCTTGGTGTGTGTGTGTGTGTGTGTGTGTGTGTGTTTTTAAGACAATAAGTAAATTTTGTTAGGTATTTGATCACTTTTATATATTTTCTTGCAACATCCTATAGCTATGCATTTTCTCTTGTTTAAATACTTTGTCCAGCACTTCAGTGTGGCTCTTTATGTTTCAAAACTTCTAAACCCTCTGATTATTTTGATTATATCCTTGAATTTGAATGACAGCTTAGCTGGATATATTTGAGGTTTTAAATTATTTTCTTAAATGCTTTGGAAACTTTATATTATTTTACATCAAGTGTTGCTTTTGAAAAATTTGATGTCTATCTAATTCTTACTTCTTTATATGTGGTCTGTTCTTTAGCTCTCTAAAGAGCTGGGTTTTTTTTTCATTGATATTCTTAAATTTCACTGTGTTGGACCTAACCTTTTCATTCCAAAGTTTTTTTTACTTTTTACTTTTATTTTATTTTGGGAATGGAGTCTCACTCTGTCACCCAGGCTGGAGTGCAGTGGTGCAATCTCGGCTCACTGAAACCTTTGTCTCCCGGGTTCAAGCAATTCTCCTGCCTCAGCCTCCCAAGTAGCTAGGACTACAGGCAAGAGCCACCATGCCTGGCTAATTTTTTGTATTTTTAGTAGAGACGGGGTTTCACTATGTTAGCCAGGATTACAGACATGAGCCACCATGCCTGGCCAATTTTTTTTTTTAATCTATTGCTATTGAACACATTACATTTTTTAATTCTAAGAATTTAAAACAATTTTAATTTTCTTTTTTGTTCTCTATTATCCTTTGCTTCATTCACTGGGAGATTTCCTCAATCTAAGAAATTAGATTTGCTAATTTATTCTCAGAAATATCTGTTCTACCATTTGTCTCATCTGTTGAGTTCTTTATTTAACTTAGCTTTTATATTAATATTTCTGCTTTTGTTTTTTGGGGTTTTTTTTTTTTTTTGATTGGAGTCTCACTGTCATCCAGGCTGGATGGAGTACAGTGGTGTGATCTTGGCTCCCTGCAACCTCCACCTCCCAGATGGTCCCAGGTTCAAGTGATTCACCTGTCTCAGCCTCTCAAACAGCTGGGATTACAGGTGTTAGCCACCCACACCTGGCTATTTCTGATGCTTTTTTGTGTCTTCTTATATTCATGTTTTATGCTGCTAATATCTTCCTCAGAATATCTGTTGGGCTAATTTAAAATACTGAATCAGCTATTCTAAAATACCTGCTTCTGTTAAGGTTTCTGATACGTGTTTTCTTTTTGAAATAATTGGGTTCCTCCAGTGTCTTGTTATTCCAGCCTCTGAGCTTATTTTCCCCCGGGCTGTTAGCTTCTGTCAGACAATGTGGATTGAAGAAGGTCAAACCTCAGTCTGTTAGTGCGGGTGAGTGCAGGAGGTGTCGGGTAAGCCCTATCTGGCAGCCTCAGCGACTCATCTCAGCAGCCTGTCAGGTCAGCACTTCACCCCTCGCCCTCCAAAGAGGAGCAGCAGGAAGAAAAGATGGACTCTGTGAGTCATCATTCTCCAGCATGGGGGTTTGGCCAGGGAAGGGTGAGGAAACAGCTGCCCAAAGTCAGTCAGCCTTTCTTGTTTTTCTACAGGCCCCACAAGCCCAACTGCAGTTTCAGTCTTGAGGACACACTGATAGAGGTCTGAATTGCTGCAGGGGCAGGGGAGTGGGGGTGGATCAGGTGCATTATTGAGGAGATCCATGATGGGAAGAGGCAGTAATCAGCTTCTTTCAGCTGTCTGTTCCTGTCCTGGCCACAGTGCGGACTCCTCACAGCAGTCATCCTCTCTACATGACCTCCCCCTCAGGGTTTTCACGGCTTTCTCCATTTTCTTGGTGGTATTGCCTCTAGTTCTGGGAAAGGAGCCAGCCTGTCATGTGAACTCATCATTATCATTGTGGGAAGTGCCTGTTTTACTCTTCTGTACTGTATATTCCAGAGCCAGTTTCCTGTTAAAAGTAGCATAGTTCTTTTAACACACTCAAGACCATCTTGCTTGTGTTATCCTTTTCCCATTCACAAATCTATTATAGGAAGCTTATTATAGACTCCTGATGTTTTAGGGGAAAATGGCATTGTAAGTAACTGGTAGTAAGTTCTTGATATAAGAAATGATTTAGAAGAGGCCTAGTATTTTTCTTAGACTTTTAACATTGCAGTACAACCTTGTGTTTTTGTCATACCAAATTCTGGGGAATCACTAATCTCATTTTGTTTCCTTGACAATGTGGTGTTCTCAGCTACATCAAACACTTCACTCTTTCGAAATTAAGTCAACTACTATTTAAAGGTCTGTTTTTAATATCCGGTACCTAGCTTTCTTCTATTTAAAAAGTTTGTTCTTTTAACTATTATAACATTTTTGTTAAAAACTAACACACACACACACACACACGCGTGCGCACAAGCCTAGGCCTGTGCAGTGTCTGGATCAGGCATTCCCAGACTTTTTACACAGGGGGCCAGTTCACTGTCCCTCAGACCGTTGGAGGGCCGCCACATACTGTGCTTCTCTCACTGACCACCAATGAAAGAGGTGCCCCTTCCTGAAGTGCGGCGGGGGGCCAGATAAATGGCCTCAGGGGGCCGCAATTTGGAGACGCCTGGTCTGGATCATCAACATCACTTTCTCCTACCTCCATGCCGCGTCCCACTGGAGGGTCTTCGGCACATGGAGTTGGCATCTCCTGTGCTAACAGTGCTTTCTTCTGGGATACTCCTGAAAGACCTGCTTTACAGTTTACTTTTTTTTTTTTTTTTAAATAAGGAGAAGTACATTATAAAGTAATGATTGAAAGTATAGTATAACAAGTGTACTATATTATAGTACAAATAACTAGTCATTTATCATCAAGTATTATGTAGTATATGTAATTATACGCACTGTGCTTCTACACAACTAGGCAACACTGTAGGTTTGTTTACACCAGCATCACCACAATATGTGAGTAATGCATTGTGCTATATGACATTATGCCAGCAGTGGTGTCACTAGGTACATTGTATGTGCCATCCACTGTTGACTGAGACATTGTTATGTAGTCATTATTTTAATAGATTTTCTTTTTGTCTTTTTTTTTTTTTTTTTTTTTTTTTTTTGAGATAGAGTCTCACTCTGTCACCCAGGCTGGATTGCAGTGCTGTGGTCTTGGCTCACTGCAGCCTCTGCCTCCTGGGTTCAAGTGTTTGTCCCACCTCAGCCTCCCTGAGTTGCTGGGACTACAGGCGCGTGCCACCATGCCTGGCTAATTTTTCTATTTTTAGTAGAGACGAGGTTTCACTCTGTTGGCCAGGATGATCTTGAACTCCTGACCTCATGATCTGCCCACCTTTGCCTCCCAAAGTGCTGGAATTACAGGCATGAGCCACCGTGCCCAGCTGTAACATATTTTCTGTATCCATTCATCTGTCAGTGGACACTTGAGTTGTTTTCACCTTCGGGCTATTGTGAATAATGCTGCTACAAACACTGTGTACAATTGATACTCAAGCCCATGCTTTCAGTTCTGTGTATTTTCCTAGAAAAGGAATTACTGGATCATACGGTAATTCTATGTTGAATTTTTTTTTTTTTTTTTAGAAACTGCCAATACTGTTTTCCATAGTGACTATATAATTTTACATTTCCACCAGCAACACAAGGGTTCCTATTTCTATACTTTCTCACCAACACTTGCTGTTTTGTTTGTTTGTTTGTTTTTTAATAATAACCATCTTAATGGGTGAGTGAGCCAAGCCAGGAGAATCAGCCTGGCCACCAGATCTCTTCTCCCCAGTGACAGAGACCTGAAGCAGTTTGTGTCAGCTTAAAGTTTCTGAAGAACTAAACACCTGATTTATGGCTACTTTTGGCCAATCCACATGTGTTACACAGTTGTTCGTCCTCTTGCTAACAGGCAAAGAGGGAGGGAATAAAGTTTGCTGGGTCCGTCGGGTAGTAGGAAAAGACTGGAATTAGCCTAGCCATAAGCATTTCTTCCTTACTTGGTATCACCTGTGAGGTTGGTCAGTATCAAGGAATTAAGATGACCCCATACCAGAGGGCTTAGGGAAAAATATTTTTGTTCTTTTCCTTTTGCTGATAACATGTTTCTAGTATTTTTTTCAGCCTGAGAAAATGCTGCAGGCTAAACATTGCCATCTTAGTTATTTAGAATGGTGCTGTCATATGTTCAGCGCAGCACTATCCATGATAGCAAAGACTGAGTCAGCCTAGGTGCCCATCAGCTGTGGGTTGGATAAAGAAAATATGATACCTATAGACCATGGAATACTTACTACACAGCCTTAAAAAAAAAGAACAAAATCATGTTGGATGCAGCTGAAGGTCATTATCCTAAGT
The DNA here is from genome assembly GCF_048565385.1 of Saimiri boliviensis. Classification (NCBI taxonomy): domain Eukaryota; kingdom Metazoa; phylum Chordata; class Mammalia; order Primates; family Cebidae; genus Saimiri; species Saimiri boliviensis. The sequence continues at coordinate 116,210,801 of NC_133451.1, read as the reverse complement.
GAATTATAGCAGGAACAGAAAAGCAGATACTGCGTGTTCTTGCTTATAAGTGGGTGAATACGAAATAAAGATGGCAGTAGACTCTGGGGACTCCTCAAGGAAAGAGAGGGATTCAAGAACTGAAAAACAACTTGTTGGGTACTAAGCTCGCTACCTAAGTGATGGGGTCAGTTGTACCCCAAACTTCAGTGTCATGCAGTATACCCATATAACCCCTTAATCTAAAATAAAAATTGAAATTATAAAAAATAAGAGATTTTTAAAATTAAAAAGTATGTGCCAAACTGTATGTGTATGTTTGTTTATATGCTAAGCAAATGAAACGCTTGACAAAATCCATTATGGTACTTAGACTTTATTTTTAATTCCTCTACAGAAAAAGAATAGAATCTAAAATTTGTAAGGCAGCCATGGACACATTTTATTACAATGTTAAAGAACAAATCACCAAATTGGTAAGCTCCCTGACATGCATTTGTTGGCCTAAGGTTTTTGTTTTTCACTAATGCTGAAGAAGCATATTGTTGTCTTAGAAAAGCTTGCTTTTGCTGGCAGTATGGTTTTAAACTCATGAGAACTACCCATATTCCACAGAACTGTTTTTAAACTAAATGTGATATATGTGAAACTAATTTACTTTTGGAAAGTAATGTACATATGTATTTTTTGTTCTCTGTAGCTTAAAGAAAGCCAGATGTTGAGAAGTCTGAAAAGGAAGAATGCTAAGGTAAATTATTTATGTGATGAGAGTCATAGAGTCAAATACAATAGTGACGTAGAGTTACGTGAAGACTTGACTCTGAGTTTACAGTCTTTGGAGTGTGAATAGATTTCATAATCTTGTTAGGCTTTTATTTGCTTGATCTTGTGGTTGATTTGGTTGGTATTATTAATGGAAGATAAGGAATGAGGATCCTAATCACTTCTGATTCCTAAAGCTGCACAGGTGTCAAAATAATTGTTTTTATAATTAAAGACATAAATTTAAGCTTTTAATGTCCCAAAGTCAGCTTAAAAATGACTACCAAGTCCAAAATGACCACTTATATGGATCTATATTAACATATATTTATTGCGTTTTTGAATGTCAAAAAGCACAACCCTTTAGAATAAAGAATTGTCACAGGTAGAAGGACAGCCTGGGAAGAAAACTGGGTTTTAGGGGTCAGGAGACCTCATGTCTAGTCCTGGCCCTGCTGTTTCAGTGCTCTACCTCCCACAGGCTGTACACCCCTGGGTCTGCAGTGGGCAGTAAGCACAAGAGCCTCCTTTGCTCACCTGTAAATGGTTGGACCAAATGACTTCCGAGCTTCAGAGGTGAATCCAGGAGTGGAAGTCTACCTCTACATTTAAAACAGAAATGGACTTGAAATACATACACGTTCCTTCCAGTGATTACAAGCTTTGAGGTGTTTTTCTTTTCAGTTTTAAATTCTTACTGGTCATTTCTGCATTGCTCAGTATGAAATGGGAACATTATGAATGTCTAACCATGGAGTATTAGGTAATCACTAAAAAGGACTAAATGACTGAGTTAATAAAATACATTGAAATGTTCCTTTTAAAATAGAGTGGATCACAGCACTCTCCTGCTTTGATAGTTTCCTAGTGCGCCTAGATAAAATCTTACCTTACAGGTCACAGGGTCCAGTAAAGACCTGACTCCTGCCTTTCTCCATTCATTCTGAAGATAGCCCTGTATCTTCTTTTCCTTTATAGCAAGTATCGCAAGTTGTAATTATGTACCGTCTCTATGTCATAATGTGTGTCTTCCCCATTAGACCAAAGTCTGTGATGGTAAGAATTGGGTCTGTCTTGTTTTCCACTGGACTTCATTACCTGGCAGTGTATGTGGCAGTGCTCAAACAGTTACAAAGTTAATTTTAACACAAATGATTGTGTTACTTAGATGATTTCAGATATCGAAAAGAAAAGGCAGCGTATGATTGAAGTCCAGGATGAACTGCTTCGGTAAGATACTGTCAAATTTTGTTTGAGCACTTACCTAAATGGATGTAATTACAGTGTGTCATTTCGGGGAGTGACAGTTGCTGCTGTGTTACATTAAAGCCCCAGGTTATCTTCGCACTCAGATACTCAGTGAAGGTAGGGTGTGCTGCCCACTTGCCTAATCCTTTAGCAAAGGAGAATTCCACACTGATCTGTCTCCACAGATTTCTCAGCTCTGGCCTTAAGAGATTTAATGCATAGATTCTAGAACTCAGCTGCCTGGGTTGAATTCTAGAATCTACGCATTGAATGCGTGGGTTGAACCCAATCTCTGCCACTTACGGGCTGTGCAACCTTGACCAAGTTACTTAACGTCCCAGTGCTTAGTTCCCTCTTTTGTATATAGGCATAATAATGGTCATACCTCAGAGTGTTGTGGAAATTTAATGAGTACATATATAGAAAGTGCTTCATAGGGACAGGCACACACAGCAAGTGCTATATAAGTGTTGACAATTGTTGATATTGTTGAAGGGTATGCCTCAGAGTGGCACGCATGTGAATCAAATCCTAATTGTGGGCCAGGTGACCTTACCAGGGCCTGCAGGCCAGGGCTGCCCCCAATTTCTGGTTAGGAAGACGGGAGCACACATCAGCTGTCAGGCCACAAGTGTGTTTTGAGGCCAGGGCTGTTGTGAGAGCTAGAGTAGTAAAGCAGTGCCAGATGTGCTCTTGTTCCTGAGCTTTAAAATAGCTTGTGAAAGAAAGTGATACTATCAGAAAAGAACATGTATAATTAAAAGTTGAAACTTTTAAAACTTAGTCAAAACTAAGTTTAAAAAAGTGCCAGGCCAGGCCAGGCATGGTGGCTCACGCCTATAATCCCAGCACTTTGGGAGGCTAAGGCAGGCAAATCACTTGAGGTTAGGAGTTCGAGACCAGCCTGGCCAACATAGGGAAACCCTGCCTCAACTAAAAATAGAAAAATTAGCCAGGCGTGGTGGCACACACCTGTAATCCCAGCTACTCAGGAGGTTGAGGCACGAGAATTGCTTGAATGGGGGAGAGAAAGGTTGCAGTGAGCTGAGATCATGCCTGGGCAACAGAGTGAAACTATGTCTCAAAACCAAAAACACTGCAACAGGAGTTTAATGGGGAGAAAGCAGTTGTCTAACCTGTTGGTTTCTAAATCAAGTCTCTGGACAGGTGCTGGCCTGTGATAAGGTTTTCATTGACCCAGGCCAAAATAAGAAAACTAAAGGTAATAAGGAAAGCTGACATTTACAAGATTCCTATGTGGCAGGGCACTTTCCTAAATGCTTTCTATGCTAACTCATAATCACAGTCCTATGAGATAAGTGGTTATAGCTACAGTCAGGCCATGCCTGGTTACACTTGTCTTCAGTGCGAGACTACTGAGACTTGTCTACTGAGACTGACTTTTCTTTTCTAGATATAATTTTAGAAGTTGAGAAATGTATTTTGAAAAGGCATAATAAAAACTATGGTATATCATTATTTTTAACTTGCCGTATGAAAACCGAAGGCACAGGGAGGTAACTTGCCCACGGGTGCAGCTCTAGGAAGTGGGGGAGCCAGGATTCACCGTCAGCTGACTGACTCTAAATCCAGCCCTCCTGCCATGGCTGCCAGCTCAGTAGTGAGTTTTCCCCAGTACTCCATTTGTTCAATGTAAAGAATCATTAAAGAAGACTTTTCTTTTATGAAATTTGAGAATAGTTTTGTTTTTTGTCTTTTTTGGCAAAATGCAAAATTGGCAGCCTTTGCCACTCCTTTTTTTGTTGGTCCATAAAACCCAAGTTACCCCTTTTTATTTAATTTTTTTTGAGACGGAGTTTCGCTCTTGTTACCCAGGCTGGAGTGCAATGGCATGAAACTCACCCACTGAGAGATGAGGCAGTTTGCCAAGGTTATACATTGTTCATCCAGGCACTGACAGTTTTCCACTGGTTTTATTAGACTTTATAAAGTGGACAAATTTGATAAGAGGAAGGAACACTGGGAAAGCTTTTTGTCCATGGTTTCTGTGTTAAACTGCATTGCCTGGCTCCTCTGGCGTCAGCCTCTCAATGTTAGCCAAGCATACACTTGATCCAGTAGTTCCCAAGACTTGAATGGCTTGATGAATTTCGCATTTATAAGGCATATTCTTCTGTGGATATCACTGCTAATTACTCATTGTGCATTGTATTTCAGAGGTTTTTTTTTTTTTCCTGTGTTTTAAACTGAAACCCAGAATCGTATTCATCTAGTTGGCCAACCCTGGTTCTTCATACTCACTCAGCGTACCTGTATCCTCAGTTTCACACACAATAGGCTGGTACATTTTATTATATGTCACTTACTTTGTTTTAGGATGGAGCCACAGCTGAAAAAACTACAAACCAAATATGATGAACTTAAAGAGAGAAAGTCTTCCCTTGGGCATGCAGCATATTTCTTATCTAATTTAAAACAGCTCTATCAAGATTATTCAGATGTTCAAGCGAAAGAACCAAATGTAAAGGAAATGGTAACTCCAATTTTACTTTTTATCGTGCTTCAGAAGATGATTGTGGGAGGGTATTTGCGTGCTAGAGTTCCAGAAGCTTTGGGGAAAGACAAATGGAGATACAGAATTAGAGTCTACCTAAGCCAGTGAAACGTCATTATATCAGCACTTTTCTTAGCTACTTAAGGCTGGAGGAGCAATGTCTAGAATCGCCGATTTGTATAAGGTATTTTCACTCGGACAGCTGAATTTCATCAAGGGAAGTTTATATCCTGTGTATAAATCTCAACTGAAAAATCACATTCTGCTTTTTTACAATTTTCATTCCTGTAAGACCACTCAGCCATGTTTGAAAGACCAGCCATTTCTATTTTGTCTAGCCCCATGTTCACAGCATCTTTCGTATCTGAAAAACAAGCCATTTTCCCATATAACTGGTAGGTATGATTTTAGAAGTTAGGTAATAATAGGCTGGGCATGGTGGTTCACACCTGTAAGCATAGGACTTCAGGAAGCTAAGGCAGGTAGATCACTTGAGCCCAGGAGTTCAAGACCAGCCTTGGGTGATGGTGAAACCCCATCTCTACTGAACATACAAAAACTAGCTAGGTGGTGGTGCATGCCTGTAGTCCCAGCTACTCTGGAGGCTTAGGTGGAAAGATCACTTGAGCCTGGAGGTCCAGGCTGCACTGAGCTGTGATCGCACCACTGCACTCCAGCCTGGGTGAAAAAATTAAACATTAAAAAGGAATATAGTAGGAAACCAGATTTATTAATACATTTTATAGTTACTTCTGGATTTTTACTGCAAACTTTGCTACTGTTATCCCATCCACCTCAGATTAATAGAAGTATTTAAGTACTAGAAAAAAAATTTTATATGCCCTACAAAAACCCTAATAGGATTTTATATAAAATATATATATATAATTAAATGTAATGCACACATATATTTTATGATCAGATTTGTATTCTTCTAAATTCAGTGTTAAGGTTTTGACAATTATCTAAGTTAATTTTCCTGAGCCTAAAGGTTATTTATATATTAGAGATCTGGAAATAGAACGCTTTTAAAGGTATTTTTTAAATTACCTAACCAGTCCAAAGTTTGATTCAGCTTGAACATAATATTTTGGTTAAAAGCGAGGTTTAGTGTCTCTGCCTTGTCTGGATCACACCACTGGATGAGCATCCTGATCTTGGTGTGACCTTAGTACCTTTTTGCACTTCTCTTGTAGTTACTGTCCTTCTTGCCTTATTGATGGTAGATACTCGGGTATATGTCTTACCTCTAAATGCTTAGTGACAAATGTGAGTTATTGACCTTTATCCCTCCCTAGAGCAGGTGCCTGGGAGAGCTTGAACACATTAGCTTGTCAACTATTTGTATAAAATCCCAGTATTGTGTATGGTAGTCATGGTGTGACAGCTTTTCTGCTGTCATCTTGAAAACATGATATTAAACAGCAAACTATCAAAGTATGATAAAATTCTGTAAGGAGAAATTAATCATGTACCCTTAGATACAATTTGCAACTGGAAGTTTGACTTTAATTACTTCGAAATCGTGAGTTAGATATTGTGTGTTCTATTTTATGTTGGGTTTGTATTCTAATTTTAACTTTAATCATTAAGAACATTCGGATTGGCAACCTTTGAGACATTTAATTGATTTTCCCAATCTCTAGATGATAGATTTTTTTCTTAAAAACTTTTATGGGTCTAGTGTTCTCATTCCATTAGTTCTTTCCGTTAAAGTAAAGCCTATCTTACAGTTTTCTGTGAGCAGACCCCACACAGCACAAGCAGACTTGCCCAAATCATGTCTTGACATGTCCCGGGCATGATTTCCTGTCTTCAGTAATAGAGATGACACAGGTCTTTGAATCATCTGGGATGAGGTCAGTTCAAGCTTTGCAAAGCAGCTCCTAACAACTTTGTGATCAATTATGTTCTAAGGAAATGGATAAAAACCAATTTTCTTAGTGGTCCTAGTTAAAAATGAAAGAGTAGTAGTTAATGGAAAGCGCTATCAGAATTTGCATTGGTCATAAGATTGAGCTATGCAGGGACAAGGTTATAAGTTTTGATATTGCTAATTATATAAATTATTTTCTTTGAACAGTATGATTCATCCAGCCTTCCAGCTCTGTTATTTAAAGCAAGAACACTTTTGGGAGCTGAAAGCCATCTGCAAAATATCAACCATCAGTTAGAGAAGCTCCTTGACCAGGAATGAGAAGAGCAGTCTACTAAAATGTGTCTATAGGAAGACTAGTCTCATGCTGTTACCTTCTGAAACTGTACTTTATTAAATAAATAGTTTTGCAAAGCAGTTAAGGCCTACGTACCAGAATCTAAAATTTGTTATTCAAATTAAATGGTTGTGAACAATGTTAAATGGCATCAATAGTTTTAGAGGCCATAATCTTTTCTGGTTAATATCTTCAGTAATTTTAAAATGTTGATACCTTGTCTAATCAGCCCCAGATATAAAAAATGAAGTTGATGTGAACATAGACTAATTTTGATTAATAAGGGGATTTTTACTGAATTTAAGTACACCCAAATTGGAAAACAGTGATAAAACTTAGTTTATATAAACAGGTTTAACAATATATTTATCAAATCTGACATCAGGCAAATTATAGCCTGGTGACAAGTGTCCATAGTGAATTAGCTACTCTTGTAATACTTCTATAATTAGTTCATCAGGAATTTCATCCACTTCACTATTGTAACTGAGAAGACTGTTCTCTGCCGCTTCAGCTAATTCAGCATCTTCAGTAGCTTCTAAAAAATAAGCATCATCAATGCCATTATTCCAGTCTGTGTCAGCAGATGCACCTGTTGACAGCTTGCTAGGCGATGGCTCATGAGGATTCTGGGTTTCACTGCTCCTAGTTTCATCTGTTGTAAACTCTTCTTCCTTTATTTCAGTGGAGAAAGGTGAGCGAGTGGGATATTAAAATACTTACTCAGCATATGTGATTTGACCCTATACTCTATGTTGAAGTAAGGTATTAAGTGACAAGATACTAAAGTGAATATGCTGGAGGAATGCCATTGTCTCTGATACCTCACCATGGGAATGAGTGCACTGATTGAAACGTTGCTGCACTTAAGCTTAGACAAACTTGAAACTGCAAATTTGAAATTACATCAATTATTTTGCCATAGAATGTCTTCAGGATGGACATTTAGTTGATCGTCCCACTAAATAATTTTATTCATGTAAAGAATGTCCTTATTCAGTTTAGTGGCACATGCCTGTAATTGCAGCTACTTGGGAGGCTAAGACAGAGGGACTGCTTGAGACCAGGAGTTTGAGACTAGCCTGGGCAACACGACACCCCCTCATTAAAATACTATAAAAATTCCTTTAGCTACATACTCAAGTATTAGGAGATGAAGAGTTTTGATGTCTACAATTTGAGTCATCAAAAATAAGAATGCATATGTATACAGTAGAGGGAGAAAGCAAGTGTAACCAAATGCTAACAAATGGCAACCCCATGAAGGACAGATGGCAGAGTTCCGTATTGTACATTTCTGTAGGTTCAGGTGACCAATGAAATAAGATAATCACCACAACAGAAAAGTAAATAACACCAACTGGTAATTTAGTTTAAAATATTTTTTAAACAAGTGAAGCAGGAAAGGCAAAATGTTCACTGAAAACTAAGTGATAGCTACGTGGGTGTTCATTCTATTCTTTATCTTTTATTAGTTTAAAAGGTTATGTCCAAGTAGTGGTAATACATTACACCAAAGTTACTTACAACTTGGCATTTTGAAGTGTTGACTGGATAAGCAGAAAAAATAGCTTAAAAATGCACTGCAATTGTGACTATCTAAATCACAATCCAGGCCAGCAAGGATGATGCAATCCTCCTCCTCTTGGCGACAAAGTTTATTTTTTAAAATTTGCTTTGTTCTTGGTTGTTTGAAAACATTTTAACTTGGTATTTTACCAGAGACTCTGGCTATCAGTTATTTTATGTCCAGCTCTTGCAGACCAAGAACAGGATCTCCACCATTTCAAACGGAGTTTTTTCGAGAGACATGTTTTAAGACAGTAGATACCAGATTTGAGTTTTCTAGAATATAAACTCATCACTTGTCCTGCTTGTAGCAGGTAATTTTTATTCTAACCATAACACTGTAAAGGAAAAAGCTGATAGATGTGACCAAAAAAACAACTAGAATTTAAAAGTATAAAAGAAATATGTCAAAAAGCGTACTTAAGTTACTGCCAAAAAACGTTGCAGAAAAATGGACAGAGGATAGGTACAGGCACTTCATTAAACAGTGAATCTGAAAAGAGTTCATTAGATAAATGCAAATTAAAACAACGGAAGTGCTGCTTTTTGCCTACCAGATTAGTAGTGATTCGAGGCAAACAAGCACTGTTGGCAAAGTGCGAGTAATAGGTGCTTTCATCAATCTGTGGAAGTCTAATATCCTGTAATTCTTATAGAGAGCAATTTGGTAATAGGTACTAAAAATATTTGTGATACTTTTTAAGTGGAAGAAGTGAAATAGTATGTGTGCTACCACTTCAAAAAAAAAAATGCATACATAAGTTCTGGAAGGTACATGTCAAAACGTATCAGTTACCTCTGGTCAAATAAGTGAGGAAGATTCTGCATTTTATAATTTTATGTAGCTCACTGCAACCTCTGCCTCCTGGGTTCAAGGGATTCTCCTGCCTCAGCCTCCCAAGTAGCTGGGATAACAGGCACACTCCACCACACCTGGCTAATTTTTGTATTTTCAGTAGAGACAGGGTTTCACCACGTTGGCCAGGCTGTTCTCGAACTCATGACCTCAAGGGATCTACCCTCCTCGGCCTCCCAAAGTGCTAGCATTACAGGCATGAGCCCCCGCATCCGACTAATTTTATGTATTTTCAGTTCATTCCACAATGCATGCTAATTATTTGGGTAAATAAAAAATCTTTAAGAGAAAAATGCTGGTTTGGCAATCTGGTAATACTTACCAAAATTAAAACTGAATATGCCCTTTGACACAATTCTACTTCTAGAAATTCATCCTACAGATATAGATGTTCAAAGAAACACAAAGATGGGTATTTTGTTACTTTCAAAAGCAAAACATGGGAAGCTTCTTAAATGTCTGGGACTGATTAAACCGTACGTCTCAAGCAGCAGTGAAAAGATGTATATTATGAGAGATAGGCGCCAAGATGGGAAATTCATTACAACATATTCCTATAATACAGTCATAAGTGAAAATAAGGTACCAAATGTTTTTCAAAGCTATTTGGACACTACTCATGGCTCATGTATACTACTGTACCAAGAACTTCCTGGTAAGGAGGAGACAGTAAAATCTGCACTTACCTCTTTGAAAAGAAACGGGAGACATACTTCAGCAGGTAATGGGAAATCTGAATGAGAAAGATAGCAAAACTATTACATATTATAGCTATATAATTTTTACTTTGTGGTAAAGGTAAAAATTAGTAACTCACAGTCAGATTTGAAGTTTTCTGCTTTACATACAGGGTCATGACATTTTTGATACCAAACTTCGTTTTTCAGATCAACCAGAATCCTTTATGTTAAAACAAATAAAAAAAACTAGTATTAATACTGAGACTGGGTAGAAAACAAAATCCAGCTGCATGCTGTTCCAAGAAATGCCTAAGCCTTAAAAGATGGAGAAAAAAAGTAAAAGCATGGTTATAGATACATACCAATCAAAATGATGGTTGCCAAAAATCACACAAAATGAACTGTAGGGCAAAAAGTAGATATTGATAAAAGCCCCCATGAAGACAGAACAATTCTCAACCTATATTCGCCAAATGATACAGCTGCAAAATATGTGAGCAAAAATGGACAAGACTACAATGCTAAGCAAGTCTACCATAAATCAAAGCTTTTAAAAAAAAACGTCCTCAGTAATTTATAGACCAAATAACTATAAAAAAGGTCCAATAAGGATACAGAAAACATGAATGACAAAAAGCAATTAAGAAGCTTGATCTGGCCGGCGCGGTGGCTCACGCCTGTAATCCCAGCACTTTGGGAGGCCGAGGCGGGTGGATCAAGAGGTCAAGAGATCGATAACATCCTGGTCAACATGGTGAAACCCCGTCTCTACTAAAAATACAAAAAATCAGCTGGGCATGGTGGCGTATGCCTGTAATCCCAGCTACTCAGGAGGCTGACGCAGAATTGCCTAAACCCAGGAGGCGGAGATTGCGGTGAGCCGAGATCGCGCCATTGCACTCCGGCCTGGGTAACGAGCGAAACTCCGTCTCAAATAAATAAATAAATAAATAAATAAATAAATAAAATCAATTCCATGCTAACTATAAAGTGAATTTTATCAAAATTATCGATTCACACAGAACACATTCTCTGAGCATAAAGCAAAATTTAGAAATAAAAAGCTAAGAGAAATACATAATTTGGAAATTAAAAACATTTGAAATAACCAATGGCTCAAGGAAAAATAGTGGAAATTAGAAAATGCTTAGACATGAATGGACTGGAAGTGTACATATGAATATAAAATGCAGTTAAAGTGACCTTTAGAGGACCATCTTAAAAGCTTGTGTTACAGGCTGGGTGTGGTGGCTCACGCCTGTAATCCCAGCACTTTGGGAGGCCAAAGCAGGTGGATCACGAGGTCAAGAGATCGAGACCATCCTGGCCAACATGGTGAAACCCTATCTCTACTAAAAAATACAAAAATTAGCTGGGTGTGGTGGTGTGCACCTGTAATCTCGAACCCGGGAGGCGGAGACTGCAGTGAGCCGAGGTCGTGCCACTGCACTCCAGCCTGGTGACAGAGCGAGACTCCGTCTCAAAAAAAAAAAAAAAAAAAAAAAAGCTTGTGTTATGAAAGAAGAATGGCTAAAGATACATGGATTAAGTAACTAAAGTGGAAAAAGAGCAACTGAATAAACCCTAATAAAAGGCAGGTGACCAGGCATGGTGGCTCACACCTGTAATCCCAGAACTTTGGGAGGCCGATGGGGGTGGATCACAAGGTCAGGCATTTGAGACCAGTGTGACCAACATAGTGAAACCCCATCTCTACTAAAAATACAAAAAATGAGCCAGTCGTGGTGGCAGGCACCTGTGATCCCAGCTACTTGGGAAGCTGAGGCAGGAGAATTGCTTGAACCCAGGAGGCAGAGGTTGCCAGGAGCCAAGATCACGCCACTGCACTCCAGCCCAGGCAGCAGTGCGGAACTCCATCTCAAAAAAATAAATAAATAAAATAAAAGGAAGTCACAAAGAGCAAAAAGTAAAAAGAATCAACAAGGCCTACATTTGAAGAAAATGAAATTAGAGTAAAATTGCCATTTTGCCATAAGGCAAAGACACAAATGTTATTAGAAATTAAATGCAGCATATTTTTTTTAAAAAAATATTGTGAACAATTTTTGCCAGTAACTTTGAATTTTGTAAAACAGACCAAGTACTAGATAAAAATAAACGAAGCAAACTTAAGCAACAGAAAACCTAAACAATCCTATAATCACTAAAAGTCTTAAAAATTTGATTAACTAGTTTAATATTTCCCCACGTCACAGAAAAGGAAACAAGATGGCTGACATTCCCTGAGGTAGTCAGTGAGGTGTGGGGTGGGGAGGTGGTAAGGGACATGCACCCAGGAGCACAAAAAAGGCAGGTGACTTACGTCTCATCTTTCCTTAAACATTCTAGTAACAGATTTCCCAACTGATGAGCTAATGCTGTGGCTCCCAACCTGTACAGTAAAGTGCCCCGGGCACTGGAGGATACCGAAACATTTCTAAACAACACAGGGAAACTTGACATTTGTTGAGCAATCAGAAAACGCCTTGCTTGCAGTTCACATGTTCAAAGTGACGCTGCACTTCATTTCTTTCATTTATGTTCCATCTTTGTAGAGCTGCGCTTTGGGGGTGTGTTTGCAATAAAAAGCGCCATTAACATCAATGGAGAACAAGATATGAGTTGGGAATGGTGGCGTCTAATCTGATTCCAAGGTTTAAGAGGACATACATAGGCCTGACGAGGTGGCTCACACCTGTAATCCCAGCATTTTGGGAGGCTGAGGCAGGAGGATAGCTTGAGGGCAGGAGTTCAAGACCAAACTGGGCAACACAGGGAGACCCCATCTACAAAAAATAAAAATATCAGCCAGAGATGGTGGCACACCTGTAGTCCAAACTACTCGAGAGGCCGAAGCAGGAGGATCGCTCAAGCCCAGGAGATGGAGGCTGCAGTGAGCCACTGCACTCTGCACTCAAGCCTGGGCTGTGCCACTGTACTCAAGCCTGGACGACAGGGTAAAATCCTATCTCAGAGAAAAAAAAAATAGTGTGTATACATCCCATTAATAAGTAACAGTATTTAAGAATGAAATAAAAGTTTTTTGTTTTTTTTTAAGTTTATGGATACTACTATTCAAACTGCTACTAAACTGTTAGGACATAAATACTTATCAAGTTGTTTGAAAGTAACTAATTCATTAACAGAACTCGGGTATTTATTTGGCCTCAGAGAAAATGTGAAAAAACGAAGACACCAGGGGAACCATGAACCAAGAAAATCTGGTAACTTCTGGACCAAATGCTAGGAGGTCAGTCCTCACCTACAGAATACTCTTTGTAGGATGTTTCTGACTTTAGAATTGCATTTGGAATTCTATGCCTGGAACCTATGGATTATGAGGCATGCTTTCCAGAAATGCCCAGCTATGCCTGGAGTCTATGCATCATGAGGCATGCTTTCCAGAAATGTCGCCCAGCTATGCCTGGAGTCTATGCATTATGAGGCATGCTTTCCAGAAATGTCGCCCAGCTATGCAACGTGAGTGTAAAATGAGGTGATTCATAACCTTGGGGCTTCCTGCTGTGCAGGGATTGCTCACTTCTGCCTCGGGTTTCTGCCCGAGTCACAGAGGGCAGGAAGGGCTAGGGGAGCCAGGCCAGATGCCCCAGGCCTCGCTCTGCCCCATTTGTGCCTTTTCAGTCCTTGTGTCCTTATAGTAAAGCTTGATACTGGGCAAGATTTCTGATTCGTGTGAATGTAATTCAATTCCCAATCCTTAACTTCATCAGTAATCAGGGAGATTCCCATGAAAACCACCATATTTTATACCTGCTGGATGAGCAAAATCAATTGTTTAATCCTAACAATACTAAAGTGTTGGTGAGAATATGGAGTAGTAGAAAATCTCAGAACACTGCTGAGCACACTAGAAACTGACACATCCATGTGGGAAAACAATTTATGATGTAATAAAATTAAATATGTTCATATTGCATGACACAGCAAGTCCACTTAGAGAAACTCTTGCCCGTGTGTACTAGGTCATATGTACAAGACGGTTCCCAGCTTCATGGTTCTTAACAGCAACCCAAATGTCCACCGTGGAAAAATAGATGAACTGACGTGTTTATGTTTCTATACATGGCATGCGATACAATACTGACACAAAGAAGCGAAAGCTACATGCTGCGACATGGGTGAAGATCATAGATACGCTACCGCAAGGCAAGTGAAAAGACCTTTTATAAAAAAACAAGCAAAAGGAAAATAGTATATTGTTCAGAGATATGAACGTATATAGGAAAAATCATAAAAGCAAGAAAAAGATGAACACAAAATCCGGAATAATGGCTACAATCTCTGAGGGCCAGGGAGAGAAGGAAACTGAGGCTGGGCCCACAGGTGCTTCTGAGGTTTGATCAGGTTCTGGTTCTGAAGATAGGTGGCAGATATGACAGGTATTTTAATCTTTAAAATGTGCGAATAAAAGTGTGTTTGGCTGGGTGTGGCTCACACCTGTAATCCCAGCACTTTGGGAGGCTGCAGCAAGTGGATCACTGGAGGTCAGAAGTTCGAGACCAGCCTGGCCAACATGGTGAAACCCCATCCCTACTAAAAATACAAAGATTAGCCAGGGTAGTAGCACTCATCTGTAATCCCAGCTACTTGGGAGGCTGAGGAAGGAGAAGTACTTGAACCAAGGAAGCGGAGGTTGCAGTGAGCTAAGATCACGCCACTGCACTCCAGCCTGGGCAAGAGAGCGAGACTCTGTCTCAGGACATTTGTTTTTAAAAAGTGTGTTATCTCTACTTTTATATATATTCCACAGTTGAAAAACAGAATAGATTATGGATATATAATTCAAGGTGGTATGATCATCATATGATAATGATTTTTTGGGAATATGCATAGAAAGAATAGAAGATACTCAGACTGCTAACTGCAGATACCCCAGGCTGTGGCACTATGGGTGATCTCTCCATGTTTCCTGTTACAGCTTTGTGTATTGAGCATATAGTTTTTGCAAGCCTTTTTTAAAACTGCATTAATCTAAGTATATCAAGTATGCACTGGACCATGCTACCCAATGTGTATTCACCTTCCCAGTGGTTCTCCCACATCCCACACATAGGCCGTGCATGCTTGATGATACAGGAGTTGCTTTGACATGAAACAGAAAACAGCTCCTACCTAAGACCTCACTAAAGGAAAAAAAAAAAAAACAAAACAGCAAAATTTCTCGCATCATAACTGATAACTCCTGGGTTGCTATTTATCTCTATTCTCACCACATCCTTTTATTATTTAAAATTCCATTTCTGGTTTTACTTCATCCTTTACTTCCCCCTCTCTTGCTATGGGCATTTTACAGAAAATCTCTCCCACAGGGCCTGGCATATACAGCAGGCATTCAATAAATACTAGTGCCCTCAATGCCATGCTGTGTCTTGAACAACTTAACACAGTCCTAGCTCCAGCTCTTGCTACTAACTGAGGAGATCCCTTCTTGCCCAAACCTGCCCACTTTCAACGTAGAATCCATAAGGTGGCAGGGGCCAGCGGGAACAGGAAGGAGAGGCATGCTTCCCACCCTCACTGCTCCCCCCGCGACCTTCTCCCAGTCCTCTCAATCCCACCCCTGTCCTCTCCAGATACACTAAGGGGTTATCTCAGCAAATAAAGTACACATAGAGCTGACGTGCCAGAAGCAATGCAATAATTACAGCATTTAAATCAAATATTATAAAATGCTAACCATATACAACAGATAAAAACTCAATACAACAGCTGGGTGCGGCGGCTCATGTCTGTAATCCCAGCACGTTGGAGATTAAGGCAGGCAGATCACAGGGTCAGGAGTTCGAGACCAGCCTGCCCCACATGATGAAACCCTGTCTCTACTAAAAATACAAAAATTAGCTGGGCATGGTGGCATGCGCCTATAATCCCAGCTACTTAGGAGGCTGAGGCAGAAGAACTGCTTGAACTTTAGAGACAGTGGTTGCAGTGAGCCACGATCACGCCAATGCCCTCCAGCCTGGGCAACAGAGCAAGACTTTGTCTCAAAAAAAAAAAAAAAAAAAGGAAATTTATTACGACTAAATTTATTTTTAAAACAAAATAATATTCATATTCTCAAGTTTATTTAAAAGTTATAGGCCAGGTACAGTGGCTCAGGCCTGTAATCCCAGCACTTGGGGAAGCCGAGGCGAGCTGATCATGAGGTCAGGAGATTGAGACCATCCTGTCTAACACTGTGAAATCCAGTCTCTACTAAAAATACAAAAAACTAGCTGGGCACAGTGGTGCGCACCTGTAGTCCCAGCTACACGGGAAGCTGAGGCAGGAGAACGGCTTGAACCTGAAAGACAGAGGTTTCAGTGAGCCAAGATCACACCACTGCCCTCCAGCCTGAATGACAGAGTGAGACTTCGTCTCAAGAAAAAAAAAACTTATAAACATTTAAAATGTAATATTGGTTAAATAAAAACAAATCATTAATGATATTACTTACATGATATTATTACTCTTATGGGGTCTTCCGATGTTTTCACACCAACGATATTTACAAATATCATAAACCAATAATTCTTCTGGGAAAAAGTAGTTCCAACGCCGAATTCCTGAAATGCAAATAATGTTTCTAAAGGTACCATCACTCTATCATGTAACAGTTAATAAAGAATGAGATTAACTTTACCTCCTTTAATGCCATCTTTATTCACCAAAGAAAGAACAAAACGATCAACTTCAGGATAGGGTGAACACTGAAAACCTTCAATGGTTTCTACTGCAACAGAGAGAATTTTTATAAATTACAACAGCTGAAAGTTGAGAAGTGAAATTTTGATACAATGTTGTTAAGTACAAGTATGGGTTTTGCAAGCTCTCAGCTTTCCCCCACTTTTTGCAATTTCAGTCAATTCATGTTTGTTACACTACAAGGATGCAGGTAAAATTCAAACCTTTCAATAGGTCAAATGTTAACTAATTTTTTTTTTTTTTTTTTTGAGATGGCGTTTCACTCTTGTTGCCCAGGCTGGAGTGCAGTGATGTGATCTCGGCTCACTGCAACCTCCGCCTCCAGGGTTCAAGCAATTCTCCTGCCTCAGCCTCCCGAGTAGCTGGGATCACAGGTGTGTGCTAATTTTTGCATTTGTAGTAGAGACGGGGTTTCTCCAGGTTGGCCAGGATGGCCTCGATCTCTTGACCTCATGATCTGCCTGCCTCGGCCTCCCAAAGTGCTGGGATTACAGGCATGAGGCACCGCGCCCGGCCAATGTTAACTCATTTCATAAAAAGCATTTGAAATAATTTCAACTGCTGTCTTCATTCTGGCAAAGAGAACAGCCCCTCACGTCCACAGCAGGCCTAGCTCCATGAGCCAGGCCTTGGTGCGCCCTGTGCTAGCCTGGCACACCTACCCGGGCCTGGGCCTTCTGTGAACAAAGGCAATCTCCAAGAACTTCAACAACAGATAAGACCCTGTGGTCATGAGGACTCAAGGCAAAAGATGACCGCTCTGTAATCATGTCCGAACACAGACAAAACAGGAACATCTTCCAAACCACAAAAATGACCAAACGCCCACAATACTGGATAGTATGAGTGACGGCTGCTTTTTTTTTTTTTCTTTTTAAACCAATTACAGTGTTACTTTCTAGTCCGATTTCCTTTCAGTTAAGCTTTACTAAGAAAACCAATCCTAGAATTGTCCCTGACAACACCCCACTCAGAACAAACCCCAGGCTTCCTGGTATACTCCCCCAAACCACCCATGCCAAACCCAAATCCAACCCTACCAGTCCTTTCCACCCTCCTCTTCCCGAGATGCCCCTCTACCGAGGTCCCTGTGGTGTGTGCTTGCCATTGCTGCCCTGGTAATACACGCAGCTGACTGGCTACAGGTGTGTGCCCTGAGGTCTTTAGCTGGCAAGTACTAACAATCCAATTATATTTTCTATCTAAAAACCTACTGTAATAATTTAGAATGACCTATTTTAAGTATCATTTAACTTTTTTTTTTTTTTTTTTTTTTTTTGAGGCGGAGTTTCACTCTCGTTACCCAGGCTGGAGTGCAATGGCGCGACCTCGGCTCACCGCAACCTCCGTCTCCTGGGTTCAGGCAATTCTCCTGCCTCAGCCTCCTGAGTAGCTGGGATTACAGGCACGCGCCACCATGCCCAGCTAATTTTTTGTATTTTTTTAGTAGAGACGGGGTTTCACCATGTTGACCAGGATGGTCTCGATCTCTTGACCTCGCGATCCACCCGCCTCGGCCTCCCAAAGTGCTGGGATTACAGGCTTGAGCCACCGCGCCTGGCCTCATTTAACTTTTAAGGACAAAAATCTAGTTTGCTTTAAATGAAGTCTATGTTTCACTTACTAAAATAACATATATAATTGGAGAAATATTGGAAAATACATTAATGTGGAAATGTGAGGAACAGACTCTAAATCAATGTCTATAAAGATATAAAACAGAAGAAAATAAACATAAGAAAATGTTATCCATATTTTAAAGTTAGCTTTTAATCATACCATACACATAATTTTTGAGACTGTTTTTTCTTTTAACATTACAAATGGGTGTTTTCCACATTAAAAAGGCTGTATCAATTTAAATTTAACAGCTAGAGGATGTCATAGTATACAATCTATCCAATTTTGTTGTACATTTAGATTGCTTCCATTTTTCACTATTTTAAATAGCAATATACTAAAATATGTGTATAAAAATGTTTACTGGGGGGTTTATGTAAGAAATCTCAGGAAAAAACACTGCACGTTCTTCAGCAGAGAAATGGGTAAGTTATGACAGAGCTGTACCGTGAAAAACCATGCAACCATTAAAACACTGAGGACGATCTCTCTACATTGGAAATATAGGAAAAGCTCTTCTAGGTTAAACAGAAAATGACTGCGGTGGTTATCTGCCTTTGATTGTGGACAGAAGGGTATAAAAACACTTTTAGTTTTCACTTTCTTATATGTTTATTTTATACAAATAACCTACATTATTTTTGTATTTTTTTGAAAAACACCATAAAATAAAAATTAGTGAATACTTTAATAAACATCTTTTTCATATTCTTCTCATCTGAGATAGAAAGCTAGAGGTAGATTGATTGATTATTGGTGACTGATTGGTTGAGACAGGGTCTGATTCTGCTGCCCAGGCTGGAGTGCAATGGTACCATCAAGACTCACTGCAGCTTCGACCTCCTGGGCTCAAGAGATCCTCCTGCCTCAGGCTCCTAAGTGGTTGGACGACAGGCATGCACCACAACTGCTGGCTAATTTTTGTATTTTTTGTAAAGATAGGGTCTTCCTAATTTAATCAGGATTGTCTCTAATTCTTAGGGTCAAGCGATCCTCCCGCCTCAACCTCCCAAAGTGCTGGAATTGCAGGTGTGAGCCAATGTGCTTGGCTAGCCATAGTTTTTGAAAGATCAGTGGTTATGAATATTTAAGATTTAAGATGTTAAAGGAAAACAGATTCTGTATCTTACATTTTGATAGGGAATTATTTTTTTTTAATTCCCTGAAGTAGGTACCAGAGGCTTGGGCCTCTAATCCTAGCATTCTGGGAGGCTGAGGCAGGCAGAGCACCTGAGGCCAGGAGCTGGAGACCAGTGTGGGAAACATGCTGAAATCTCATCTCAACTAAAAATATAAAAATTAGCTGGGCGTGGTGGTGCATGCCTGTAGTCCCAGCTATTCTGGAGGCTGAGGCAGGAGGATGGCTTGAGTCTGGGAGGAGGAGGCTGCAGTAAGCAAGATCGCACCACTGTACTCCAGCCTGGGTGACAAAGAGAGACCCTGTCTCAAAAAGAAAAACAAACATCAGGCCGGGCGCGGTGGCTCACTTCTGTAACCCAGCACTTTGGGAGGCCAAGGCGGGTGGATCACGAGGTCAAGAGATCGAGACCATCCTGGTCAACATGGTGAAACCCTGTCTCTACTACTAAAAATACAAAAAATTAGCTGGGCATGGTGGCGCGTGCCTGTAATCCCAGCTACTCAGGAGGCTGAGGCAGGAGAATTGCCTGAACCCAGGAGGCGGAGGTTGCGGTGAGCTGAGATGGCGCCATTGCACTCCAGCCTGGGTAACAAGAGCGAAACTCCGTCTACTCCGTCTCAAAAAAGAAAGAAAAACAAGTATCAAAAAATTTACCTGAAGTGCTGATACTGTTAAAATATCCAACTCCTTTTTGTTTATTCTGAGATGGGTCACATGTAAGAATTCTTAAAGTATCTGAAAACCTGAAGAAGAAACAGGTAAAAGAAACAAAGTACCATTACACCAGAACTAATGAGGCCCGGCTACAGAAAGAACACTGAATTCCAAATAGTTCACACTGAAATACTTTGTTCGGCAGGTAATTGTTCTAGAACATTTATGCCACATTTGCCCACAAAACCACGAACCCTACACATATAAAAACAATATGATTTGTCAATTAAAGAAAGTTTTTTTTTTTAAGAGTAGGTTGGTGATCATTTACATTATCCTTAATTACAGAATGGATCAGGGGACTCTAGGATTGCTGAAGCAATGGGTCCATGGTTTCACATCTGTGGACTCAACCAACCACAGTTCAAAAGCATGGTTTTTTGAGACAGAGTTTCGCTCGTTTTGCCCAGGCTGGAATGCGATGGCTTATTCTTGGGTCACTGCAACCTCCGCCTCCCGGATTCAAGTGATTCTCCTGCCTCAGCCTCCCGAGTAGCTGGAATTACACGCACCTGCCACCATGCCTGGCTAATTTTGTATTTTTAGTAGAGATGGGGTTTCTCCATGTTGGTCAGGCTGGTCTCAAACTCCCGACCACAGGTGATCCACCTGCCTCAGCCTCCCAAAGTGCTGAGATTACAGGCATGAGCCCCTACGGCCGTCCAAAAGCATATTTTTTAAAAAACAATAAAAATAGGCCAGGCTCACTGGCTCACACCTATAATCCCAGCACTTTAGGAGGCTGAGACAGACAGATCACTTGAGGTCAGGAGTTTGAGACCAGCCTGGCCAACATGGTGAAACCCTATCTCTACTAAAAATACAAAAATTAGCCAGGTATGGTGGTGGGCAGCTATAATCCCAGCTACACAGGAAGCTAAGGCAGGAGAACTGCTTGAACCCGGGAGGTGGAGGTCGGAGTGAGCTGAGATCGCACCACTGCATTCCAGCCTGGGTGGACAGAGCAGGACTCCATCTCAAAAAAAATAAGTAAATAAATAAAAATAAACAATACAACAATGAAAATAATACAAATTCAAAACAATATGGTATAAGAACTATTTATATAACATGCACACTGTTTTAGATATAGGTAATATGGAAGGATTTGAAGTATTGTATATGGAGGATGTGTGTGGGATACGTGAAAATAATACACCCTTTTATATCTATGGATTTTTGTATCCACAGGGGTCTTGGAATAAAACACCCACAGACACCAGGGGATGACTACATAACTCTATTCACCAAACATAAAGAACCTTTGAAATTTTTGTTATAATTTTAGAGGTGTGACTTACAGGAAGAAATAAAGAGGAGAGGTGAGAGCAAAGGAAAAAAACAGATTAAAATTAGCGGAAAGAAAAGGTACATTCATAGCTATAAAGGATTTCGCTTTTATTTCAGGAAGTAAAATACCTGGCATTTACTTGGAATACACAAAAGACAAGATAACTGTATTCAGTAGACAACCCTCCACCTCTGTAAGAGTACTATTTAAACTGCTAAAGAAACCAGACTGGGTGATTAGGAGATTACCTGCACTTCAGGCTGCGGCTGCTTTCCCCGTAAGAGCTAGAACTAACAGTGCTGCTTTCTGCACTTTTCCACACGTGGTAGAAACTGACCTTATTCTGGTGCCGACAGAGGGTGGCAGGAATTATACAATTTTCACGCTCCTACTATGGCACTTCCAGAATCTCAAATACTACTACTATTACCAACGTTTACTGAGCAGACGCCACGCACTGAGCACAGCTGTAAATGTTTTCTGTGCACAGTTTTAACTTTTCAAATCCTCTGGACAACTCCGTAAGACAGGTGTATCAATTCCATTTAAAAGTAGGAAACTCAGACCTTACTTCTAAGGCATGTTATCAAAAGAACTCAAAGAGTACAAATATATATATATTACATATGAAGAAAAACAATCCATCTTCTACCCTCCTGGGTAACGGCTGTTAACTGTATAACCTGATACAACTACCCCTAAAGCAATGTATATTAAACAATTATTAAAATTAATTTCTAGAGAATTTTTCCTTAAAATTATATTTAGGTGGCCAGGCATGGTGGCTCACGCCTGTAACCCCAGCACTTTGGGAGGCCGAGGCAGGCGGATCACTTGAGGTCAGGAGTTTAAGACCAGCCTGGCCAACATGGTGAAACCCCATCTGTACTAAAAATATAAAAATTATCTGGGTGTGGGGACATGCACCTGTAGTCCCAGCTACTCGGGAGGCTGAGGCAGGAGAATTGCTTGAACCTGGGAACTGAGTTGAGTTGCAGTGAGCTGAGTTCGTGCCATGTCACTAGGCAGGAGAGCAAGACTGTCTCAAAAAAAAAAAATTGTATTTAAGAAACATGAAAGGAAAAGATTTATGGCAAGTTGATGGTAATTTAGTCTGAACCTTAACCACATTTGGGGCTGAAAAATTGCCAGCCTAGAAAAACAGGGAATGAAGGCAAATTCTGTAAGTCCTCACTTAATGCCATGGACAGATTCTTGGAAACTCCGACTTGAAGAGAAATGACACATAGCACGTCTCTGAATAATGTTTTCCGTTATAATGGCAGTCCCCGACCTTTCTGGCACCAGGGAACGGTTTCCCGGAAGACAATTTTTCCATGATGCGGGGAGGCAGGAGGGAGGTGATCCTCAGATGATCAGGCATTGGATTCTCATAAGTAGTGTGCAACCTAGATCCCTCCCAGGAGCAGTTCACAACAGGATTTGCACTCCGGAAAGAACCTAATGCCACTGTGGCTCTGACAGCGGGCGGAGCTCAGGTGGGAAGGTGGTCATCTCGCTCGCCCCCTGCTCACCCCTTGCCATGGGGTCTGGTTTCTAACCACAGAGCCCTGGTCCATGAGCCAGGTACCACTGCCTTACAACATTGATGAGAAAAAAAAAACTGGGTTTGTTATACGACGCTTCCTTTAAAGTTCAGTTTCCAATAACTTGAACATCAAATGAGGATTTACTGTATTTCTGCTGAAAGGTGACTTGCACAGATTTTATTTTTACTTATTAATTTATCTTAGTTTTTAGCAATGGGGTCTCACCCTGTCACCCAAGCTGGAGTGCAGTGGTGCAATCATAACTCACTGCAGCCTTGAACTCCTGGGCTCAAGTGATCCTCCTACCTCAGCCTCCTGAGTAGCCGGGACTAAAGGTACATGCCACTGTGCCCAGCCAACTTCAATACTTTTAGAAAATGATAAAACATGGGAATCTAAAGGTTCAGTAGTAGAACTCACAATAAATTCCAGAGTGTCAATATAATGAAAATTTATATGGGCATTAGAAGTTTTATTTATAATTAATTGTTGGCAAATTCTTAGCAAATATTCATAACACCAAGCAGAAAAAAATAAATGACAATCATCTAAATAATAATCTTGAGAATATTTTTTGAATAAAGGAGGTGTGCAAATTATACATATGTAAATAAAATTTGCACATAATTTCATGCATACTTTAAAAGAAAATGAGACATTTTAATAGTAATTATATTTCCAAATGCAATACCAGTAGTATTGTTTTCTTCTTAATAGGAGTGATAATCATTTTAGAAAAATTGGAAAACATACTAAATATAATCCTGAAAAGACATAAAGGGAAAATTAAGTGGTTGAAAAATATGTTTCACTATTATCTTGTAGTTAATGGAGAAAAGAGAAGTGTTAACTTAGAACTGTAAGAACTGACTTTTTCTTAAGGTAGAATGAATTTAGATGACTGACATTTTAGTAATATACAATGTCATTCACTGTTTAATATTCATGAATACAAAATGGTTTGATGACGCGACTACATACCTGACATTGCTGACCAAAGAAGAAAGAAAATACTGATACTCTTCAGAAACGTTCTCTGACGGTATGGGAAAAAATCTGTTTTCCTCAGCAACCTCCAAAGCCACACACTTTCCTATTTTTGATGATTTATACAGTCGAAAGTTTCTATTTCTTGTATAAACTCCTACATCAAAGATTAATAAAATAATATGAAAGTATGATTTCTGTGATTAGTTTTATAGTCAGCAAGTATTAAAATTTTATATAGCATTAATAAAAGAAATAATTATTTTCTATAGATAGCTATAAACAAAACAAAATGAAACCACAATATAAATTAAATTGCAGTCAGCATGGAAGAATGCCACGTCCTGAAATAACAAATTAGATTATTTTGCAGCAATTCTGCAACTGAAAACAAATAGAAAACATGGACAAAGGTATTACGAACAAATAGGAAGGTTGAGACTACCAGAAATATAAGACAGTGAGTGCAAAATCCCAGGGAAAAAGGAAGAATCAAAACCAAACAAACCTGTAGAATAAATCTAACAAAATATGAGTAACATTTCCATTCAGTAAATTGTAAAACACTACTGACAGAAATTACAAAATACCTAAGTAAATAGACAGGTTTACCATATGCATACATTGGAAGACTCAATATTATAAAAAATGTCAATTCTCCCCAAGTTGACCTATGGATTAAAGGTAATCCAAATAAAAATTCTAGCCAGGCATGCTGGCTCATGCCTGTAATCCCAGCACTTGGAGAGGCCAAGGCAGGCAGATCACCTGAGGTCAGGATTTGAGAGCAGCCTGACAAACATGGAGATACCTCCTCTCCCCTAAAAATCCAAAATTGGCCGGGTGTGGTGGCGCATGACTGTAATTCAAGCTCCTCGGGAGACTGAGGCAGGAACACCACCTGAAGTCGGGAGTTCGAGACCAGCCTGACCAACATGGATAAACCTCGTCTCTACTAAAAGGACAAAATTAGCCGGGTGTGGTGGCACATGCCTGTAATCCCAGCTACTCGGGAGACTGATGAAGGAGAATCACTTGAATTCAGAAGGCAGAGGTCGTGGTGAGCCGAGATCGCACCACTGCATCCAGCCTGGGCAATAACAGCAAAACTCTGCCTCAAAAAAAAAAAAAAAAAAAAAGATAAAAAAATTCTAGCAGGATTTGTTTGTATAAACTGGTAAGCTGATTCTAAAATAAAAATGTAAGTGAAAAAGGTGAAGAAAAACCAAGAAATTTCAAAGAACAAACTTGGAGGAACTATTTTTGCCAGATGTGAAGACTGAAGATTACAACAAAACTGTATGAGACACGGTGATGCCTGTCTAATATATATGTATAAAACTCTCGGAGACAGTGTGATGCCTATCTAATATATAAAATTCGATGAGACAGTGTGGTGTTTATCTAATGTATAAAACTCTATGAGACAGTGTGGGGTCTGTCTAATATATAAACTCTATGAGACAGTGTGGGGTCTGTCTAATATATAAAACTCTATGAGACAGTGTGGGGTCTATCTAATTTATAAAACTCTATGAGACAGTGTGGGGTCTGTCTAATATATAAAACTCTATGAGACAGTGTGGGGTCTAATATATAAAACTCTATGAGACAGTGTGGGGTCTATCTAATATATAAACTCTATGAGACAGTGTGGGGTCTATCTAACACATAAAACTCTATGAGACAGTGTGGGGTCTATCTAATATATAAAATTCCATGAGACACTGTAATGCCTAATATATAAAAGTCTAGGAGACAGTGTGGGGTCTGTCTAATATATAAACTCTATGAGACAGTGTGGGGTCTGTCTAATATATAAAACTCTATGAGACAGTGTGGGGTCTGTCTAATATATAAAACTCTATGAGACAGTGTGGGGTCTGTCTAATATATAAACTCTATGAGACAGTGTGGGGTCTATCTAATATATAAAATTCCATGAGATACTGTAATGCCTAATATATAAAAGTCTAGGAGACAGTGTGGGGTCTGTCTAATATATAAAATTCCATGAGATACTGTAATGCCTAATATATAAAACTCTATGAGACAGTGTGGGGTCTGTCTAATATATAAAACTCTATGAGACAGTGTGGGGTCTGTCTAATGTATAAAATTCTAGGAAACAGTGTGATGCCTATCTAATATATAAAACTCTATGCAACAGTGTGGGGTCTATCTAATATGCAAAACTCTATGAGACAGTGTGATACCTCTCTGATATACTAAACTCTAAGCTTGGAAGGATTCACCTCTACCCATGTGACTCCTCTACCTCGCACTGGTCTATCTTTCCCAGTTCGGGTGCCCGATTGCCAGAGGTACTAGAAAGACATACCATACAGAGGATCACTTCCCTAACCTCGGTTTCACTGTTGGCCTAGGAACCTGACCTGTAACCTATACATACTTTCCCTCAACCTTTACACACTGAAGCTCTTCGAGGTGTTCAAAGCCAACAGCCAAAATGCTGCTGTCGTGGCTTTTCAAATCACAAGCCAGAGCCTCCATATAAAACTGAGGTGCAGTTCATCAACCTGCAGCTGCTGCGTTAGGGGTCTCGACTGGCCTCTTGAACATGCTCAAGTGCTGTCAGCCCAGGGCTTCTGACATTCTCATGCTCTGAGACCAGTTGAAGAGTCAACTGTATATGACTCCAACTACAAGGTAAAAATACAGGCAAAACTAACCCATACTGTTACGGCAAAGCCACAGCAGATTGAGAAATCACTGGTTTGAACACAGCAAGAAACGTGATGAAATGCGCCCTGCCACTACCACAGAGACCTTCAGCAAGGAAAACAACCAGCCTTACTGCAGCACATGAGTACTGCGCTGTATTGGGTCTGGTTTTTAAATTTCTGCACTCTGACTTAACCTCTCAGCAGTCCTGGAGGAAGCCAGTCCAACTATCCCCTGTCAAAACTCCATGGACAGGAATCCTCTGGACATACAGAGCAGAAGCCAGTCCCACCACCTGCTGGAGCCCAGGCCGGCCTGGACCCCTCTAGGATCTCCGGAGAAAAACCTCAGGGATTCCCAGCACCTGAGCTCACTGGTCGTCTCCTGCTGGTGACTTGCGCAGTGAAGGAAGCGAGAACCCCAAGCACAGTGATGAGTGGGCACCGACCTGTCCCGCACGAAAGCACCAGGACTGTCTGATAGAGACAGCTGTCAACGTTACTTACCTAGATCGACGAAAAGATGCTTCTCTCCCATGTTATTCTTCACAACTAGAAATGAAAGGCCAGAAGGGCTTTGCTCAGCTGACCCCAGACTCTCCAGTTTCTTTGAATTCAACGTCCAGCTTTCTTCTACAGCCTTTTCTGCAAACATTTTGTTAAAAGAAAATCCTGGTTTTGTAGATGCTTCAGAAAAATGGGGAAATCCGTGGCCTCTTGTCTCTGGAGTGCTATCTTCATCTTCACTGCCAAGCAAGTTAAAAGCAGGCTGCAAAATCTTTCTCAAAAAATTACCTGAGGAGAAAAGGTATTACGATTCACCTGATTCTTTTTTCCACACACTGTATCTTAAGGTCTAGCCATGAATCCACACGTGACAACTTTACACAGAAAACCATTTTTTGATTTCTGGCTTCAAACCCAAGTTGCTATAAATTGTTACCAGCCACTCCAGATACTTCCTTCCTCTTGCGAAATCTTTTACCTTTTCAATTCCACTAACCTGGGAGCCTGGTGTCAGAGGTAAACAAATCATTTTAGAAGGGACAGTTAATTTGAGAAGATGCGTCAATGCTGCTGGTATGGGCCTGAGCCTAACAGGCCGTCACCAAGAAAACGTGACTTCTTAATACATCCTGAAAGGACTTCTCTTCCCATTCAATGATTAAAGAGTGAAGGGCTCTGGTGTCCTTACAGGATTGTAAAAATAATAATAATAATAATGAAGGTTTATATAAGGAAACTGCTGCCGAGCTAACAGACAGAAGCACTGAGGAAATCTTGGGGAGTAAGGGTGCTGGTAAATTTCTTACAAGCTTATTTTCTCTCCTTTAACTTTCATGACATGCTCAGCAAACCCTGGCTTTCACAGCCATCAGCCCCAAGTCTGCTGCTCCTACCTCTGCCTCAAACTGGGCACAAAATGATCTACAGCCTCGGAGCTAACGTCCACAACTAAAGCAATTCAATACGACTGTACTTCAACATTTATTCTAAGAACTCGGAGTAAGAGTAGTCCTATCTGTACCACAAAAAGTTGGTTATAAAATCTGGACCTTCCTCAAACTTGCACATATTATTTATACCATAGAATCTAATAATCATTTGGCTATTAAGTTGTTTCATGTATAATAATACTCAAGAAATGCAATACTATAAGAAAAAACTAACCTTAACCTGTAGAACTGTTACTGTTCAGATTCATTCTTCACTTTATTTACCAGAAAGGCTTGGGCCCTTACATTATAACAAATGCATGCTCTAAATTCAAAATTTTCTTTCTTCGCATTAGATTTAGTTACTTCCCTACTCAGCCAGATGCAGTGGCTCAGGCCTGTAATCTCAGCCCTTTGGGAGGCTGAGCTGGACGGATCACTTGAGGTCAGGAGTTCGAGATCAGCATGGCCAACATGGCAAAACCCCGTCTCTACAAAAAATACAAAAATTAGCTGGGCATAGTACGGGCACCTGTAGTCCCAGCTACTTGGAGGCTGAGGCACGAGAATTGCTTGAACCTGGGAGGTGGAGGCTGCAGTGAGCCGAGATCATACCACTGCACTCCAGCCTGGGTGACGGAGTGAGACTCCATCTCACACACACACACACAAAAAAAAAAAAAAAAAAAAAAGACTTCCCTAATCGAAGAAACAAATCCAATTTCTTAGAAAGCACGAAAACGTCAAAACAAAAGCAAAAGCATTTGGTCCTTGCAGTGATATGTCCATACAGGCATGGATTACTTCTAGAATGAGGGAGGAAAAAGTAAACACCAAACGAAAAGAAATTACAACATATCAAAGGACAACAAAGCAATATAAACATAAACTGATAAAGCTAATTTTCCTGAAAACTTAGCACTGCAGCTACTTGACTCCGGACAATGACAGGAGAGAGTGCATGTTCGCAGGAGCGGTGGCAATGGCAGTGCTGGGGAGGCCACGGGCCCTGGAACCCTGGCACGGAGCGGCCAAGGCCGGGACCACCACATGATGACGTCACCAGCATCAACACTAACACACTGGCCCCAGCAAACCACACTGTTTCCTACTTCCTGTCCAGCTTTTTATTGCCCCCAACCCCGACGAGGACAGGAACTATCTTATTTGCTGGGAATAACTCAAAAGGCTAGTCAGTCACAGAAATTTCGGGTATGACAGCAAGCCGGCAAGTGAGTATTTTAGGCAGATCAAGATCTATGATCTCTTACATTTAACTGAATTCTCTTTTCTCAAAGGCTGACAGCAGCAACTAGAAATGTCATCAAAAGATACAGTGAGGGGGAAAAAAAAAAAAAAAAAAAAACAAGGAAAAATTGTGAATTACTTCATATTCTCTGCACCTCTGGCTCTGGCAGTTCCTAATTCTCAGGGAAAGGGTCTGAGGTGACAGCCCAGGTACAAGGCCTGATCACGTCTCTCTAGCCACACTAGCCCATTCACTGTCCCCAGATTGGCACGCACTCTTATCTCCACAGTTTTGCTTCTGCTGGTAAAGCCTTTCTGACCTTTGATTATACAATGACATATTCAAAGCCCAGAGGAATGCCATCTCCTTTCAGAAGCTACTTGCAGCAGAAACTGCTGCTACCTCACAAGTTTCTATTCTCCTCTTCTTCCTGAACAAGAGATTCTTAGCTTTCGGCCTGTAGCCAGTAGTCACAGAGCAGACAATGGCCAGTAAACAGCAAGCAAAGAAATAGCTTCTTTGGTCCCTGTCTCCACACCCTGACAGGAGCATCTCCTCACTATGCATGCTTTCATTCAGAAGGGATTTATTCAGACGCACTGAGCATGAAGGCCATGGACGGTAGAAAGGCAGCAGCCATGGGGGCTGGAGTCAGACAGCTCAGATTCGGGTATGGCTTTGCCATCTGCCAGTTGTGTGACTTTCGTCAAATCTAAACCTTCACATTCCCCAGCTGCTTAACAGGGATAAAACAACACCTACCTTTTGGAGTTGCTGTAAAGAGTAAACGAGAAACTGAAATTAAGGGGTTAGCACAGTACCTGGCACATGTAACTGCTTAAAAGCCTTGGTTGTGCAGCCCTGGGACAAGTCCCTAAAGGTATTTATTAATACTTTCTGAAGGAATGCATGCGTGGTAAGGAGGACCAAGTGAACAGACCAGGTGAATGTGCAGGCACATCGACTTACACAGCGGCATCAGAAAGTACGAAGGCCCAAGCACTAGAGGAAATGTGGCCCGTGCTAGGAGCTGAACGAAAAGGGCAGGGTGCCAGGAGATGAGGCTGCTGACCTGCATTTATTATCACTATTGTTATTCTTTTTTTTTTTTTTGAGATGGAGTTTCGCCCTTGTTACCCAGGCTGGAGTGCAATGGCGCGATCTCGGCTCACCGCAACCTCCGCCTCCTGGGCTCAGGCAATTCTCCTGCCTCAGCCTCCTGAGTAGCTGGGATTACAGGCACGTGCCACCATGCCCAGCTAATTTTTTGCACTTTTAGTAGAGACGGGGTTTCACCATGTTGACCAGGATGGTCTCGATCTCTCGACCTCGTGATCCACCCGCCTCGGCCTCCCAAAGTGCTGGGATTACAGGCTTGAGCCACCGCGCCCAGCCTATTGTTATTCTTATAGTGACAATATTAGTAATATTATTGATAATGATACTATGTGGTAAGCTCTGGAAATACAAGAGTGAATAAGAAATAGTCCCTGCCCTAGAGAAACATTAAGTAGAATAGAGGAGGTGACAAAGAAAACAGGAAATGACCTCAGGAAGTGGTCAATGCTTTGACACAGTAAGCCCTGGATGTTCTCTGCAACCCAGAGGTACACCAACCTCAGTAAGGCTTAGGGTTTGAGACGCGACAGAGACAGCTTTTCACATTGCTTGATGTCTACACAGTCTTAACAGGCCAGGCCAATCTGGAGGCACACGATTTAGACAGCAGCATCAAAAAGTTGAAAGGCCCAAGGACTAGAGGAAATGGGGCCCAGGGCAGGAGCTGAATGCAAGGAGCAGGGTGGCAGGAGGTAAGTGTGGCACACAGCGGGCCTCCCTTTGCAGGCCAAGGCACCCAACGCTTTTGCCCGAAGGCAGGGAATGATCACTGCAGGGTTTGAGGCACACAGGGAGCAGAATCAGCTCACTCTAGCCAGCTGACTGGCCAAGCAGGGTTAGAGGCACAGAGAGGGCATGGATGACACCAACATGTCTACTTGGGTAACTGTGACACCACTCACTGACAAGCACATCACGGAGAAGATGCGACTTGGGGGACGGATGGGGAACTCAGCGCAGGAAAGGCTGAGTTGGAAGCGTCTGCAAGGGGAGTTTCTGGAGGCAGTTGCCTGGATGGGTCTGGCATCTAGGAGAACAATCTGGGCTGAAGATAAAGATTTGAGAGTCCTAACAGAGGCACACCAAAGCTATGAAGGTGGCTGATCATCAAGGGTGAGGACAGAATGGGAAGAGGGTCAAAGATGGACTCTACCATTACTAATCTCTAAGGGATTGTGAGAAAGCGTTTTAAATGGTCTATTTTCTTTTTTTTTTTTTTTTTTTTTTTTGAGACAGAGTTTCGCTCTTGTTACCCAGGCTGGAGTGCAATGGCGCAATCTTGGCTCACCGCAACCTCCGCCTCCTGGGTTCAGGCAATTCTCCTGCCTCAGCCTCCCGAGTAGCTGGGATTACAGGCACGTGCCACCATGCCCAGCTAATTTTTTGTATTTTTAGTCGAGACGGGGTTTCACTATGTTGACCGGGATGGTCTCGATCTCTCGACCTTGTGATCCACCCGCCTCGGCCTCCCAAAGTGCTGGGATTACAGGCTTGAGCCACCGGTGGCGCCCAGCCAAAATGGTCTATTTTCAAGGCATGATAAATCTAAGTATTCGCAGGCAGCCTGCAAAGGTAACAAACCACACGGCTCATGCACCTTGAAAGTCACAATAAGTGAACAGAATGTAGAGGGGGGTCGGCCCATAAAAGGAAGAAAGTTTTGTTATTGCGAAATAGAAACTTAAGTGCGGATGGAGATGGGGTGTAACCTTATAAGGGGCATAAGGAAATTTAGGCAACGTAACCCCATAGTGCTCAACCAATGAGGAACGGGGGAGGGACTTGCATGCTAGGAGATAAGTTACACGCTGTAACTGTCCCAGCTGTGTGCCTGCCTACCAGACACCCAAACATTATTACAAGTCTCACTTCACTGTTTGTGCCTCTAAGTCCATTCTTTGGGTTTGTACGGGTGAGTGCGTTCCTCACAGAATGAGGGGGACAGACTGAGAAGGAACGTCCAGCTGAGCTAACAAGAAGCAGGCAGGTGACGAGAGCCTTGTGAACACAGTATGCTGGGTCTCTGTGGCTACACTCCCCTAATCCAGCAATCAGTTCCCGACTTTGATGCCAGTGCTTAAGTGACTATGCCCATGGCTTTTACTCTAGGTGGCTGTGAAACTCTAAGGCACTAGCAGCTCTGAACTGAATGACTTGTTACCTGAGCTTCAATCACCTGCTGTTCAGACCCTTGCCCTACCCCTGCTTTGATAAGCACTCAGGATTTGGCTTCTATTCAGACCTTCATTTTGGTGTTCCCATTCTGCCCACGTGTTTCTCCTTTGAACTGACTTTGTTTTATACCTTGGCCTGTATCTCTAAATGCCCAGGCCTGAGACAAATAATCTGGTTTCACTTTCAGACTTGTACATCTAGAATTCTCCCAACCCTAAAGCTCAGCCTGGAAGAATAAACAAGCCTTCTATGATACAACCTGGGACTGAAGCCCCAAAGCAAGGCTGAAGCAAAGGTCAGAAGTCCAGATACAAGACACTGCAGAAAAGGCTTGATATGCAAAGACCTCTCATGAACTTTCCAGGAAACTGAAATAAATCCTGCAGGAGCAGAAACCAGTTCCGGACATGGATGGATATCCCAGCATCTATGATTAGAGGGGCTAATGCCAAAGATGTCCTGAATGGATTGATGTGCCTAGAACAGATAGATAGGTCTAAAGCTAAGGGAACATCTTGAAAACATGAAGAATCACATTGCATTTTTTAGGATAAGTTAATGACCATAAAACTTGGAAAGTATGCACAAAATTTTAAGAGAAATGAGAACAAATGAGTTTTGAATATAACTCCATGATTTTTAAAAAGCAGTGTACTTACCAACATGAATGTTATCTTTAAATGCCACATCCCGGAGCTGAAATATTAAATGCCGGCTGAATTTTTCATCAGTGCTAGAATCCAAGTTCAAAACATCTTCAGCTGCGCAATTAACACCATATAACTCTTGAAGCGCTTTACACACATACTAAAAAACACAAGTAAAATGCAAATAATTTTTTTTTTTTTTTGAGACAGTGTCTCACTCTGTTGCCTAGGCTGGATTGCAATGGTGTGATCTTGGCTCACTGCAATTCTCTGCCTCCTGGGTTCAAGCAATCCTTGTGCCTCAGCATCCCAAGTTGCTGGGACTACGGGTGTGCACCACCATGCCCAGCTAATTTTTGTATTTTTAATATGGACAGGGTTTCATCACGTTGGCCAGGCTAGTCTCAAACTCCTAGCCTCAAGCGATCCTCCCACCTTGGCTTCCCAAAGTGCTGGGACTGCAGGCATAAGCCACTGCAGCCGGCCCACATTGCACTTTTTAGGCTAAATTAATGACCATAAAACTTGGTAAGTATGCACAAAATTTTAAGAGAAATAAGAACATAAGGGTTTTGAATACAACTCCATGATTTTTAAAAAGCAGGCCTTAATTTCCTCATTTAGAAAGGGACAAGATAAAATAATTTCCAAAATTCCTGCAAGCTCGAAAATTCTGATACTATTTGTAGTCAGTTTTCTTGAAATTCATCTCAGTATTCGATTTTTACAGTAAAGATTATTTTTCCTGGCTTTTATCAAAGTCAGCTATTTATAATGGAAGCCAGATAAATACATAATTTTAAAATATGGAAAATTTCCAAACTGACATCTTTTTCAAAGCATTTTTTTACCCGACAGTAACATAGCAAACTATATGAAGATAAATTAAACTCCTTTCTTTTCAGTTTACTCATAGAAGTAATATTAAAAAATCAAAGTCAAAAGGAAGAGTAGCAAGGAAAAGAACAGATACAGAACCTACATATTATGCAGGCTGAATTCACTGAATGAATAAGCCAATGAAGAGATGAGAAATAAGGAAAACTTGAGTCTGCCTTTACCTCGATGAGTAATGCAACCATCTTTTTCCCATCAGCTCCTGGATTGGCAGGTTTGTTAAATTCCAAATCAAAATAAAGCTTGCACACAGCATTTTCAGGAATAACTTCATAGCAGTGTAAGAGATTTTTTCTAAATTGAACAATTCAACATTGTTAGATTGATATCTTAGACCTTTATTAACTGATTGATTGAGACCAGGTCAGCTCTGTTGCCCAGGCTGGATTGCAATGATGTGATCGCAGTTCATTGCAACCTCGTCCTCCCGGATTCAAGCGATTCTCCTGCCTCAGCCTCTCAAGTAGCTGGAACTACAGGCATGCGCCACCATGTCTGGCTAATTTTTGCATTTTTAATAGAGACAGGGTTTATGTCATGTTGGCCGGGCTGGTCTTAAACTCCTGGTCTCAATGATCCACCTGCCTCAGCCTTCCAAAGGGCTGGGATTACAGGCATGAGCCACCACACCCAGCCTCTATCTTATATCTGTTAAATCATGGAAGTTTACCTTTTGCAAGTACCGTGTTAAGTGTGCTTTCACTACATACAAGTGTGAAATAAGAATATGATAAAGTCAACTGTTCACCATAGGTTTATGGCTCATAGTATCATGGGTTTCCATCAAGCAAAATGTAACAATTATATCCTGTAACATTATTTAACTGGAAAATACAGTCGATCTTACAGTATTATTTATTCACAGATGATTTTGATATTGTGTAACACCTCTATATTTGTTTTTAGTGTCAACCATGAAACAGATTTTCTTTCAAAATCTGAACATTCTTTGAAAAAAGAATGCTTTTTTCAGGATTCCATATTCTTGGGATTCCATGAATTTTCCATGAGAATTTTTAAATTCTGTGTTTTCATTGGAAGATAATATTTTTAAAATTGTTTAAAAAAAAATTCTGAATCACTTTGATAAGCTCTCAACGCTCATGTTTGCAGTTACATTCTTGCCGGCATTAAGAGGAATGACTTTGACATGGGTAAAACAGGATGCTGACTTAATTTTCAAACAGTAATTTGGGCTAAGTGATGTTCAGATGGCATTCTATACAAATTAAGGGCTTGTAGTAATTTGAAGAGGGAGAAGTTATGGGAAAATTGTATCATCAGGGGGCACAGGTAGTGGAGGAAGTGAACGAACACACACACACACACACACACACACACACAC
This sequence comes from Saimiri boliviensis, assembly GCF_048565385.1. NCBI lineage: Eukaryota > Metazoa > Chordata > Mammalia > Primates > Cebidae > Saimiri > Saimiri boliviensis. The sequence goes on along the minus strand of NC_133451.1, from coordinate 116,175,419 downwards.
ACACACCCTGTAGCAGTCAGTACCATATTTACATTGCAAGATGAGACTGAGTTTCAGCAAAACATCTGTCACGTTATCTTAATGATTTTAATTCAACTCTAATTGGTGTTGCATGTATGTAAACATAAATAAATCCAGTATCATATTTGAAGCTACTTAGCAACATTTGAATAAAAGTATTTTAAGTCAATATAGGGCATGAATAGCAATTTACTCTCCTTTTCCATGTATTACACAAGTCTGAGAAATACTTCAATAGATCACTCAGTTAAAATAAAGCTAATAGTCTGGGCACAGTGGCTCATGCCTGTAATCCCAGCACTTTGGGAGGCCCAGGTGGGTGGATCATCTGAGGCCAGGAGTTCAAGATCAGCCTGGACAACATAGTGAAACCCTGTCTCTACCAAAAATATAAAAATGAGCCGGGCATGGTGGCAGGCGCCTGTAATCCCAGCTACTTGGGAGGCTGAGGCAGGAGAATCACTCGAACCTGGGAAGTGGTGGTTGCAGTAAGCAGAGACCGTGCCATTGCACTCCAGTCTGGGCAACAAGAGTAAAACTTCATCTCAAAAAAATAAATAAATAACACTAATAACTATTTAAAATAGTAACAATAAAGTCAAGATAAAGCAGATATTTCTTTATTACTAGGTCAATAACAAATATTCCTTTATGATTAATGGTATAATTTAATCCCTGTTTGCAAAAGAGAAATATCAAAACTCCCTTTAGGTACAAACATATATTTGTGTATGTGATTACTTTCTCCCAGCACCTGGTGAGATACTCCAGCCTTGCTATGACAAGAGAACTCCAGAATTCAATTCTAATAGCAAAGGAGTAACTAATCGTGTGGTCAAGAACTGTGGAAGCCAATTCAGCCTGAACTAATTTCACCAAAATTACTAGGCAAAGGAAATGGAACTCTAGCTTAACGTGCGGTTCTGCTGCATGCTACCTACCTGGATTTATAGTAAAACCAAAGTTCAGCATAGGTTGTCACAAGGTAAATACGCTGTCCATCTCCCACTTTGCATTCCAAAGCAAATACATGAACATCCTACATAAATCAAAAAAGAAGAAAGAAAGAAAGAAATCAAAAAAGATTTTCAGAAAAATTCACGAAATGCAAACCTAAATTCAACTGTAGGTGCTGAATGTTCACAAAGAATTTTTCATTCAAGTCCTCAGAAACTGGAATTTGAACATTAATATTATTACAAACAAGACAAATAGTCACTAGGTTTATGCGATTCAAAATCTAATTATACCTATTTTTAGTCATTCATATAAAAGGTGAAACAATTAGAATAGGCAGACCAGAGAAAAAAGGCGAAAAAAACACTTTGAATAATATTACTCTAGTTTGACTCCCTATGTTAGTTTTATTTCTTGGTTTATGAAATTAAACTTATTTTTCAAAACTACTTATTATTATAAATGATTTGGACTAAAATTAATTGGTAAATTCCACAGTATCTATAAAAATGTATGTAGAACCTTTTTTTTTTTTGAGACAGAGTCTTGCTCTGTCGCCCAGGCTAGAGTGCAGTGGTGCGATCTTGGGTCACTGTAACCTCCACCTCCTTTAAGTGATTCTCCTGCTTCAGCCTCCCAAGTAGCTGGGATTACAGGTGACTGCCACCACATTTGACTAATTTTTTATATTTTTAGTAAAGATAAGGTTTCACCATGTTGACCAGGTAGGTCTCAAACTCCTGACCTCAAGTGATCCACCTGCCTCAGCCTCCCAAAGTGCTAAGATTACAGGCACTGAGCCGCTGTGCCCGGTCAGAAAAGTTTTTTTTAAAGGTTTAGTACTGTGGTAGCAATTTAAATACAACTGTTCATGCCTCCTCACATAAAGTTTCTTCTAACAGAGGAATACGTCCACCAGTTCTTTTGTTTCCTCTTAGCTAAAGGTAGCTGCTGAGCATATTTTTCTTTTCATGTGTGAAAAATCACAGGACTCAGTTGTTTAACCCTAATAAAAATATTTTTGAAATGAATGTTATAGACTGTCCAGCAAGCATACACCCCTATCTATATATTTTTTTTAAATTCCAGTTAAAATGAATCTGTCGGTATTTTAATTTCTGCTGCTTGAATTAGGTTTAAACAAAATGACTAAGAAAGGCATTTCTTAAACGATTCTGATGAGATTTGAGTAAGTATATCCTTACTAGAGAAAGAGAAGCCCTTCTAAACTTCTAGCACTTGGAGCTTTTACACAGCATCAGTGATCAGACTCAGTACATTTATGCCATCATATATGCATCTGATCTTTTCTTTCATGTTTCTTTCTTCTTTTTTATTTTTTGAGATGGAGTCTGTCTCTGTTGCCCAGGCTGGCGTGCAGCGGCACCATCTCAGCTCACTGCAACCTCCACTTCCCAGGTTCAAGCGATTGTCCGGCCTCAGCCTGCCAAGTGGCTGGAACTACAGGCACACGCCACCATGCTCAGCTAATTTTTCTATTTTTAGTAGGGACAGGGTTTCACCATGTTGACCAGGATGGTCTGGATCTCTTGACCTTGTGATCTGCCCTCCTCGGCCTCCCAAAGTGCTGGGATTACAGGGGTGAGCCACTGCGCCCGGCCTTCATGTTTCTTTATATTCTTCACAGTGCCCAAGAAAAAAAGAATGTGTAATACACTTGCTTGATTTAGTGATTTTTATTTTTGAACATCATGTTCTTTGAAAGGCTGACACTTCTTTCTCCCACTTGCTTAACGTGTTGAAATAAATATGGTTCCCCTCCCTCTAAGCATAAAGCTTCATCTAAATGTCATTACAACTTTAAAAACCTAATTGATACTGGATGTATCACGCTTTTTCATTACTAATATAAATTAAATGGTTAATGATTCACAGGGATAGTTTTCCTAAATCACATGACATTAAGATTGCCATTAAATTCTCTTGGTAGAATAATACATGGCCTGAAATGAAGACAAATAATAGATGTTTTTTTAAAGAAATGAAATTATAATGAAGAAGAAAGAAGAGGAGGAAGGGGAGGAGGAAATTACCTCTTTACAGCTTTTAACAAAATTAAACGCTTGAGTTTGTCGATGAAATAGTTTCCAAATGGAGGGTGGTTCTTCTGGCTTGGACAATCTTGGCCTATACACTGAGGACAATGGTTTCCTCTCATACTGAGATGCTCGTTCTTCAATTTGCTTCAGTTTTGCTTCCCATTTTCTGTTCATTGGTTCAGAAGCTCGGAGAGAATAAACCCTATCCCACGTTATATTTCTATCAATTACTACTAAAACAATAAACAAAAAAAGGCCATTAATTTCTTTGCTTAGAATATATTTTGTTTGATAAAGTTTCAAACCTCATTTCCGACACATTTCCTTGTTTGTTCTTTGCATGAAGTTTTACTACAGAACGAGAGCAAGGCTGGTTACCAGATTTCTTAGATCCTGGTTCTTCATTTAATGGTATTAGGACCTTGGACAGGTTAATGAAGCTCTCTGAATCTTAATCAACTGAAAAATGGGAATCAATATCATCTTGAGTACTTTATATACTTACCGTGAAGATAAATGTGATTAAAGACACATGCAAATGTTCTCTAAATTACAAAGCCTATGTAAATATATGTACTTTTTGTATCATTATGGGTTTGTTTTTTGTTTTGTTTTGTTTTTTTTGAGACGGAGTTTCACCACATTGGTCAGGCCGGTCTCGAACTCTTGACCTCAGGTGATCCACCCGCCTCGGCCTCCCAAAATGCTGGGATTACAGGCATAAGCCACCACGCCCGGCCCATTTTGGTTTTTATTATAACCATTTTATTGTATCACGTGCTATGACCTTGTCCACCACTCTTGTGCTATTATTTCTCAGTGTAAAATTCATTTCTAGACACTACTGTAAAGCTCTTAGTTCCCTTTTCCTCTGTTTCTGTCCATTTCACCTCTTCTCTCTCAACACAACTTTTAGTTTGGAATATGAATGCGAATTACAATATTGGCTAGTTTCGGATGTCTGTAGTAACGGGTGATTTTTCTTTCTATATAATACCTCCATGTCAGCCATGCCAAAGTCAGGGGCCAGGCAATACTTTTCCAATTTGGGATGATAATTCATCTACAAAAGAAAAAGAGTGGGGAAACTTATACTGCAGATTAAAAACAGCCAAATCAGCCCAAACCCCTTCCCATTCTTCCCATGAAGAAATGGTACCTAAACTCACTGTCACACTGACTCTCAGCTTGGCCATATGACTTGTCTTGGGCCAGCATCACATTGACAAAAGTGAAGCAAGCCGAGGTTTAACAAGTGCCTTTGCAGCAGACTCGGTTATCCTTGAGTCCTGCCCTGAGACTGCCAAGCCATAACTCTAGCCTCATAGAGGATAAAAGGCCACATAGGAAAGACCATAGGAATTGGGGCTGACAGCCAGCAAAGCAGTCCAGTAGGTGAGTTGGGCCATTCTGGACATCCAGCCATCATCTGAATTCAACGCATTGGTAAGCCTGAGTGAGTCCCAGACAGACCTACCAAATTGCCCAGCCAACCCACAGACCTATTAAAAAAAATAAATTTGGTTGTTTGTCTTTTTCACACCAGTAAGTCTGGGGCTGGTTCTGACATAGAAATAGTTCCTCTCTTCATTAATATCATCTTTGTCATAATTTACCTATGTGGAAATAGATATATTAGGGTGTTTTTTAAGTGAAATAATAATATGTACTAAATCATGTAAGGGTAAAATCCTATTTGCCTTTGGTAACATGTTTGTGCTTATTAAGTTGATAAACATTGTCTTGAATTTTAGCAGAAAACTTTGTAGCAACACAAACTCATTGGCAAATGAATACTCCCTGGAAGGAAAACCAGAATCTCCCTAAAAGATTAAGAGAAGGTAGGCCGGGCAAAGTGGCTTACGCCTGTAATTCGAGCACGTTGGGAGGCCAAGCCGGGTAGATCACCTGAGGTCAGGAGTTCGAGACCAGCCTGACCAATATGGTAAAACCCTGTCTCTACTAAAAATACAAAAATTAGCCAGGCATGGTGGTGGGCACCTGTAGTCCCAATTACTCAGGGGGTTGAGACAGGAGAATTGCTTGAACCTGGGAGACAGAGGTTGCAGTGAGCTAAGATCGTGCCACTGCACTCCAGCCTGGGCAACAGAGCAAGACTCCATCTCAAAAAAAAAAAAAAAAAAAAAAAAGAGAGAGAGAGAGAGAGAGGATAGAACATCATGACCTTGTTAGGAAAAAAAAAGGCATATTATCCACAGATTTCAAATATGACCTCAATCATAACAGACCTAAGAAAGATTATTCTCTCAGTTATACCTAATCCACATAAAAATTATAAATTATAAACTAGGAAACAGAAATATAATTCTAAATATATTCATGTAAATTTCATAACAGATATGCTTAGGAAAAGTATCAATTCACTAGATTGAGGAGATGAAGCAGTTTTTTTAAACACTGCTTCAACCTGTCAATACAAAGTGATATGGCTCCTTATTGCTAGATTCTGAGTATTCAGTTACTTTGATCTGCTTCACATACAGATAAAAATCTACTACATTTAGATAAACCTAATTGAGAAACTGGCTATTATGAAACTAACTTTTAACAAAGTCCATTGATTATTAGCGAAGAAAATAAATACAGAATGCAATCACATCTGCATCCAGCTAGTATCTAATCAGTAACTGACTACAAACGACTATGGGGGTGTTCATACTTAGGGACACCTAATTTTATTATCAGGAAAAATTGTTTCGATTTTGTAAAAATCTTGGTAGGACCATGGGAGTATGTCATGCGTGAACATCATGGAATCACAGTGAAAAAACAGTTTAAGACTCACTGAACTGGGGAAACAGAAAAAGAAAGAGAAGTTCAGTATGTATCATGCCCCTTCACATCTACACAGCTTGAAAATTTTAACAGCTGGGTGAGCATCAGAAGACAACTGGGGCTTTGTCTAGACCAGCAAGAGGGTTGAATTACAAAAAGCAAATGAAATGGAGAACAGGAAGGCATCTGGCTTTCTGGTTTGAGACTATCACATTCCCCATCCCTCCCCTCTGGAGGAATGTGTCACCATGTTAGTAATGCTTTTAATTCCCAGTAGTGAAAGAGTGTTGTCTTTTACATAATTGTATATCAAAGCTCCTTTCCACCCAGGGACTGACTTATTTTTGGTAATAGTTTCCAAGTTCCAAAGGAAAACATTTATTGTATTTTAAAAGATTGGGCTCAAAGAGTTTCTATTATTTACTTCTTAACATTGCACACAATGTTTTTTAACCATGTTTGATTATTAAGCATGTTTGATACCAATTTTTCAACTGAAGGTGGTCGAGCTACAAATCTAAAGGCTGTGTTAGTCCTTTTCAGGTAACTACAGTGGGAGAAGAGACAACAGGGATGGAAGAGGAGAGATGGCACAGACCTAAGCAGCCCCAGCTGCCCTGCATTTATGCCCAGACTTGCCCAGCTGTGACACTTAATGGCCTGGATCCCAGGAGAAGCTGAAGGAGGGGGTGCATGCTTCATATTTAATGGTTTTTGGGGGGACCTGAAGCCAGCCTGGCCATGGTTCTTCCTAGTCTAGTCCTCCCAGTTTCTTTTCTTTGTGGAGTTTTGCTCTTGTTGCCCAGGCTGGAGTGCAGTGGTGCAGTCTCGGCTCACTGTAACCTTTACCTCTCAGGTTCAAGCGATTCTCCTCTCTCAGCCCCTGAACAGCTGGGATTAGAGGCGCCCGTCACCACGCCCAGCTAGTTCTGTATTTTTAGTAGAGACAGGCTTTCATCATATTGGTCAGGCTGGTCTCGAATTCCTGACCTCAGGTGACCTTCCTGCCTCAGCCTCCCAAAGTGCTGGGATTACAAACGTGAGCCACATGCCCGGCCCTCCCAGTTTCTTTCTTTCTCTTTCTCTCCTTCCTTCCTCCCTTCCTTCCCTGCTTCCTCTCATCCTTTCCCCCTTCCTTCTTTCCTTCCTCCCGCCCTCCTTTCTTTCCTTTTTTTCTCATCACTGGTCAATTCCTCTTCCCCAATTCCGATGACTTCTCTCTCTACTCTGAAATTAGATTCATCAGTATTTTGTGTTTTCTACCAATACTCTAGTTCTACTATTTAGTAATATTTTGGTGTTTTACAATGTTTTCTTCATATAATCCCTTTTCTAGCCTCTTGGAATGCATTCGTACTATTTGTCCCACTGCTAAAGTATTTATTATAAAGTATGTAATCAAAAAGCATTTACAAAAATATTATTCTGTAAGTTCACTTTCTGGATGAATAACACCTTAAGAAATTAAGTATAAGTGACTGGATTTTCTTTTTTCTCCCACTTCAGTCACTTTGCTTTTCTATGCTTGAGCAGAAGTAACTCATTTTAAATTTCCCAAAATTCTCTTGTAAGGGGTAAGAAAACACACAGCGATACATTGTGCTTTTCCAGTTCCTTTCTACCCCCTCACAGGATCTCCCATCCAAACAGCACAACTGCCAGATCCATCACCCTTAAAACCATTTTCATCGGGCCCGGCACGGTGGCTCAAGCCTGTAATCCCAGCACTTTGGGAGGCCGAGGCGGGTGGATCACGAGGTCAAGACATCGAGGCCATCCTGGCCAACATGGTGAAACCCGGTCTCTACTAAAAATACAAAAATTAGCTGGGCGTGGTGGCGTGGGCCTGCAGTCCCAGCTACTTGGGAGGCTGAGGTGGAAGAATTGCTTGAACCCAGGAGGCAGAGGTTGCAGTGAGCCGAGATCACACCATTGCACTCCAGCCTGGGGCCTGGCAACAGAGTGAGACTCTGTCTCAAAAAAAAAAAAAAAAAAAAAACCGAACAAAAAAAACCACCATTTTCATCACTTTTCACAGGGATAATGATTCATAGCAACATTCAACTCACACAGGTAATCTAATGAAATCTAAACTCCCCTCCAGAATCTGGCCCTAAGTCATTTACCTATTTCATATTCTTACTCTTCCACCACCTCACCAAATGAATTGATAATGAACTTTCCTTTCTCCTGAACCACTCCAGAAACCCCCTGGCACACATTTCTCTCACCTGGAATGCCCGTCACCTGGAATGACCCGAAATGCCTTTCCAAAATTATTTCTCTTCCAGGCCTAGATCAAGTTGTCACCTCTGGGATACCTCTGTAAAGAGAAATTACCGTGCTCAGCCAGAAGACATTGCCTCCAGCCTACTGTTTTGCTATAATTAAAATGTTTGACCCCGAGCAGTGGCTCACGCCCGTAATCCCAGCACCATGGGAGGCTGAGGTGGTTGGATCACCTGAGGTCACGAATTGGAGACCAGCCTGCCCAACACAGTGAAACCCTATCTCTACTAAAAACACAAAAAATAGCTGAACATAGTGACAGGCACCTATAAGCCCAGCTACTTGGGAGGCCAAGGCAGGAGAATTGCTTGAATCTGGGAGGTAGAGGTTGCAGTGAGCTAAGGTTACACTACTGCACTCCAGCCTGGGCAGCAAGAGGGAAACTCCGTCTCAAAAAAAAAAAAAAAAAAAAAAAAAAAGTTTGTAGACTAAATTAGTGTAACTTAAAGAAACCACAACATTGTTGCTGATGCTTGCTCATTTTGGGAAGAAAGTTTGGCACAGGAAGCGGTTTGGGCATCGCCATGGGGTAAGGACTAGTTCAACCACACTAGTCCCCAGTAATTTGCAAATTACTGCCCTGCAGAGCCACTGTTGGGGTTGGGAGTGGGTCCTAGTTCTCAGTTTTACCGAGGCAGAAAACGGACTGTCAAATATTGACAGTTTGCTCAATTCAGGAGGGTTAAAGAAAGACTTAAGTCTTATTTGTAGGATCTGAGTTTAACTCCTGTGACTCTCTTTTTAGCAAGAGCAAACTACTCAACCACTTTAAACCCAGGTAGGGATTGGAATTCCTCCCCCGAGGGATTGCCGAAAGGATGAAACAAGCAAATGTATTATGAAAACGTAAGAGCATGCAATAAACTCTCAGCAAGTGGTAACCATATAAAACACTAAGTATATTTCTGTGCAGAATACAGTCCCTATACCCGAATAGGCACAAGTGTTAGGAACAGTCTATCCTTGACCTGACTTCAGAATGTCAAGAACCTTTTGAAATCTGATGCAGAATGCCGACCTCACATGTGTTGATGAATTCTTCTGCGAAAACAATTCAGTTGGCTTCACGGTCTAAAATGCGTTCATGACCCAAAATAGGAATGGGGTCGGTAGGGCAGTGTATAGCACACCCCTGACTATTAATAACTAATAACTGTTAATAACTCCATCTTAGGAAAAGACTGTTATATTTCATAAGGCATTTGCCAACAAGGATACTATATTTTGTTTAATAAATAAAAAAAAATAGATCGCATCCAACTAGGTAAGAACACAAGCAAGCACACTCTACTTTAGTTCTCACCACAGGGCTCTGACTACAAAAGACGAGGCCTGGTCAGGTGCGGTGGCTCACGCCTGTAATACCAGCACTTTGGGAGGCCAAGGAGGGCGGATCACCTGCGGTTGGAAGTTCGAGATCAGCCTGACCAACAAGGTGAAACCCCCTCTCTACTAAAAATACAAAATCAGCCAGGCCAGGTGGCACGCACCTGTAATCCCAGCTGCTCAGGAGGCTGAGGCAGGAGAATCACGTGAACCTGGGAGGCGGAGGTTGCAGTGAGCCAAGATCACGCCACTGCACTCCAGCCTGGGCAACAAGGAGACTCCATCTCAAAAAAAAAAAAAAAAAGAAAAGAAAAAGAAAAACACAAAAAGAGGCCTTCGGCAGCTCCAAACAGCCATTTAAACTGCAGAAGGACCTCTCGGCCCAAAGCAGGCCTCTTTCTCTCTTGTTCACTCTGGCCTGGTTCGTTCATCTCTTTGTCCTGTCTTTTTCCTCGGGTTAAATGCCACTTTGTGTGTTGCGGGATGCTTAACTCGTAACACGTATATGTTGAGTTTGTAGCGTTTGCAGCACTACCTGCTGGTGGGGTGGCTCGAGCCTGCATGCCCAGGCGACTGCCCAGGAAGTGCTGGGAGCTGCGTCCTGGGCACCCCACGCAGCCAGTGGCCTCTGATGGAAAGAGCGTCAACAGAAGCCTGACACGGTGGGAACACGCACCATGCGTGGACCTGGTTATTTCTAGCCTGGCACCCTGGTGACGGGAGGTTAAGGATTTAGGAAGAGGGACCCGCCGGGTAACCGAAAGAAAGGCCTCAGGTCATTGGAGGAGAGACAGAAATGACCGGCGGGTCTCTCGGCGTGCCCCTCTTCTTCGCGGAGCTCACACTGGGCAGCAGGCCTGGCCTTGTCTCCCTTCTAGGTACCCCTTGGGCCCGGCGTAGTTTCCAGGTTTCCCTCAATTTACCTCCAGAATCCCGCGCTGGGAGCGGAAGCCCGCAGGCTCTCAGGAAGACCAGGATTTCAAATCCGGAGCGGGGGCGCCGGGCCCGGCCTCGGGGGCGGGGCCTGGGCGGGGCCTCGGGACGTGACAAGAGCGTGGGGCGGGGACGGGGCGCGGGGGCGGGGCGTGCCGCCGGCGGCTAGCGGGCAGGAGAGGTGGGCGGCACGCAGGGCCCAGCCGGGGGCGGGGTTCTCGGGCGGGCGGGAGCTCGGGGACGCGCGGGGCCTAGAGGGGCGGGTCGGGGGCGGGTCGGGGGCGGGCCGGGGGCGGGCCGGGGGCGGGGCTGTCCCTGGAGCGCACACCTCGCGGCCGCGGGCTGCGGAAGCCGAGCAGACGCGGGGCCTGGCGGGTGGCTGTTTCCGAGGCGGCCGTGGAAGGTTTGGGGACGCTGTGGGGTGAGTGCCGCCCTCGCCCCGGGCCGTCGGTCCTGCGCCTGCTCCCTGCGTCCTCCCAGGCCCAGCGGCCGCCCGGGGACCCGCCCGGCTCGGCAGCTGTGCGGGAGACTGAGGAGACGGGCACGGAGACGGGCACGGTCTGGGTGGCGGAGCCTTTGGCCACCTCACCCGGGGCGGAGGCGAGTACTGAAGCCCGCGGTGCGGGAGACCTGGCCCGGAGCGGGGGGCTGGGCCGGGCCGGGGGAAGCCAGGCAGCCGGAGGCCGGGCGGCGGAACCGAGCCGGGGATGCCAGGCAGCGGGAGGAGCCGAGCCGGGGATGCCAGGCAGCGGGAGGCCGGGCCCGGGACACCGAGCTCTGAGGGCGGGAGGCCTAGCGATTGGGCCGGGAGCCGGAGGCCGGGCCAGGCGGCAGGAGGAGCGGTACCCGGGAAGCGGCGCTGCTAGGGCTGGGGCGGCCGGGTGCGGACTGAGCTGCTGGCCCTCGGGGCTGATCCTCCCAGTCTGGGACAAGGGTTCGGTCTCTGCTGCCTTCCACGCCAGGGGCCTGGACTGCCCTGGCTTGGCTGTGGTTTAGCTCTTCCATGGAGGTAGTTGCAGGGCTGAAACTCCGATTCCTTTCCGGCCCTGCGGAGTTCCGTGAGTGCTCGCAGCTCGTACCTGTCGCTGTGTATTCTTGGCCACAGTCAGGTGGTGCCGCCTTGAAACCCCAGGCCGCGAGGAGTTAGCGAGCCCTGCTCACCCTCGATGCTCTGGGTTTCAGTGGGGGTGCTCTGCACCTGCCTCTTCCATTCTCAGTAAGTGGCACCCAAGCAGGAAGGTAGAAAACATCCTTCTCAGCCCCCTCTCGCCCACCTGCTTCTTTCCCACTTAGTCACCAAGCCTTGTCGACCTCGTGAATGCCAGCCAGAGAGCTGTCCACATCTCTCTGTTTCTGATTTCAGCGGCCTGACCACGCAGCCTCTTCCCAGGTCTCCCCACTTCCAGACCCGCCTGCTCCTTTGCAGTCTATTTATTTCAGCACGGGCAGAGGGATCTTTATGAATGAAAGTCTAGAAGCTCGTGCTTTGCCCTTAGGTTAAACCCAGCACTTAACATGGCTAACAAACCCCAGCACGTGTTGGGTCCGAGCACCCTCCCCCGCCTTATCTTTAGCACCGATTCACTTTCTGCACAGCAGTGCTGATCTTCATACCTAGCTCCGCCTGCGACACCTCGGCATTCCCTTTCTCCCTCCATCACGTTTGCTTAGAAGTAAGAGCTCCTACTTAAGATTTCTGTTTTCATTAGACAGTTCAAGGTTAAATCTTTCTATAATGTGTTCTTTCTGCAGCCAGCTTTTCCTAAGAGAGATGTGTCATATCCTTTGCAGTTGCTTGTTTACTGTCTTCCCTGCTGCATTTGTAAGCAAACTCCATGAGGGACAGACTTGGTTTATTTGGGTGTTCCTTAGTGTCTTTCCCCAAATGTGGGGCATGGCACAGCACAGTGAGTGCCCATCCATTTGTGTTTTTACTATTATGCCCTATCTAGATAAAGTAGACCTGGTTTAGGATTATGTAGCAAATCATAATTAGAAAAGAAATGGTAGAGGTGACATATGGAGTCATTGTAACAGTGTAACCCTGCAAGATAGCAGAAGGAGGGCCAGGCGAGGTGGTTAGACCACACTCTATCAAAATGGGCTCAGCCACTGTGAATGTGCATGCTGTGGTTACGTGATCTCTACAAATGAAACGTAAAGCTTAAATCATCTCTATCACAGCCCGATGCTTGAACTCTGGTTTTGCTTTGCCTTTTTGCAAAAGAAGGTTTTTGAAAATGAAAATGTTTTTTAATGAATGGACGAAAAGTTTATTGGCATATGGCAATAAAACCTGTTCAAAGTAACAGACATTAGACATTGTACCTAGTTAAATCAGATTTGCTTTTGTTATCTGTAATTTTTGTAAAAAGGCATCGGAGATCCTCCATTTTACACTTAGATCATACAGATTATTCAGATCTGTGAAGGCTTTCCCATTTTCTCCTTTTGGCCATCCAAAAGGACTTTATTTGGCAAAGGGAAGACAGATCTTTTGCACATAGTAAGTGCCATTCTGTCTGGTGTCATAGGCTTTGAATAGTGGGGAGTGCTCTATACTGTCTTCCTGGTCACTTGGCCCATGCCAGAAAAAAGGAAAGGATGGTTTATTTGTTTGTATAGTACAATGGAACTTAATTTAGATTTATTCTGTATTTGATTTTACATTCCTGTTCTCATATTTTTACCTTAACTACACAATAAATATTAAAAGATTGGCTTCACCAGGCGCAATGACAATAGCCAGTTTGATAATTCTTATATGTACCCAAATGAATTCAGAGGCCAGATGGGAAAAGATTTTGATAAAACCTCTGGTACATTACAACTGAAGTCTTTTCTTGCCCAAACTATCGTGAAACAGATGTTCTTTCTGTTTCATTTGCTAAATCTGGGAATGTGACTGCTTTGGAGACTTTGTCCTCTCTGACAGGTGATAAGCTGGATGTTTTTCAAGTTGTTTGACAGAAGTGTAGTTTCCCCAGAAGTCCTACTGGACAGGCTTCACTTTTGTTTTGGAGGAAAACAGAGTTACAGGAAATATATCTTAATGACTTATACTGAAAGCTGAACATAAAAACAGTCATTTAACTCATTATTTTTAGAGGCTCAAGTGCGGTGGTGCGATCATAGCTCACTGCAGCCTCCAACTCCTATGCTCAAGTGATCCTCTTGCCTCAGCCTTCTGAGTAGCTCGGACTACAGGTGTGTGCCACAATGCCAATCTACTTGTTTTTACTTTTCTGTAGAGATGGGGTCTCTCTGTGTTGCCCAGACTGGTCTCAAACACATGACCTCAAGCAGTCCTCCCACCTTGGCCTCCCAAAGTGCTGGGATTACAGGTGCGAGCCACCGTGTCCGGCCTATTTCACTTTAGAAGTAAATTGAATGCCACATGCAAGGTTTGTTAAATTTAGAAAGAAGAAAGAAAGGAAAAATAGAAGTAAACTACCTAGTGGTATCAGAAATGCCATAATCATTTTTGCCATTTTTTTCATTCATTAGAATTCAGTGCATTATGTTATTTTGGTATCTCTGCAGTAACTAAGTTTTTTGTCTTATTTAAAGCTTCTGAGATTTTGGGGTTTTGTTTCCTTCGCTGAAATTAAGCATTATCACTCCTACATAGTACTAAACTGTCTATGGAATAGTCAGAGTCTCCCCTCTTGAGTTGGGAAGACCCTAGTTTGAATCCCGGCTGTGCCACTTTAAAGTTCATTAACTTCTCTTAGCCTTGGTCACCTGAACTCTGCAGTGGGGATCCTTATGCCTCAGAGTGTCATTGGGAAGACTCACGAAAAATAGCTTGTACTTTGAGTTTAGTACCTAGTCTGTATGAGCCAGCAGTAAGAGGGACAGTCATCACACAGCGCTTTACACACACCTCTCCCGTCAACGTGCAGCACTGTTCTTCCTTTGGCTACTGTTTTGGTAAGTCTTTACTAGTAAATGTTTCTTAAAAGCATTTATATTCATGGACCTGATTCAGAAATTAACTGAGTTGGGTTTTAGGTCTCACTTTAAGAATTAAAAACCCTTAGGGCAGAGAGCAGATTTTATTTCTTACCTCAGAGTTTCCTTGTAGGATAGGAACCAGCAACACCCTAATAACCAGTAACAATTAGCTGATTAAGAATCTCTAAAACTGGCAATCCTAGTTTAATATCTCCTTTTGAATTCCTACCAACGCACACTTCCACATACTCACTCTTTAATAACAGGTTATTTCAAATTGTTGATGCTTTGTAGCGTAATATAGAAATTTCACTTTAGAAATTAATTTTTATTTCTCTGCCTTAATGCTATAGATGGTGTATTCTGCTTTGCTTCATTATTATAATGAGTAGTTGGCTAGCCACCATGTAAATAGGGAGAACATTCCAGTTTTTTGCTTGTGTAGGAAAACACAGCTTGAAATGTCTAAATATCTGTTTTAGAGTGAAATAAATTTCTACTGACAACACTTTTTAGTGTCTGAAAGCCTGACTGTTAATAGCATTGGTGGCAAGTGTTAAGGGATCCAGGAATTAGCAAAGTGATTCTGAGACCTGAGTTCCAGGTTTCCATGTAATGTCAGTTGGTCTGCTGAGAACTTTGCCATAAACATGTGTGCTCAGAAATTTCCTTGCTTATCAACAGCATCCTGAATTGATGAAAATAATTAAGAATTAATCAACTCAGTAAGAAACAGTTTGTGTTAATTCCATTGCTATGCCAGGATAAATTTTTTAAACCCCTATTCCTATTTATGTTTTGTCAAATAAAAAGGTTATAAGAACCTAAATTCCCTTAGGATAAGATATTTTATCCTTAGATGAGCTCACCATCCTCAGAATAATTTGTACTCAGCTGGGCATTAGCTAATAGAGGTGAGGTCATGCTAAGCAGCACTTCAGTGAGTTTTGCGGGAACCAAAGCTCTGCTCCTGGGAGTGTGAATTTGGTGCTTTCGTGTGGAAGTAACAGAGGATGATAAAGAGCAAATGTGCACGTGTCTGATGCTGTAAGGATTTCATTTATCATCATATAAATTTTTAGAAGTATATCAAAATAAACTGATAACTGAGACAATATTGTTCAGATAATAATGAAGTTAATGAAGTACACCATAGTATTTGTTCCTGAGAATTTTTTTCAGATAGACAGTATTTTAAATCCTGTTGTAGAAGAATTTTTTTCTTTCAGTCAATGATTCTCTTACTAAAACAAAATTATTTGTTGTGTCTAATATCAGAAATGATTTATGGTTATTTATATTGATTGGTCTCTCTGAATTTTTTGACTTAATTGACTTGATGTATAGAAAGAAAATGACTTTTAAGTAAAGTCACCTAATATTTACAGGAGATCTTATATTGGTCTGAGCCAAGGAGTAAATATTATAGGACTTTGAAAAGCTGGTCACTATCTAAAGTTTCCACTACCAGTCACAAGGAGAGAATAATTTTATTCCACAGTTTCATTGCTGGCAAAAGACACAAGTTTATTAAAAATCAGTATTTCAGTATAAGAGTTACTAGACTGTTTGCAGAAGTATTCAAAAGAGATCTTTAGGGCCTTGGTTGTCTGTGGAAGCTGATCAGCATTTAGGGGTTCCTGAGCACAGACTGTGAACCCTGTATTTGGCAAGTGCATTCAGAGAGCCAATCTGAGGCAGACGGGGGGTTAGAAAGGGTACTGCCAGCAGCTCCAGGTTCAGCTTCAGAAGTTATTAAGTCTTATTTCCCAGTTTTTTAATTAGACTTCATTTTTAGAGCAGTTTTAAGTTCAAAGCAAAATTGAGAAGAAGATACAGAGATATCCCATATCCTACCTGCCCCCACACATGCATAGCCTCCCTGTTATCAACATCCTGCACCAGAGGGGTAGATTCTTACAGAGGAACCTACAGTGACACATCATCCTTACCCAAACTCCACTGTTCACAATAAAGTTCACTGTTGATGCTGTTTATCCTATGGGTTTGGACAAATTTACATTGACTTAGCATCCACCATTATAGTGTCACACAGAGTAGTTTCACTGCCTTAAAAATTCTCTGTGCTGGCCAGGCACAGTGGCTCACACCTGTAATCCCAGCACTTTGCGGGGCTGTGGCAGGCAGATCACGAGGTCAGGAGTTTGAGACCTGGCCTGGCCAACATGGTGAAACCCTATCTCTATTAAAAATACAAAAATTAGCTGGGCCTGGTGGCCGGCACCTATAATCCCAGCTACTCAGGAGGCTGAGGCAGGAGAATCACTTGAAATCAGAAAGCAGAGGTTGCAGTGAGCTGAGATTGCGCCACTGCACTCTAGCCTGGGCAACAAGAGCAAAACTCCATCTCAAAAAAAAAAAATTCTCTCTGCTGTCTCCCTCCCTCCTAGCCACTGGCAAAAAGTGATCTTTGTACTGTCTCCATAGTTTTGCCTTTTTCAGGTTGTCAGATAGTTGGAATCATACAGTATATATAGCCTTTTCAGACTGGCTTCTTTCATTTAGTAATAATGCATTTAAAGTGTCCTACATGTCTTTTCATGGCTTTGCTGGCTCATTTGTTTTTAGCGCTGAATAATATTCTGTTCTCTGGATATACCACAGTTTGTTTATTCATTCACCTACTGAAGGACATCTTAGTTGCTTCTAGTTTTGACAGTTATGAATAAAACTGTTATAAACATCTGTGTGCAGGCTTTTGTGTGAACATAAGTTTTCAGCTCCTTTGGGTAAATACCAAAGAGCGTATTTACCATATGGCTGGATCATATGGTAAGAATATGTTTAGTTTTGTAGGAAGCTGCCAAACTGTCTTCCAAGTTGGCTGTACCATTTTGGATTTCCACGAGCAGCGACTGAGAATCCCTGTTGTTTCACATCCTCACCAGTATTTGGTGTTGATAGTGTTCTGCATTTTGACCATTCTGCTAGGTGTGTAGTGATATCTCATTGTTGTTTTAATTCGCGTTTCCCACCATTTGCAATCTGTACATCTTTGATGAGACCCACTGGAGTTTTACTTTAGACTTTGTCTTTTTTTGAGACGGAGTCTTGCTCTATCTCCCAGGCTGGAGTGCAGTGGTGCGATCTCGGCTCACTGCAACCTTTGCCTCCCAGCGTCAAGCAATTCTTCTGTCTCAGCCTCCCAAGTAGCTGGGATTACAGGTGCATACCACCACGCCCAGCTAATTTTTGTGTTTTTAGTAGAGACAGGGTTTCACCATGTTGGCCAGGCTGGTCTTGAACTTTTGACCTTGTGATCTGCCCACCTCGGCCTCCCAAAGTGCTGGGATGACAGGCCTGAGCCACCACACCCAGCCTCACTTTAGACTTTCTATAGATTGGCCATGAAGTCTTGAAACAATATCATGGATTATAATGCAGTATCAATAAACTATTATGTGTTCACCTATGTTTCCAGACTTGTTGGCTATCCTGTACCGTTCTCTCAGTTAATCAAGTTAACCACAATTTGTTTCTCAACCACAGGTGGCTAATTATTTTGGCTGTGGTCTGTCCACTTTGAATTGATGTGCATGGGGCAAGTTGGTCTCTATAACATTTATGGTTCAAGGAAGTTTGAGATTTCCTTGTATCTAATACATGTTTATTGTACATATGAGAGAAAGAGAAAGGCAGATAGATGGGAACACAGTACTGAGCATTATATAGGCAAGGAAGGGTGGCAACTTTGATAGGAGAATACCCCTATTTTTGTCACTCTTGAAACAGGGCCAGGAGTTGAACATGGCTACAACAATCCTGACCTTTGTTGACATTATTTTATAAAATAATATTTGTTATTATTTTCTCACTTTAAAAAATACAGATGTTATAGAAAAATTAGAAGATATAGAAGAATGTTAAGTAGTAGTAAGTTGTCAGTAATGCCATCACCCAGAGACAGACACTATTAATAAAAGTGTTAATATGTAAAGACATACTAATATGTAATATGCCCTGAGTGACTAATGGCAGGTCACTTAGTAGCTGTCTTGGTTGTCAGATCAACTTCGTGGTATGGCAGTGCTTATGTTCAATTAACCCTTATTAGTTATTGTTGTTAATCTCTTTCTGCGCCCAATTTATAAACTAAACTTTAACATAGGTATGTATGTATAGGAAAAAACGTACTGTATGTAGGGTTCAGTACTGTATTCAGATTCAAGCATCCACTGGCGGACTTGGGAGGTACCCTCCCACCCCCATCCCACAGGTATACTACTGTATAATTATTCTTCTCAAGAAAGAGCTTCTGGAAGATAGGAACGTTGTCTTGTCTTCCACTCTATCGTATTTCTCAGGATGATATCTGGCACAAAGTGTTTGCCTACTGACAAACCAAAAGATGATTTATCCCAGTTGTACTCACATCTTCCCTTGGTTTTCCAGAAAGCCTACAGGAAGTAAGACGGTAGAAAAGCAAAGTCTTCATAGAAATGTGGAACATAGACTGGCTCTTGGGGAAGGTCCAACACCACCCTCTACTGTGGTTAAATTGAGATAATGATGCTGGCTCTCCTCTGTGTTAATTTCTTCAGCTTTCCCCACCACAGGTGCACACAAAACCCGGGGAAGGGGAGAAAGGAGCTTAGCTTTACCTTAACAGAAGGGAAGAAATTATGTTTTCCAAGTGACCTTGAAAATAGAGACCTTGGTACAGTTTAGGAAGATAAAAAAAAGTTCTGTGATGGATCCCAACAATCTGACTGTACTCAATGCCACTGAACTGTACACTTAAAAATGGTAAATTTTATGTATATTTTACCACAGTTTTACAGATTAAAATTTTAAAAGTGGGGAAAGTTACCTAGGACTTTCTAGAAGGGCTTTTGTGGGTGAGCAAGTTCTGTTGTAGGATTGTGTATTATGTTGGTATTTATGATTATATCTGAGGAGTGAGGTAAAAGTTGTATTTTGACAGGAATATTTGACATTGCCAGGGTTTCTAGAGTCTGGAGAAGGTCAGTCAAGATTTTTTGTTTTTGTTTTTTGTTTTGCCTTTGTTCTTGTTTTTCTCTATTTAGGGAGGTGGATTGCCATGGAAAGTACCTTTGCTTCTGGAAAGCCAGAGAATACCTGGTAGAACTATAGAAAAGTAGTAAGGAGCTGACTTCTTTAAAGGCAGCATAGTAGAGTGGAAAGAGGGCCCTGTCACTTAGATTGTGACAATCGACAAAGTCACTTAACCACCAGGGTTGGGTTTCCTGACTTCTAGAATATTAAAAAGATTAAAAATGAATGCCTTGCAAAGTACCTGGTATATATTAAGTGCTCAATAAATGATAGTTGCTTTGATTATAAGAACTGGTTCACCTTGTGAGATATAATTGTGTGATGGAAGAATGAAAGCAGAAACTGTCATTTTTACTTTTAGGTTTCCTGGGCCATTTTACTACCATAAATGAGAAGCTTTGCTTCCAAAATCCAGTTTAAGAATAAAAACTAAGCTGGACATGGTGACTCTTGCCTTAATCCCAGCACTTTAGGAGCCCTGGGTGGACAGATTGCTTGAACCCAGGAGTTCAAGACCAGCCTGGACAACACAGCAAGACCCTATGTCTACAAAAAATACAAAAATTAGCTGGACATGGTGGTGCACGCCTGTAATCCCAGCTACTCGGGAGGCTGAGGTGGGAGAATTTGAGTCCAGGAGGTCGAAGCTGATTGTGTTGCTGCCCTCCCGCCTGGGTGACAGAGTGAGACCCTGTCTCAAAAGGGGGGAAAAAAAAAAGAATAAAGATTAATGGAAATTTGGAACATCTTGATACTGTATCTTGGGAATCTAAGCATTGTAGAATTGTATCATGTGAGTTTTACCATTGTGGTGAGAAGTTGTTTATTTTTGGTTTAACTGTGTTGAGTTGCAATTCTTAGAAATGACCCGATGTGTTGTCTTACAAAAGAAATAAACTGTAATCTATATCTTGATCTGATGAGGATATATAAATATAAAAAATCTAGATGTACACTTTCTATCTATATGCTTTATGTAATTCACTATGTAATTCACTATATATAATTTATAGCTCAATTGGAGAGAGAGAGGCTAAATTGTATGTACCGTTGCAAAATAATCATTATCCCCAGAACTGACTCACAGAAACCTTTAACAATAGAGGTGAAAATAAGCTATTAATTTGGAAAAATAATCATGGAGATAATATAATGCAGTGGTTTTATGACTGATTTTTTTTATTAACTTCTATTTTCTTTATATTCTAGTTAATAAAGGTATCCATGGAGAACACTGAAAACTCAGTGGATTCAAAATCCATTAAAAATTCGGAACTGTGAGTATTTCAGTGGAATTGTTTATAATCAGAGAAAGATGGGGGTTTGTAAAACAACAAACCTTGAGGAATGGGGCACTCAGAAAGAGAGTGGTCTCTCTTTCAGGCCAGAGAGACCAAGCCGACTTCCTGCCTCAGATAGTTGTGTGGCTTTGCATAAACTAACTTTTCTTTTCTCAACCTCATCTTAAAGTGGAGCTAAAACTTTCACAGAACCAAAGGGAAGATGAAAGGAAAGACCTATTACTGTGGTCAGAAACCTAGTCCTGGAACCAAAAAGACACCACAGGAGAGGCAGAACTCCCAAGTCTGGGTGCTTTCCCCTCCCAAATCACTGCATAGGATTAGGATTAGAGGTTTTGGGTTTGGGAGGAGTTTCTTGACCTCTTGTTTATGAGTTTTTAAGACCACAATGCAATGCTAATTTTCAGTCCGGGGAGGAATTGCCTAGTTATGGATGAATTTTACCCTTTTTTCCTTTGTCTTTTTGGAATATTCTGCTTAATGCTTCCAATAACTAGCAGATGGAAAAAGAGAAAACTCAAATTCTCTTTAATTCATGTTTCTTATTATTTGTTTGGGAACTCTTATGATACTTTAAATTCTGAAAGTTTATTTCTGAAACCCAGTATTATTATTCTCAGCTGCCCTTGAAATTACAAACTAATTTTATTACTAAACAACATTATTACAGAAATACTATTAACAAGTTACCAGTAAAGAGTCACAATTTTTGTTTAGCAAAGGAATTTTTCTAGAAAGTAAACTTTTGAAATGCAATCCCATTTTAGAGAGTTGTTTTTATTTAAATCATTTTAACCAGTGTAGGGGCTTGCTCCTATAATCCCAGCTACTTGGGAGCTGTGGCAGGAGGATCACTTGAGGTAGAGAGTTTTAAACCAACCAGAGCAACATAATGAGACCCTGTCTCTACAAAAAATAAAAACAATTAGTCCACCATGGTGCATGTGCTTGTCCTGAGTCGTAGCTATGCACCAGAGGACATAGTGAACTATAATTGCACCACTGCACTCTAGCCTGGGCAACAGAGTAAGACCCTGTGTCTTTTTTGAAAAAGTCCTTTAAAAGTGATTTACATATTTTCCTACTACTTTTTTTTCTTTATTTTTTGAGACAGGGTCTTGCTCTGTCACCCAGGCTAGAGTGCAGTGACATGATCATGGCTCACTGCACTCCTGAGCCCCAGTAATCCTCCTGAGTAGCTAGGACTACAGGCATATGCCACCATGCCTGGTTACTTTGTTTTTTATTTTTGTAGAGATGGGGGTTTTGTTGTGTTGCCCAGGCTGGTCTCCAATTCCTGGTCTCAAGGGATCCTCCTGCCTCAGCCTCCCAAAGTGCTGGGATTACAGGCACGAACCACCCTGCGTGGCACTACCTTTTCACGTCATACAGAACATCACTTCAGTAACAGGTTGCATGAGAGTCCCAGATTGGTTAGGGTTGTTTTGATCCTGTGATAAGTTGCCCTCGGGCAGTCTTGGCTTTTTGAGCCAGTGCCTTTATCAGGAGCATATCCTCTTGGACTAGCTGTCTTGTGCTTGTAAACTGCCTACCTCCTTAGGAGACAGCCAGAGCGAGTAGGGAGTGGGCGTCAGGATCTGGGAATCATAGTTCCATGATCCATTATCTGTGTGACTTAAAGGTCAAGTCACACTTTCAGGATTTAAATTTCATCTGTAAATGTGAGGCTCTTCACCTCTAGTTAAAAATAATAACTCTTTTCTAACCTCGACTCTTTTAATTTACCACATTTAATCTTTTTCCAACAGTATTTTTAGAATTGTGTGTAATGTGAGATACTCTAAGGTTAAGTGCATGGGTATATGGGCTGTAAGGATTCGTATTTGGCTGTTCCTAGACCTGTTTTTTTCCTGTCTGTTGGTCTAGATCAGGGATCAAGCTTGAGGCCTGTTTTTATCCAGTTTTACTGGAATATAGGCATACCCATTCCCTTACATATTGTCCTAGGTCAGTTTCGCCAGCAGAATTACATAGCTATGGCCAAGTACAGTGGCTCACAACTGTAATCTCAGCACTTTGGGAGGCCAAGGCAGGAGGATCACTTGAGGCCAAGAGTTCAAGACCAGCCTGGGCAACATAGCGAGATCCTGTTTCTACAAAAAAAAAAAATACAGAAATTAGCTGGGCATGGTGGGGACTGCCTGTGTGTAGTCCTAGCTACTTGAAACGCTGAGGAAGGGAAGAGTTCAAGGCTGCAGTGAGCTCTGATGGCGCCACTGCACTCCAGTTAGGGTGACAGAGCTAGACCATGTCTCAGAAAGAAAAGAAAATAGAATTTAGTAGCTATAACAGAGACCAGATGGCCCACAATACTTAATATAAAGCCTAAAATACTTAATATTTAGCCCATTAAAAAAAAGTTTACTGGCTGGGCACAGTGCCTCACATCTGTAATCCTAGCACTTTGGGAATCTGAGCTGGGCAGATCACGAGGTCAGGAGTTCGTGACCAGGCTGGCCAACATGGTGAAACTCCGTCTCTACTAAAAAATACAAAAATTAGCCGGGCATGGTGTCTTGGACCTGTAATCCCAGCTACTCGGGAGGCCGAGGTAGATTTGCTTGAACCCGGCATGGGAGGCAGAGTTTGCAGGGAGCGCAGATCGCCCTACTGCAGTCCAGCCTGGGCTATAAACCTGGCCGGGGAGGCGGAGGTTGCAGTGAGCCTAGATCGCACCACTACATTCCAGCCTGGGCTTCAGAGCAAGACTCCATCTAAAATAAAATAAAAAAAAGTTTACTGACCCCCTTATCTACATAGCAGAGGTTTTTTTTTAGATAAGTGACTTACAGATATTTTCAATTATTTACAATAATGTTTTTATATATTAATAAATTACTAATTAGTTTAGCTCATGGGATTTAAGGAACAATTTATTAATTGTGATAAATATGGTACTTTGAGTTATATTTACATTTTGTTGATTTCCCATCATTTCAGGGTAACTTTTAAGATTTTACTCTTACCTCCAAGAATAAAATATTTTGCAAAGTTAATAAGTAATTTTTAAATTATAAAGGTATTTGATGAAATTTTGAAGAATTTAGAGGAAAATGTAAAACATGGAAGTTAAAAGCTTGAACTCTGAAGTCCAGCAGATACTTCTCTTCCTTCTTGGCTGTGACACAATATTTGCATAACCTTCAGCACATGACTTAGCCTCATGTCAGGTCATTTGCTCATGTGTAACATGTGTTGATGTGAAATTGTGATGAAGAAAGTCTGATTTATAACATTCAACAAGTGTTAACTGTTACTGTGAGTTAGAAAAATTGCACTAATGTAAACAGAAAGCATGGTCATTTCTACCTTTGTAAAGCTATTATTTGATTTTTAAACAGAAAGATCATACATGGAAGCAAATCAGTGGACTCTGGAATATCCCTGGACAACAGTTATAAAATGGATTATCCTGAAATGGGTTTATGTATAATAATTAATAATAAGAACTTTCATAAAAGCACTGGTATGTATCTTACATAATTTTTAATCCTTTTTAAATATTTGTGCCATTTACATTTGCTATAATATTAAAAGCAGTATTGAGGTATTATTAGTCATTAAACTGTGACACAGACTAGCTGTGAAGTAGAGATAGAGCAGGACCTTCAGGTCCTGTGATACCGTGTGAACTCTTCACTCTTCTGCTGGACTTCACAGTCTCCTCTCCCATCAGCTGGCTTCCTGTCTGCATGCTTGGCTTCTTCTGTCCTGACTTCTCCACAGTCTTTGCTACTTTTTCATCTTTCTGCTCCCTCTTTGATCCCAATGGAAGGTTTTCAAAAAACAGTTGAGTAGTAGGATTTATTGTTTCCCCAGAAATTACAAGACCTATCACAAGCATTGCCTTATTTAATTTTATGACAACCGGAAAGAAACGATTCAATTCTGGAAGGTTTTTATACCTTGCTCAGTCAGAACAGGTAGTCTGATGGCAGAGCTCAGTCTTTGTGGCTCCAAAGCCCAAGCGTGGAATACATTTTCTATTCTGCTTCACTTCCTTGTATCTTCATGTGCTCTGTTTCTTGTCTTCTCTTACCCTACGAAGCTGACAGAGATTGCCCATCTTAGAAAGATCTTTCTTTTATCCAGTTCCTTTTAATTCCTTTGATATTTATCTCCTTCCCTTCTTCCTTAAATTTTGAAAACATGTAGTTTAAGCTCATACTCTTCACTTGTCTCCTCCTTCTTGAGTCTTTTTCTGTTTTCTGTCTCTACCACTGAAACTTCTCTCTTTAAATATACCATGGCCTGATCACCAGATAGATCCCCCTCTTGGTTTCTGTACTATGCGAAACTCAAATGTGGTACTACATTTGAGAATTCTTTTTAAGAAATATTGATAATAAAATCCTTTACAATGCCAAAAAAGCTAATTAGCATTTGGTGTATGGATATTTTTTCTTGACAGTTTTTTAAAGCTTGATTTTATTCATAACATGTAAGCAACGTTGTATTCTGCTTCTTTCACTAATAGCTTTTTAATATTGCTGCATACTTTTTATGTTATAATGATTATGTAATACATCCCCAAAATACGCCATTCACTTAATTTGCATAACTTACTATATGAATGAACATTATACCTGTTTCCCTTTTAAATTGATGCTGTAATAATTCTTTGAATTGGCATATTAATCATATTAGAGTTAATTTTTAGTTACAGAAGCTATAGTAGATCTAATTTAGGACAGTACCTATCAGTGGTGGCGGAAATGAAGCCAGATTACACTGGGAATACAGCAGGGTTTGTGTCAGCTGAGTTACAAGGAGTGAGGAGATAACAGCTGAAAATGGAGCTCTAAATGGCACAACTTTTATTGCTTTTGGCTATAAGTTGAGATGCCACCTTCAACCATTAACTTAAAAAACACAACACCTTGTTTACTTTTGCTTTATGCATATGTGAAAATTTACTTCTAGATAAATTCTGCCTCACATTTCTAGTTAGGATACCTTCTTCCTATAGAATTTTGCACTTGAATCTATTGTTGAAAAAACGAAAAACAAGCCTATCATTCCACTACCACCATTACCTCTCCCACATATTTAGACCAGCAGTCTGGTTTTGCCCTCAGGGAGTTCCTTTCCTAGTTTGCAATGTAAAGATCAGGTTCTCATGAGATCTCTGGCAGGCTGGTTTGGGCCAGGCGCCGTGACTCATGCCTGTAATCTCAACACTTTGGGAGGCCAAGGCTGGAGGATCCTTAAGCTCAAAAGTTCAAGATCAGTCTGGGCAACATAGGGAAATCCCATCTCTACAAAAAATAGAAAAAAGTTAGCAGGGTGTGGTAGTGCGCAACTGTGATCCCAGCTACTCGGGAGGCTGAGGTGGGAAGATAGCTTGAATCCGGGAGGTCGAGGCTGCAGTGAGCTGTGGTTGCACCACTGTACTCCGGCCCACAGAGCAGGATCCTGTCTAAAAAACAAAAAAAAAATTTTTAAAAGGCAGCCAACACACCAGCACCAGAAGCCAGTAACCTTGTCACACAGCTGAGATAATCAACAACATTTTGGAGATGTGTATAGACTTTTTGTATTTTTTCATACACATCAATTTACTCAATTCTGAGGTGTGTTTCCCACCAACATGTCAGCGTTTTGAAGCATGAGTGCATCATGCAGTCAATCTGTACATTAATGTGGAAGGTTCTTTAAAGGAGTGGTAGAAAGGCCAGGAGCCCTGCATATAGGCCCAGCATAGCTTTGTCACTTTGGGCTAGTTTGTTAACTTTACTACATGTCCCACATCTACACAAGTGAAACTTGTAATAAGACAACTCTTATGGTGACTGGAAGGATTAAAGATTACCCACAGCAGAATATCTGACGAACAGTAATAACGTTTGGGGGTTTTCCTTGAAGACACTGTAAATGTTATAATGCTATCTCCAAATTGTTGGGAAGTTAGAATCAGAGAAACGCAGTTCCTCTGAGTGTAATAGATGTATGTATGTATTATAGGATCATATTGTTTTCTAGTTTTATTTTTTTCCAACAATGATTTTCCCATGGCAAAAGTTTTCTCTTTAAAAATGACAACATAGTATATCCCATTATATAAGTGAGTATAACTTGTCTAACCAAACCCCTATTGTTAGGCATGTAAGCTGTTTCTGTTTTTTACTACCTAAACAGCTGTGAAAGATATTTTGGCTATAACACTAATAAGGTTATATTTTGAAGTATCTTATAAACTACAATATTGAAGAGATTTTATGTCACCATGATCAAAAATAGTTAGAATTCTCTTCCATTTAAAAGGAAGATTATTGTGGACTTTTGAATTGCTGAGTAGTTCATTTCATTTCAAAGTAGTTATTCTTAAAAAAAAATAAAAAATAAATAAATAAATAAAAAAGTAGTTATTCTTTGTTTTCAATACAATTAAAAGTAATTCTTTCTGTTCCAAGGAATGGCATCTCGGTCTGGTACAGATGTTGATGCAGCAAACCTCAGGGAAACATTCATGAACTTGAAATATGAAGTCAGGAATAAAAATGATCTTACACGTGAAGAAATTGTGGAATTGATGCGTAATGGTAAGAAACAATGAGAAGAGTGAACTTGTAAAATATGAGAATTGTGGAATTATACTATACATAATTCTAATCTTACCTATTTTAGTAAGAAGTTAAAAAAAAGTTATGTATGCCAACTTCCTAAAATAGTTTGAGATATGTTGCTGAGCCCCAGGTTAGGTTAAGATGAGCTCTTCGTTTTGTTCTCAGTTTCTTCATCATGTTCCCATACAATATATCTGCAGTTATTGAATGAAGTCACGGATTTTTTTCCTTTTATTTGCAAATGTCTTTTCAGTTTCTAAAGAAGATCACAGCAAAAGGAGCAGTTTTGTTTGCGTGCTTCTGAGCCATGGTGAAGAAGGAATAATTTTTGGAACAAATGGACCTGTTGACCTGAAAAAAATAACAAGCTTTTTCAGAGGGGATTGTTGTAGAAGTCTAACTGGAAAACCCAAGCTTTTCATTATTCAGGTAATGTATAACTGAGGGATTTGGTTATTGAAGATTAATCAGGGGCTGATTTTATCAATTGTAAGTTATGCAAAGGATTTGTGGTTTTTTCCTGAAGCTAAGAAACTACTGTTACTTTTCATTTACTTAAACTACCACTTAAAAGATAGGGAGTAAATTTTAATTTTATACTGACGACGTATCAAAAAGACTCAACATAATTAACATCCATTTTTACATAGCGTTTGAATTTCTGAGAAATAAGTTATATGTGCACATACAAATTTTTATAAATAAATATTTATTTTCTAATACCCAGGCCTGCCGTGGCACCGAACTGGACTGTGGCATTGAGACGGACAGCGGTGTTGATGATGACATGGCGTGTCATAAAATACCAGTGGAGGCCGACTTCTTGTATGCATACTCCACAGCACCTGGTGAGCACGTTACACATAATGGATGCTACATGTGGATTTTAAATGAATTTTACTGTGGCTATCATAGAATTATACAATGAAGAGTGTGTTTCAGAGACTGTCAAGATTTTGATATCCCTAAAGATACAAACTTGTCTATATTTCAGGGTAACTTCATCAAAGAGAAGTCTCAAGAAGTTGTCTTTAGCCAAAAGTTTGGCTAGAAAATATTCATTCAAAGCTGGGTGCAGTGGCTCATGCCTGTAATTCTAGCACTTTGGGAGGCCGAGGTGGGTAGATCACTTGAGGTCAGGAGTTCAAAACCAGCCTGACCAACAATGTGAAACCCCGTTTCTACTAAAAATACAAAAAAATTAGCAGAGTGTGGTGGCGCGTGCCTGTAATCCCAGCTACTTCGGAGGCTGAGGCAGGAGAAACACTTGAACCTGGGAGGTAGAGGTTGCAGTGAGCCAACATGGCGCCACTGCACTCCAGCCCGGGTAACAGAGCAAGACTCCGTCTCAAAAAAAGAAAAGAAAATATGCATACAGAAAGTAGACTAGTGAAATGTCATTCATTGGCCTTTTTACCAGGTAGAATATTAATTACATGGCAACAGAAGCCAAAATAGAGCTTCCCTGCATCTTAAAGAAGAGGAGAAGTATGTTTCTCAGGAATTATTTGAAAGGTAGTAAATAAAAAAGATAAACATGACTAGTATATGAGAGGAAAAATGTGGAGTGGGAGATAAGGTAAAAAATGATATATGAATATGCTGTTAATCTCCAGTTTTTTCAGTTCTGCTGTACATGTCATCATCTAAATAAATATTTATTGATTATGCCACCATTTACTTATACAACTAACTCAGGATGCCAGAGGGCTTCACACCTGAAGGAAATGGGAAATGGTTTTTTTTGTTTTGTTTTGTTTTTTGAAATGGAGTTTTGCTCTTCTTGCCCAGGCTGGGGTGCAATGCCACAATCTCATCTCACTGCAACCTCTGCCTCCTGGGTTCAACCGATTCTTCTGCCTCAGCCTCCTTACTAGCTGGGATTACAGGCATGTGCCACCACACCTGGCTAATTGTGTATTTTTAGTAGAGATGGGGTTTTTCCATGTTAGTGAGGCTGGTCTCGAACTTCTGACCTAAGGTGATCCTCCTGCCTCGGCCTTCCAAAGTGCTGAGATTATAGGCATGAGCCACCGGGCCTAGCCAACTAAATGTATTTGTATGTAGTGTTGCATTTTAAAATATGCGCAGTGTGGTTTCCTTTATCCTCTAGATAACTTCCTAAGCAAAGTACCTCTAAGTTAAAAGCAATGGGTCTAACAGTGAACCTAAAAAAAAAAAAAAAAAAAAGTATGATAAATACACTATTTTCTCTTTTTGGACCTTTTGAATATGTGTATTATACTTTATTCAGATGCTCTGTAGACAAATAGGACACTCAAAGCAATTTATTTCTTGGCCAAGTCAGTATTGAAATAAGGTGAAATGTGATTGGAATACTGTGTTATTTATAATGATCCTTTTTACACATCTTCACTTTTGCATCTTATCTGTTGCGTGTTTGCTGTTCTTGCCTATTGAAAGGGGAGTCCAGAAAGTAAAACTTTCAATAATTCAGTCCGCAGGTCCCTTTCTTTGCTGAAAGCAGGGGTGGGTGTATGCATAGCACACATTCTTCCTTCTTCAACATAATTTCTTCTGAAACCAAAGGTGTCTTTTTTCTTTGTGTAGTTAATAAGTTTGTGCTAGTTTTTGCCTTTATGACTACATAATGATTTATAGGATCAACTAAAAATCAACTACCCGTGGTATTTTGGTTGTATTTTGCCTTGTAGGTTATTATTCTTGGCGAAATTCAAGGGATGGCTCCTGGTTCATCCAGTCACTTTGTGCCATGCTGAAACAGTACGCCCACAAGCTTGAGTTCATGCACATCCTCACCCGGGTTAACCGAAAGGTGGCAACGGAATTTGAGTCCTCTTCTTTTGATGCTACCTTTCATGCAAAGAAACAGATTCCGTGTATTGTTTCCATGCTCACAAAAGAACTGTATTTTTATCAGTAAAGAAATGGTCGGCTGGTGGTTTGTTCTTACTTTGTATGACAAGTGAGAAGACCGTATACCTGCTACTGTATTTCTCTCTCATTTTAACCTGCTCTCATGCTGCAGAGGGTGCTTTGAGACGTATTCCTTCCATCA
Source organism: Saimiri boliviensis (assembly GCF_048565385.1). Lineage (NCBI taxonomy): Eukaryota > Metazoa > Chordata > Mammalia > Primates > Cebidae > Saimiri > Saimiri boliviensis. The sequence goes on along the minus strand of NC_133451.1, from coordinate 116,145,115 downwards.
GGTAGATCCAATATGAAGCTACCTCAAACTTACAATCAGGTAGTTGCAATTGAATTTAATTAGAAATAAATAAAAATGGATACTGGTGCAGTCATTATGAAAGGCAATGATTGTTAATTTGCAGCTTTCATGATTAGCAAGTTATAGTGATGCTATGCTATGAATTTAAGTAATTGTGAAAAAGTAATTGAAGTAATGAATTTTTATGATATTCCTCCCACTTAAGACTGTGTAATCTAGTTTTGTGAAACTATAGAAATGATGTGGAAGAACTTATGGGCATGCTCAAAAGCGCAAACCTTTTTTTTAGAATTGATAACGCAAACATGAGTCAACTGCGTTTTTAGACCATTTATCTGGGATGATGGTTTTGTGATTTTTGTCCTAAACACCTTTGTTGTAAATAATAATAATAATAATAATAATAATAATGTTTAATATTGAGAAAGACACTAAGTCTTTTATGTGAGAGAAAGTGGGAGCAAACTAAGTTGACTCTTAAGGCTAAAACATAACATTCGTAGAGAGGTGGAGTTTTGACTGTAAGGTGCTACAATGCAGCTGATCTACCAGCATAAATACCTTCTGATTTGTCCCTATGCAAATCAGTTGAGCTTCACATACCAGCAATATATCTGAAGAGCTATTATATAAGAACCGCAGACTGTTGATTACTAGCCAGATCATGTGAATAAATTTTATAGGAACATACGAAAATACAACTTAAATAATAAAAAGTGGAATGTAAGGAAAGCAATAAACGTATGGGATGAGCTGTCTGTAACTTGAGAGCAGATGGTCTGAGCCTGAGCAGAGACTTGGCACAGCCTGTTCCGTGAAGGTTTCAGGAAGGGCCTGCAGCTCGCTTCTCCATACACACTGGTGTGTCTGGAAGATGCCGCCAGGGCCCCACTGCCAAGAAAGGGAACCAAATCAGAAACTTCTGAAATGGAAATGTTCTAAAGGTGGCGAGTCATAATAAAACTCATAGCACTCTTTGTCGGAAAATTCTTAAGCATGTTATATTCTGTTGATGTTTATAATCCAAGGAAAATAGTAATGTTTTATACCGTTTACTGAATGAAAAGGACCATGGCATACAGGACTCCAGACGGCTTCCAGCCGGAGGCCAGAGCTGCGCACCCAGCCCGGAGGCAGACTGTAGGCCTCCTCACTCAGCAGGTGCCGCGCCCTCACTGCATCGAGTCTCACTGCCTTTCAGTCTGACATTTCACGGGAGATTTCTTGTTGCTCAAGAAGTGAATTCGCATTTGTTATTGTCAGGGTTTGTTTGTTTTTTTTTTTAACTAGATTTGTGACTTTTGTAAATACACGTAGCATGTAATATCTTAAAGTGTGTTCCTGTGTGACAACTTTGTAGAAATTTTCCTTTTTTCAAAATACACATTCAAACTTAAAATTACCAATGTGTTTTGAGTTTTTTGTCCTGTTGTTTTTGATGTTGTGCTACTAGTTGGAAATTAAAGTGTTTTTCACCAGAAGCTTGATTTGGAAGAGTCAGAGAGGAAGCCCCAGAACCCCTGCCGAGTGTTTTGAGGTGGTAGCAGTTACTGAACAGGCATAGACAGATCCCCAATGCTTCCCAGGTCCTGGCAGAAGGTACTGGCCCTGAAAGGACCACAATGCCAGGAAGATACTTTGTTTCCAGACATCTCAGGCCTTAAATGTAACCGTGTTTGTGAATTTGAAACTTTTTCCAAGAGGTATATTTTAAATGTGTCTAATGGGAAGAACAGCCTAAGGAGGTAATGCAGCAAGCCCTTGATTTTTTACTGATGGCCTCCCTCTGGGCACTGAGAGTTTGACAGAGGAATTTGCTGTCTTTTTACTTCATATGCTTAGATATAGGAAAGTGGGGTTGTGGGTAGTTGTACATTTCTTCCAGTATTTCCATAAGGAGCATATATTACTTTTAAATCGGAAACAAAATTGTCCTAATCAGGAAAAGGGGACTTCGTTTCTGAGGAATCAAGAGTGGCATGAATGAGTTCTTTAAGCCCTTAAGAAAGCGGTGGTTCTATAAAGTGTTGAGGAAAATCTGGCTTATTCTCGTCTCCTTGCTGTGTAAAGCAGTCGCATACTACAAAGGAAAGGGCCAGCAACCCAAAAGGAAAATGAGCCAGGGACATGAACAGACGGTTCACAGCAAAAGAAAACCCAAATGTCCCTTAAACTCAATAAAGTGCTTGAACTGCATCATAATAGGAGAAATGCACATTAAGGTGTCATCTCTCGTCTATCAGACAGGCAAAAACCCCAGTTTGGGAACATACTCTGTTGGCAAGATGTGGGAAATGGGTACTCTCCCATTGGTGGGAGTGCAATATGGTAAAGTTCCCTGTGGAGGGAATCTGACAATACCTATGAAATTATTTCTTCTGTGAAGTAGCAGTCCCATTTTTCAGAATCCAGCCTACCCATACATCTATGTGTGTACAAAATTATATACGAGCTTTTCATCACAACATTGTTTTGGTGTTAAAAAATGGCAGCAACTCATCTGTGAAGGAGACAGGTTAAATACACTGGAGCTTCCACACGAGAGAAAGTTGGAGCTGGAGGGGAAGGTGAGTTAAAAGATTTGGGGTTTTTAAGTGACAGAGATTTGAGTAGGTTTAATGCTGATGGTGGGGATCCAGTTAAGAGAAAGACAGAAGATACTAGAGGCAAAGGTAACTGACAGTGTAAAGTTCCTAAGAGCCCCAAGCAGTAAATCTGAGCATAGCTGGGGATGGGGTGTGAAGAGGCAAAGAAACTTTTTTTTTTAAATGGGAAAGTATGAGAGAGAGGGTGGGTGTGAATGAACTTAAATTTGTAGTTTCTGTGGCAGGAAGTTCCCTTACTGTAACTTCTACATTTTCTGTGAAGCAGAAAACAAGAACTCTGTTAAAAGTTAGGGAAATGATAGTGAGATCGAGGCGAGAAGAGTAAGGCAGGCTTGAAACAATCATTGTCAGGAGTGGGAGCTGACCAGAAATTAGAAAGTCACTGGGCCATGTGTAGGTGCCCAGTTGAAACCAACAATGAGCAATGTGCAGTGTTCAGGCTGCGCTGCTGTGTGAATCTACCCAGTAACACTTTGGGCTTTTGCCCACATTTATTTTAAAAAGACAGAGGCGGCACAGATTTTGGGGTACTGCAAAATGACTTTCTGAATTGGTGAACTACGGACTCTAAGCTGGGGAGACAGAAACGAAGGGACTAATCGGGAGTAAGACGCGTGATCCATGGCCTGATGGCCCCGAGGGATATGAAGATCCACTGTTGTGGGAGGTGTGGAACATCAGCATGATGTTCAGCATGAACATCAGCATGAATGATGGAGGCTGTGGTCAGAAACAGGCTGTCTGAGTTGGAGGGGCCACAAATTTCATCATGAAAGTGGTGAGACTAAGAAGAATGAAGTGGCATGCAAGAGACCATGGTGGAAATGATGTGGAACTAAGGGTGGGGACGTTGGGTGTGTGCTCTTCTGTATGAACATTGATTTTATGCTAAAATGAGATTCACTATGTGAGACCATAGTAATAAGATAATATAACTTAGTTGTGTTTACAAACTTTTGATTTTATGGATTTGAAAAAAATCCATCATTCATTTTTGCCAGGTAACATTTTTTAAAGTTATCACCCATTATTCATAACAAGAAAGACATTTTAACTCCAACCTCATCATTACTCTCTCAACCCCAAAGTAGGGACATAATCCCAGGTTAAAGGATAATACTTCCAAGGAAAGGCTTATCACACATGCACACGCATACACATTCCTCAGGATCTAAACTTTTACAGTTTGAAATTGCATTTGGGAATCCATTAAAATAACATTGTACTTACCGCTTGAAATGAACTCAAAAAATATCCCTCCTTGGTGAGACTTGGGCAGTGAGAAGCAGCCATGACTAGAAATGACACTGAGCTGTCCCTTAGAACCCTTTTTACAAAACATGTTTGTTGTGCTCATTATGATGTCATCATCATCAGCAAGATGTCAAAACTTTCCATAGGTAAAATAAATACTCCAATTTAAGTCATTTCTTTCAGATTTGTCTAAATTTTAGTTGATTTTGAGCAAGAAAAAGTGAATGTTCACGTGTGAAAGTCTTTGGGTCCCTTGCATAGACAATAAGAAATAATGGATAACAGATTCAAGTTAAACGTAGTATGCACGTGGGTGTGTGGCTCAGGGATATTTGGATTCCAGTGTGTTAGGCCACTGATCAAGTGATCTTAGCCAAATTACAATTTCTGTTGTCCACATTTGAAGACTCATGCGCTTGCAGCTCTAATATTGTATATAAAAGTAAAAGGCATTTTGAGTGTGTAGAGACTGTTCATAACTTTTTTTTTTTTTTGACACAGGATCTTGCTGTTGCCCAGGCTAGACTGTAGGGGTGCAATCACAGCTCACTGTAGCCTCAACCTCCCAAACTCAGGTGACCCTCGAACCTTAGCCTCCCGAGTAGCTGGCACTATAGGTGTTTGCTACTACACCCTGCCTTATTTTTTTTAGACAGTTCCCCTTTTGTTGCCCAGACTGGAGTGCAGTGGCACAATCTTGGCTCACTGCAACCTCCACCTCCCAAGCTCAAGCGATTCTCCTGCCTCAGCCTCCTGAGTAGCTGGGACTACAGGCACACACTACCATGCCTGGCTATTTTTTGTATTTTTAGTAGAGGTGGGATTTCACCACATTTGTCAGGCTGGTCTTGAACTCCTGACCTCAGGTGATCCACTCGCCTCAGCCTCCCAAAGTGCTGGGATTACAGGCATGAGCCATCGTGCCCAGCCGCCAATTTTTAAAAAAAATTTTTTGTAGACACGGGATCTCGCTATGCTGCCCAAGCTAGTTTCAAACTCCTAGGCTCAAGGTGTCCTCCTCCTCCTCCCAAAGTGCTAGGATTACAGGTGTGAGCCACCACACGTGGCAACAACTCTTCATTTTGACAGACCATAGTTCTCAAACTTTAGCATATGTCATAGTCATCATGTTTAAAATGACAGTGCCAAGTCTTCATGCTCTGAGATTCTGGTTCTTCACGTTAAAGAGATGCAGAGATCCAGAAATCTTCATGTTGTTAAAGAAAAAAATTGTGCATGACACTTGATAAAGGAGGCCAAAGCAGACATTGTTCAGGGAGACTATCGCCATAGCTGTAGGGAACCCCACAATGGGATTTTGCATTCAGTTGGGGCAAGAAATTAGGCTCCACTCCAAATACAAAAAGGAAACGTGGAAATTTATAGCTGAGGAGTTGGTGGGGGTGGCGGGAGGATCAGAGGAAACTTCAGGGCTATCCGGGGATTCCAGCTAAATCCACTGTAAGGCTGGTTGCCTCACCGGGAATTCGGACACGCCCATCTCCCTCCCCGCTTGAAAATTTACATTATGTCAATCATCTAGCTCCGCCTTGGAAATCCCCTCTGCACTGGCACTTAGCCTGCTCACCGGAAGTCCCACCTCCCTACCAATAGCAGCTCCTGCTGTCCACATCCTGTTTCTCCAAATCCAATCAAACGCCTTCACTCCCTATAAAACCCCACTCCTGAGCGGAATCAGCGCAACCTCCCTGGCCCTTGGCTGCAGACCAGAGAACCTCACCTGGAAGCTAAATAAATTGGAATTGGCATCTAATTTTCTTGTGCTGGCCTCAGTTTCCTCGTTTTTAACTTGGCGATAAACTTTCAGAGAATAAACTTTACATCCACCAAACAGGATTCTTGCTGAAGGCAGGCCAGAGCGATGAGACGTCACCTAGGCGCTGGCAGGGAATGAGGAGCCCAATCAGATATCAAGGCTGGGGCACTGTGGCTAAACTGACTTAACAGGCTTCTGGCTAAAACTGGGCAATGCAAAGATGATCAAGGAAGGCCAGAAGTCACAGCCTGGTTGAGAAGAGAGTTGAGAGGTGCCTGCTTAGAGACAGGCGAGGGAGAGAATATTGGCCCGGGTCTAACAAGCACGTCAGGTGATCCCATCCCGTTGTTCCTAGGACCGCACTTGAAGAAACGCTGTTGATGTCTGTTTCACAGTGCTTTCTGTCTTACCCATGAACCAAGTGAGGAGACAGCATTGGCTGGCAGTTTTTACTATTTCTCTTCAACTCAAGTTTGGACTTTAAAACCTTCATCTGCCTCTCTCTCCTACTTTCAAGGTGTCTGGAATGTTTTCTCAACATCAATAACCAATTCTCTGATTCTCCAGATGCCAACTGGATGTCCTACATTCAATTCTAACACTATCCACCTGGAGGTAGCACAGACCCCACAGGTTAAGGGCTCATCCCCATAAGACCCCCACAACTTCAGACACTATTTGCAAGGCCTGGCCGCGTGCACTTCTGACCCACTAGCTGTAATTCAGGGGTTCCTGCTGTAACTGTAATAGGTCCACTGCCCAACGCATGCATCAAGTCAGTACGTCAAGACATCTGATTGCACAGAGAAAGAGGTATTATTGTGAGGCCACCAAACAAGAAGACAGGAGGAACCCTCAAATCCATCTCCCCAAGGAGTTTGGGGTATTGGAGTGGGCCGAAGTGTGGAAATGGTGGATTGGCTGAATAGCGCAGTGTGAAGCCACGGGACAGGAAGATGAAGATGCTGTATTCTCATACTGATTTGGTTCCTCTGTGGGGGTCTTCAAAGTGGTTGACTTCAGCTGCTTTGCTGGAATTCAGGATCTGAAAAACATCTTAAGCAATCCTCAAAAAAGTCTTTTGATTCTAATGTCAGAGATCCTTTCTGTAGGGATAATGGGAATACAAATGGTCGGTGTCAGGTGGTTTGAGAATTTAAGCAATGAGGAAGGGGCCAGAACGCAGCCTGATAGACGCTGAATTATAACCGTTTCATTCTTGTCAATGCGGTGGGGATGCCTTCATCATGACTTGCTCCTCAGGTTTCATAGTGTGTTAGAATGAGCCACAGAACTCAGGAATACGCTTTACTTACATTTACCAACTTACAATAAATAATACAACTAGGCTGGGCACCATGGCACACACCTGTAATCCCAGCACTTTGGGAGGCCAAGGTGATGGATCACGAGGTCAGGAGTTGGAGACCAGCCTGGTGAACATGGTGAAACCCCATCTTTACCAAAAATACAAAAAATTAGCTGGATGTGGTGGCACGTGCCTATAATCTCAGCTACTCGGGAGGCTGAGGCAGGAAAATGCCTTAAACCCGGGAGGCAGAGGTTGCGGTGAGCTGAGACTGTGCCATTGCACTCCAGCCTGGGTAACAGAGCGAGACTCTATCTTAAAAAAAAAAAAAAAAAAGACCGGGCGCGGTGGCTCAAGCCTGTAATCCCAACACTTTGGGAGGCCGAGGCGGGTGGATCACAAGGTCGAGAGATCGAGACCAACCTGGTCAACATGGTGAAACCCCGTCTCTACTAAAAATACAAAAAATTAGCTGGGCATGGTGGCGCGTGCCTATAATCCCAGCTACGCAGGAGGCTGAGGCAGGAGAATTGCCTGAACCCAGGAGGCGGAGGTTGCGGTGAGCCGAGATCGTGCCATTGCACTCCAGCCTGGGTAACAAGAGCGAAACTCCGTCTCAAAAAAAAAAAAGAAAGAAAGAAAAAACAACTAGGGAGAGGCATAGGACAAGGTGTGGGGGAGGGGCACAGAGCAGCACCAGCCTCCTAAAGCCAATGTGTTCACCAGCCTGGGAGCTCTCTGAGTCTCTCTGGTGAAGAGTTTGTATACAGCTCTATCTCCAGCTTTCCCCTTTCTTGCATAAGACAAAGAGCTCGGGGGCAGAGTGAAAGTTCCAACTGTTGTACAAGAGTGAGCATAGAAAGTCCACACCAAGACAAAAGTATGCCAAATTGGGGGATCTTTATTGCCGGCGGCCATGGAGGACTCATGTCTCAACCTATGGCCCCGAAAGAAGGGTGTCAAGACCTTTTATGCCCATAAAACACCTCCTGGATGGGGGTGGGGGCGAGGGGCTTTGGACATTCCGAGGGCCAGTGGACCTTGGGCATTCTGTAAACCACCTCCTGGGCAGGGGGTGAGGGTGAGGGGCTTCAGACAGTCCGATTGTTACTTAAGTGGTTCACAGAAGTCAAGGTGCTTTAAGCGTTAATTTACACATTGCCTGGGTAGGGTGGAAATTACAGACTTTAGTTACTTATGACAAGTCTCAGGGGCCAAAATGGCATGGGTTTGGACTGCTCGCCTATCATATCAGGGTTACAGTGAGCAGTTTCAACAGAAAGCTGAGGTATGGTTGAGGCATACAGTTTTATGGGGCTTTTTACCATGTCACACAACCATTTAAGTATTTAGTCTTTCTGGTGACAAGCCCCATCCTCAGTATCTAGGGGCCACAGTCTAGATCACCTCATTAGCATAAACATAGGTGTGATCAAAAGAACGTCATTATGAATAACGAAAGACTCCTATCAGGCCCGTTGCAGTGGCTCACACCTGTAACTCCAGCACTTTGGGAGACTGAGGCGGGTGAATCACTTGAGGTCAGCAGTTCAAGACCAGCCTGGCCAACACAGTACAACCCTGTCTCTACTAAAGATAAAAAACCACATTAGCCAGGCATTGTGACAGGCACCTGTAATCCAGCTACTCAGGAGGCTGAGGCAGGAGAATTACTTGAACCTGGGAGGCGGAGGTCACAGTGAGCCGAGATCGCACCACTGGGCTCCAGCCTAGGCAACAGAGAGAGACTCTGTGTCAAAAAAAATAAAGATGCCCTCGCGAAGGCCCGATGCGGGTGTTGACGCGATGTGATTTCTGCCCAGTGCTCTGAATGTCAAAGTGAAGAAATTCAATGAAGTGCGGGTAAACCGCAGGAGTAACTATGACTCTCTTAAGGTAGCCAAATACCTCATCATCTCATTAGTGACGCGCATGAATGGATGAACAAGATTCCCACTATCCCTACCTACTATCCAGCGAAACCACAGCCAAGGGAACGGGCTTGGTGGAATCAGCGGGGAAAGAAGACCCCGTTGAGCTTGACTCTAGTCTGGCACGATGAAGAGACATGAGAGGTGTAGAATAAGTGGGAGGCTTCTCGTGCCCCGCCCCCCTCCACCCCACCCCTGCCCCTCATTCCCAGGAGGGGGCGGGACGCTGTCCACCAGCCTTGCGAACATAGATGCAAAAATCTTCAGTAAAATACTGGCAAACTGATTGCAACAGCACATCAAAAAGCTTATCCACCATGATCAAGTAGGCTTCATCCCGGGAATGCAAGGCTGGTTCAAACTACGTAAGTCCATAAACGTAATTCAACACATAAACAGAAACAAAGACAAAAGCCATGATTATCTCAATTGATGCAGAGAAGGCCTTCAACAAAATTCAACAGCCCTTTATGCTAAAAACCCTCAATAAACTAGGTATTGACGGAACGTATCTCAAAATAATAAAAGCTATTTATGACAAACCAACAGCCAATATCATACTGAATGGGCAAAAACTGGAAGCATTCCCTTTGAAATCTGGCACTAGACAAGGATGCCCTCTCTCACCACTCCTATTCAATATAGTATTGGAAGTTCTAGCCAGAGCAATGAGGCAAGAAAAAGAAATAAAATGTATTCAAATAGGAAAGGAGGAAGTCAAATTGTCTCTATTTGCAGAGGACACGATTGTATATCTGGAACATCCCATCGTCTCAGCCCAAAACCTCCTGAAACTGATAAGCAACTTCAGCAAAGTCTCAGGATACAAAATCAATGTGCAAAAATCACAAGCATTCCTATATACCAATAACAGACTTAAAGAGAGCCAAATCAAGAACGAACTGCCATTCACAATTGCTACAAAAAGAATAAAATACCTAGGAATACAACTAACAAGGAATGTAAAGGACCTCTTCAAGGAGAACTACAAACCACTGCTCAACGAAATAAGAGAGGACACAAACAGATGGAGAAACATTCCATGTTCATGGTTAGGAAGAATCAACATCGTGAAAATGGCCATACTGCCCAAAGTAATTTACAAATTCAATGCTATCCCCATCAAGCTACCAATGACCTTCTTCACAGAACTGGAAAAAACCACCTTAAACTTCATATGGAACCAAAAGAGCACCCACATAGCCAAGTCAATTCTAAGCAAAAAGAACAAAGCGGGAGGCATCATGCTACCTGATTTCAAACTATTCTACAAGGCTACAGTAATCAAAACAGCATGGTACTGATACCAATACAGAGATATAGACCAATGGAACAGAACAGAGGCCTCAGAGGCAACACAACATATCTACAACCATTCGATCTTTGACAAACCTGACAAAAACAAGCAATGAGGAAAGGATTCCCTGTTTAATGGTGCTGGGAAAACCGGCTAGCCATGTGCAGAAAGCAGAAACTGGATTCCTTCCTGACACTTTACACTAAAATTAACTCCAGGTGGATTAAAGACTTAAAGACCTAACACCATAAAAACCCTAGAAGAAAATCTAGGCAAAACCATTCAGGACATAGGTGTAGGCAAGGACTTCATGACCAAAACACCAAAAGCATTGGCAACAAAAGCCAAAATAGACAAATAGGACCTAGTCAGACTTTTGCTTCTGCACGGCAAAAGAAACAGTCATTAGAGTGAATTGGCAACCAACAGAATGGGAAAAAATTTTTGCAATCTACCCGTCTGACAGAGGGCTAATATCCAGAATCTACAAAGAACTAAAACAGATTTACAAGAAAAAAACAAATAAGTCCATTCAAAAGTGGGTGAAGGATATGAACAGACACTTTACAAAAGAAGACATACATGAGGCCAACAAACGTATGAAAAAATGCTCATCATCACTGGTCATTAGAGAAATGCAAATCCAAACTACATTGAGATACCATCTCATGCCAGTTAGAATGATGATCGTTACAAAATCTGGAGACAACAGATGCGGGAGAGGATGTGGAGAAATAGGAACACTTATACACTGTTGGTGGGAGTGTAAATTAGTTCAACCATTGTGGAAGACAGTGTGGTGATTCCTCAAGGTCCTAGAAATAGAAATTCCATTTGACCCAGCAATCCCATTACTGGGTATATATCCAAAGGGTTATAAATCGTTCTACTATAAAGACACATGCACACGAATGTTCATTGCAGCACAGTTTACAATAGCAAAGACCTGGAACCAACCCAAATGCCCATCGATGATAGACTGGACAGGGAAAATGTGGCACATATACACCATGGAATATTATGCAGCCATCAAAAACGATGAGTTCGTGTCCTTTGTAGGGACATGGATGAACCTGGAAACCATCATTCTCAGCAAACTGACACAAGAGCAGAAAATCAAACACCGTATGTTCTTACTTATAGGTGGTTGTTGAACAATGGGAACACGTGGACACAGGGAGGGGAGCACCCCTCCCCCCCTTTCCCCTCCCCTCCCCTCCTCCTTTCCCCTCCCCTCTCCACCCCTTTTCTCCCCTCCTCTCCTCCTCTTTTCTCAAAGTCTTGCTCTGTCACCCAGGCTGGAGTGCAATGGTGCAATCCCAGCTCACTGCAATCTCTGCCTCCCAGGTTCATGCAATTCTCCTGCCTCAGCCTCCTGAATAGCTGGGACTATAGGCGTATACCAGCATGGCTCTGGTGGCTAATTGCTTTTTGTGTTTTAGTAGCGACAAGGTTTCACCGTGTTGCCCAGGCTGGTCTCGAATTCCTGAGCTCAGGCAATCGCCAGCCTTGGCCTCCAAAGTGCTAGGATTACAGGTGTGAGCCTCTGGCAGCCAAAACCAGCTCTTTCAAAAGATTCCACTGCTGATAACAACTGCCTAAGGCTTTCCCTCCTTTGTGCGCCTTCCACATAACAATTAACCAGTTTCCCTCCTGATAAGAGACCCCCCCCACGGCCTTTTGATGTATATGGCCTAATTGTAATGCATTAAAATGTTAAGTCTCCACCCTAAAGCGACATGGGACACATGTTGCACAGGTTAGCCTACTATACGTTCAGGAGTCTCCTCTTCATGAATATTCATAGCTCCTCCTGTAACCTGTTGAATATGTATACTTGCCAACCTGCTCAACGTAAATTCCTGTTCCCTTTACCCCTCCTTTGAAGTGTCTGTTTCTAGCTTCTGGCCGAAGGCCACGCTTTTCAGCCTGTGAGAATGGCTGACCGCAGACAGCAACCGTCAGGAGAAAGCACACTGTCCTTTCTGAATTTATCAATGTCAGCATACTTCAGTAGACAATAGTGTTTTATTTTTTGACCTTTAAGTTCTTCAGGGTCCTTGCCCATCTTTAAGGCTTTCAGAATTAACTGATGATTCTACTCCAAAGCTAAAAATATGATTTTTGTTTCCACATAATCAGAACTTAGCACCATATAGAAATAACTCCCTGCTTCCAGCCAATGTGACTGTCTGTTTTGAACATTTGCCTCCAGAGTGATTGTTGCTGATGCAGTTCAAACAGAAAGGAGTGAGAAATAAAATTTGCAAGTGGTTTCTGCTGAGAGTTTCTGTTGTTTATAAGTCTGTGAGAATCAGTTACGTTACAGCAGAAGGTGAGACAGAAGCAGCGGGCACCTAAACCTCGCTGACTTTCTACCTGCCCTGCCCGTTTCTTGCCCGCCCCCACGGCTGCCTGCCCGCTGCTATGAAATCGAGACCTTGAAATGAGAAGCAGTTCAGATTTGTCTGGCGTGTGCATATCACCTGTGGTCTTGTAACATAGCTAGCCTAAAGTTAGAGCCTAAGCAGTGCCATTTTAAAAAAGAAAAAGCTGTTTTGAAATAAGTTGTAACGACTGCCCCATTCTCCTCACAATAACTGCTGGCCTTGGCTTCTGTAAATAAAACTGCTAGTTTGCTCTGCAAGATGCCCACAAAAGCTGCTCACCTTCTCTTACCAGTAACTGCCAGAGTTGCTAGTCTTTGCTTACCGGTAATAACCAGAATAAGCATCCCCATCTAATTCCATCCTGGCTCCTGCAGCTTGTAATAAGTGACTAAGATCTGTTATTTTTACCTTAACTCAGACAATGTGCAAACTAACGCTTATCTTGACTTCTGTAAGCCACTTAGGTAACAATCGAAGTGACAACAAGTCCTCTGGCCCTTGGAATGTCCGGAGACCTGCACCCTCCTCCCTGCCCGGGAAGTGATTTATGGAATCCCCTGGCCCTCAGAATGTCTGGATCCCTTCACCTCCACCCCTGCCCCACACTCTCACCCCCACTCCCAAGGTGGCTTTTCGGGTATAAAAAGTATTGGCACCCTCCTTTTCCCCACCACGGGTTGGAGAGACGCGAGTCCTCCATGGCCGCCAGCAACAATAAACCCTGCAATTTGGCATACTTTTGTCTTGGTGTTGACTCTCTATGCTCGGTCCAGTACAACAGTCTAACTCATTATCCTAAGAGAAACCAAATTATTTCACCACAAAATACTCTTCTTTGACATATTTCGAGATGGCTCTTCAGAGGGCCTGCAAGCATGGGCAGCCCTGGGAAGGCCTCCGGTAGCGAAGATTTGCAAATGTGCAGCCATACAGTCAGGCTTTGTCTCTGCCTTGTCTAGATCTAGAAAACGTTAACTGAGAGTGACACCTTTAAAGATCTGAAAGAAACATTTCCATCTATTCTCTCTGAGGATTGCCACCTGCAAGGTTTCATCTACGTAACAAGACCACCTTTGCAGGCCAGGCCTCCTCCTCTCTCCCTCCCATAACCTGTCTTGCCATTATAAACTGATCTACCACCATAACTTGTTTTTGGCCATGCTCTGAGAACTCATTCATTCTGTAACCTCAAGACAGTATAAAAAGGTCAACTCGCCAGGCATGGTGGCTCATGCTTGTAATGCCAGCACTTTGGGAGCCTGAGGCAGATGGATCACAAGGTCAGGAGTTCAAGACCAGCCTGGCCAAGGTGGTGAAACCCCATCTCTACTAAAAATACCAAAACAAACAAACAAACAAACAAATTAGCCAGGTGTGGTGGTGGCTGCCTGTAATCTCAGCTACTTGGGAGGCTGAGGCAGAGAATTGCTTGAACCCTGGAGGCAGAGGTTGCAGGGAGCTGAGATTGAGCCATTGCACTCCACCCTGGATGACAGAGTAAGACTCCATTTCAAAAAAAAAAAAAAAAAAAGGTAATCATCTCGCCATTTCTTTTAGGTTTTATATTTTGTAAGACTCCCATACATACTAATAAATTTGTGTGCCTTTTCTCCTATTAATCTGCCGTTTATTCATTGATTTTCAGTGAACCTTCAGTGGGCAAAGGGAAAGGTTCCCCTTGGCCCTCACAATCCTTTTACCCTAAACCAGGCTGATACAAAAACTCAATGATGTACATATTTAAAAATTTGCTGTTGTTGGGCACAGGGGCTCTCACCTATAATCCCGGCACTTTGGGAGGTCAAGGCAGGAGAATTGCTTGAGCCCAGTGTCGGATATAATACATTTCTCTTCAAAGGTTTGAGCCTGTAAATTGTTAAGTACAATGAGTTCTGAGATCCTCTCCAAAGAACCAGTGGATCAGCATGTTTAGCTCCCTATTCTTTGTTATCCATTTTAATGTTTAACTTCCTGGTTCTCTTTGCCCGCTTACACCTATTTTTGTTTTGTTTTGTTTTGTTTTGGTTGGTTGGTTGTTTTTTTTTTTTTAGAGAATTCCTAGGTCTCAACTTCTAGTTTTAGTAAACAACTTTCCCAGTAGTTCACATCTGTTCCCCTGGTCACCTGCTTTGACCCCTAAGTCACCTTTAGTTACCTGTTCCGTAACTGTCCTTCTCCCAAGCTGTCATCCTGCTACTCTGTCTCGTACCCCTGCTCCCTTTAAAATAGCCAATCAAAAATTAGCTTAGACTGTGCAGTCCAACCCTAGCCAACAGGGGAACAACACAGCACTAGAGACTACCTGTGTCAGGGATAAGAATCCCTTCCCCTTCTCCTTCCCTGTTTGGGTGTGCACTCACCATTGCTCCACCCATGAGATGCACCCTTCCATAGAAGTAAAAATTTGCCCTGCTGAGAAAATTTATATATGAGTGCTATTTCTTTTGCAGCACTGAAAATTTACATATAACACCAGGAATTTGAGACTGGGCTGGCCAACACAACAAAACCCTATATCCACAGAAAAAATTTAAAAATCAGCCAGGTGGTGCCTGCAATCCCAGCTACTTGGGAGGCTGAGGTGGGAGGATCCCTTGAGGGCTGCAGTGAGCTGTGAATGCATGACTGCATTCCAGCCTGAGCTCAGAGCAAGACTCTGTCCCAAGTAAAAAAGTAAGTAAATAAATAAAAAGCATCTGCTTGTAATAGACAGGTTTGTTCTATTTTACTTTCTAACACTTTATCTCTATTAATCAACTTGGTAGCCTGAAAATATTTTTTAAATCTTGCCTTTAGAAATGAGGAAAGAAAGTAACTTTTTTCTTTTTTCTTTTTTTGAGACAGAGTCTCGGTCTGTCACAAGGCTGGAGTGCAGTGGCATGATTTTTGCTCACTGCAACCTCCACCTCCTGGGTTCAAGTGATTATCCTGCCTCAGCCTCCTGAGTAGCTGAAACTACAGGCATGCATCACCACGCCCAGCTGATTTTTGTATTTTTAGTAGAGATGGGGTTTCATCATGTTGGCCAGGATGGTCTTGATCTCCTGACCTTGTGATCTGCCTGCCTCGGCCTCCCAAAGTGCTGGGATTACAGGTGTGAGCCACCGCACCTGATGAAAATAACTTTTATCTGAGGAAGGTGAGTCCTTTAAAATTATCAGGCCCAGAAGGACATTTCTTTTTTATTTGAGATGGAATCTTGCTCTGTCACCTAGGCTGGAGTGCAGTGGTACGATCTTGGATCACTGCAACCTCTGCCTCCTAGATTCATGCGATTCTCCTGTCTCAGCCTCTCAAGCAGCTGGGATTACAGGTGCACACCACCACGTCTGGAAAATTTTTATATTTTCAGTAGAGATGGGATTTCACCATGTTGGCTAGGCTGGTCTCAAACTCCTGACCTCAGGTGATCTGCCCACTTCAGCCTCCCAAAGTACTGGGGTTACAGAAGTGAGCTACTGCACCCAGCCCAGAGAGACATTAAGATGAGCCAGCAATCACGCCATACTTCCCCCTCGAGCAATATATTCATCTCATGAAACGTCTTGCTGTTGCCATAGTACATATAAATTAACCTAATGATAATGTAGTTGATACAATAACTCATTCCCCATAGCTTAACAATGTATAGCCAATCATTAATCAATGCTATTTCTGTAAACCAATGAGAATTCCTTCATACGACTTTGTGTCAGCGCATACTTGTCCCCTTTGCCTTTAAAAACCTGTTTTTTGGTGGCTCGTGCCTGTAATCCCAGCACTTTGGGAGGCTGAGGCGGGTGGATCACGAGGTCAAGAGATCGAGACCATCCTGGTCAACAAGGTGAAACCCCGTCTCTACTAAAAATACTAAAAATTAGCTGGACATGGTGGCGCGTGCCTGTAATTCCAGCCACTCAGGAGGCTGAGGCAGGAGAATTGCCTGAACCCAGGAGGTGGAGGTTGCGGTGAGCTGAGATAGCGCCATTGCACCCCAGCCTGGGTAACAAGAGCGAAACTCCATCTCAAAAACAAAACAAAACAAAACAAAACAAACCTGCTTGTAACAAAGGCCGAATGAAGCACTCTCCCGGGCAAATGGGAAATGTATCTTGGGCAGCTGTCGTCCACCCTGGCCCAAATAAACTCTATATTAATGCTGCTTCTGTTTTTTTTCTTTAGATTGACATTATGAACTGTCAAGACATCTCTCTGATATTCCCTCCATTTAAATATCCTTTATATTTTATTTGAATGTCTAGTATTAGTACAAAAATCACACAAAGTTGGAAGTTGATTTATTCCTCTTCATTCCCTTTCCCAGCCCAGTCCCTCACACATCCTCATAGAGCGGAATTGAAAGGTGGAAATGGTTGAACCAAAACAGTGTTTTTTTCAGAGGTATTTGAACCAGAGAAACTCCATCTGGAATACAGGCTGGGTAAAATAAGGCTGAGACCTTCTGGGCTGCATTCCCAGGAGGTCAGGCATTCTAAGCCACAGGATGAGATAGGAGGTTAGCACAAGATACAGGTTGTAAAGACCTTGCTGAGAAAACAGGTTGCAGTAAAGAAGCCGGCTAAACCCACTCAAACCAAGATGATGACGAGAATGACCTCTGGTTGTCCTCACTGCTCGTTATGTACTAGTTATAATACATTAGCATGCTAAAAGACACTCCCGCCACCGCCATGACAGGTTACAAATGCCATGGCAATGTCAGAAAGTTACCTGTATTGTCTAAAAAGAGGAGGAACTCTCAGTTCCTGGAAAATTCATGAAAAAGCCACCTCTTGTTTACCACATAATTAAAAAGTAACAATAAGCATCCTTAGTCAAGCAGCTTGAGCTGCTCCTCTGTCTACGGAGTAGCCATTCTCTATTCCTTTAATTTCTTAATAAACTTGCTTTGACTTTATTTGATGGACTCGCCCTGAATTCTTTCTTGCATGAGATCCAAGAACCCGCTCTTGGGGTCTGGATCAGGACGGCTTTCTGGTAACATTTGGTTTATTCAAAGAGCTCGTGGAAAAGGAAGATGGGCTAGACTCAGGGCCACTCTAATATGTTTGTGTCCCTAAAGCTGTCCCACTAAAAATATTAACATGAGTTCTGTGGATTCTCTTCAGAAATTTCTCCTAAATCCATGCACCCCCACCCGCCCCGCCCGACCAAGTCACTGATGGAAGCTTATTGTGAACGTTTATCTATGAGCCATAGGCCCATCTACTTTATGTTTAAGCCCTGATATAAATGTCCCTCACATCACTGCACTGATACCAACTATGAAACCTCCATGGAGGGGGCATAATTTAAAATTGCATCAAGTAAGCTCCAGACAATTCCAAGTTGACATCCGCACTCTCTTTGAAGTTTGTTGGGTACCTTGTTTTTCAGCATGTGAAACCCACAGGCAAATTATGACTAAGAAATAATTTTCACAGGTCAGGTCTGGTGGCTCATGCCTGTAATCCCAGCACTTTGGGAGGCCAAGGCAGGTGGATCACCTGAGGTCACGAGTTCAAGACCAGACTGGCCAACATGGTGAAACCCCCATCTCTACTAATAACAACAACAACAAAAAGCAAAAATTAGCTGAGTGTGGTGGCACATACCTGTAGTCACACCTACTCAGGAGGCTGAGGCAGGAGAACCATCTGAATCCAGGAGGTAGAGGTTGCAGTGAGCTGAGATCACGCCATTGTACTCCAGCCTGACTGAAAAGTGTGAAACTCCATCTCAAAAAAAAGAAATACATAAATATATTTTTCACAAAATGCAATCATAGTTCATTTCAACTCAGAATCCTCCCCTGCCTGCCCCGGCTCCCATATCCACCTTTTCTCCATTGGGTTTTGTGTAGTTTGACTAATAACAGCTCTGGAATCCTCTAGCTAGCTGCCACCTCCCCAGTCTGAACTCCAGTTACTGCTTCCCTAAAATAGGAACAATAATATTGTCAAAAGACAAAATTACAACAAATTTAAAGATCTAATTGGCTTAATTAGCAATTCATGAATTAGACTCCATCTCTGTAAGAATAGACAGGTGCCCTGGTGGGCTAAGCAGAAGAGGCTGGCTTTGTAAACCAAAAAAAAAGAATGAAAAAAAAAAAAAAGGCTGAGCTTCCCACTATCTGAGTAGGCCCTTCCTCTTGGCAAAGGCATTTCAAAGTTAACCTGAAAAACTAATTCAGGCCATGATGGGAAGAGGGAACCAGATATGCCTCATTATACTTTCCTGCCTTTTGAAATTACAGATAGAATAGACTCTAAGTCTGCTAAGAAACATTTACAATCTCTCTGAAGCCTGTCACCTGGAGGCTTCATCTATATCATAAAACCTTGGTCTCCACAACCCCTTATTGTAACCCAGACATCCCTTTCTATTGATAATAACTCTTTCAACCAATCCCCAATCAGAAAATCTTTAAATCTACCTATGATTTGAAAGCCTCCGCTTTGAGTTGTCACAGCTTTCCAGACCAAACCAATGTACCTCTGACATGTATTGATTGACGTCTCACATCTCCCCAAAACGTATAAAACTGAGCTGTGCCCCACCACCTTAGTTGTCAGGACCACATGTTGTCACCACATGTTGTCAGGACCACCCAAGGCTGTGCCGTAGGCACATCCTAAACCTTGGCAAAACAAACTTTCTTTCTTTTTTTTTTTTTGAGATGGAGTTTCACTCTTGTTACCCAGGCTGGAGTGCAATGGCGCCATCTCGGCTCACCGCAACCTCCGCCTCCTGAGTTCAGGCAATTCTCCTGCCTCAGCCTCCTGAGTACCTGGGACTACAGGCACGTGCCACCATGCCCAGCTAATTTTTAGTATTTTTAGTAGAGACAGGGTTTCACCATGTTGACCAGGATGGTATTGATCTCTTGACCTCGTGATCTACCCGCCTCGGCCTCCCAAAGTGCTGGGATTACAGGCTTGAGCCACCGCGCCCGGCTGGCAAAACAAACTTTCTACATGGATTGCGACCTGTCTCAGATACCTTTTATTTATAGCTTTATAAACAAAAAGGGCTGAGATGAAAAAAATCAGCGGATTGATCGTTTCTTTTTTCTTTTTTTTTCTGAGCTGGAGTTTCATTCTTGTTTCCCAGGCTGGAGTGCAGTGGTGTGATCTCGGCTCACTGCAACCTCTGCCTCCCAGGTTCAAGCGGTTCTCCTGCCTCAGAAACCCTGAGTAGCTGGGATTACAGGCACCCACCACCACACCCAGCTAATTTTTGTATTTTTGGTAGAGATAGGGTTTGGCCAGACTGGTCTTGAACTCCTGACCTCAGGTGATTCGCCTGCCTCAGCATCCCAAAGTGCTGGGGTTACAAGGCATGAGCCACTGTGCCCAGCCTGGATTGGTCATTTCAAGTTACTTTCCTTATAAAGGTAAAACAGATGGGACTCCTTGTCATGCTAGCTCAGGTAAACTGGGCCCCTTCTGATTGGTTGCTGTGAATCTTCTGTTTTTTTTTTTTTTTTTTTTTTTTTTTTTTTTTTTTTATGGAAAATTGGCCCATTCAAAGTTCAGTTTGATTATGTGGCATCTAGCATGAGGAACTCCTTACTGGTTTGGTTTGGTTTGGTTTGATCTGGTCTGGTGGGCCTAGTGCAGGAGCTCAGCCCAAAGTGGTGACCTCCCATAAACTTCATTTAATAATCTTCCTTCAAGTAGAAGTGATATGAGAATTTTTAGAAAGAAAACAGCAGGAAAGATGCCTAACAAGTTAAAGTACTATAGAGCCATGTAAGTTATTATAAATATCCCCCATAGTTTGATGCCATAAAGGATGTCAGTAAGGTTGAGAAAATTGTTCTGTTTACTTAGCTCTCAGCATTGTGCCAGCCTTATGCTAAGTGGTTTCTAAACATTAACTCATATAATCCTCTTATCAACCTTGAGATATCTTCAATTCACTGAAGGGAAAACCGAAGTTCCCGACCAGGGTCACAGTGTATTATGAAATGGCAGGGTCGGGATTTGAACTCAAAAGTCTTACTGTAGACTCAGTGCTCTGAGCCCCCATGCTAAGCCACCTAGAGAGAGATACCCTGTGATATACTGTGGCAGCCATGTTAGCAGGCTTAGCCCTAAACATTTAGCCCAGACAATCCCTGGGGCATCTAAAGTTTTCATTCAGCATTTACAGAGTGTTTACAATTTGTGTGCAAGGCACTGTGCTAGGTGCTGGGACTACAGAGTGGAAAGACTCATCTCAGGCCCTTGAGGAATCTGTCGGAGTGAGACAAACAAGGAACACCAACATGATCATGGAAAATACACATTTGGTCTTCCATGGTCTCTTGGCATACAGCTAAAATCCTTAGAAACTCCAAAGTGCTGTCTTTTTGAACAGGGCAGGAAGTGGTGATTTACTCGGCCGGCCCGGAGCTGGGACAGGTGAAAATACCTTAACGGAGCTCCTCAACGAAGAAAATCCTTGCCCTTTTAAAGGCTTACAATCCTAGAAATTACATGTGAAAGGGTCTTGATCCAGGAGGCGTGGGGTACGTGATCAGGTGGGGGTTTGATCGTGTTTAAGCAAAAACAATCCCTTCCAGAAAGATTCCTCCATACCACGCCTGCCATCTACAGCAGTGTGAATTAAGGGTGGCACTGGGTCTGCCAGCCTTCACTTCTCCTATTGAAATGCAACGTAGAAGTCTGGGGGGAAGGGCTCCTAGAAGCTTAAGAGGATTAAGGGTTTCGCTCCTCAATGAAGCTTTCATAAACATCCAAAAGGACAGCTTTGAGGAGCTTCTGGAGAGCTGAACACATGGAGTTTCCTGTAGGGTGGTGTCCAGGGAGGGCATGGAAGCTGCCCCAATTTCCTCAGACCTCGCCCTATGCATATCTTCACCTGCATCCTTTGTCATATTCTTTTTCTTTTTTTTTGAGACAGAGTTTCATTCTTGTTGCCCAGGCTGGTGTTCAGTGGTGGAATCTCAGCTCACTGTAGCCTCCGCCTCCCAGGTTCAAGCCATTCTCCTGTCTCAGCCTCCTAAGTAGCTGGGATGACAGGCGTTCACCACCACGCCCGACTGAGTTTTTGTATTTTTAGTAGACATGAGGTTTCACTATCTTGGCCAGGCTGGTCTTGAACTCTTGACCTCAAGTGATCTGCCTGCCTCAGTCTCCCAAAGTGCTAGGATTACAGGCATGAGCCACCCCGCCTGGCCCCTTTGTAATATTCTTTATAATGAATCTGTTAATGGAGGTGTTTCCCTGAGTCCTGTGAGACACTCTAGAAAATTAACTGAGCCCAGCGAGGGGAGGGGCAAATCCCAGTTAACAGCAAGTCAGTCAGAAGCATGGGCAAAACAATCTGAGGAAGTGGGGGGTGGGTGGGGAGAGGACAGTCCTAGGATGGAGTACTTGACCTGTGGGATCTGACACTATTTCCAGGTGGATGCTGTCACACTTGAATTACAGGACACTCAGCTGCTATCGGCTGCTCACACATCTGGGCACAGAAGTATTCTGTGTGATGGGAAAGTTGAGGGAAAATATTTTTGAGTTTTTCCTTTCTCAAACTGGTAAGAGGCTTTCTCTTTATTTCAGGTCAACAGGAGTAAACTGAGTCTAAGAAAATTCCAGAGCATTAGAAGTCTAACCTCTGCCTTATCCGAGATAACGAATTGGCCAGTCTCCTAAACTCTACCTACTTATCTGTCAAAAAGGAAAGCAAAAGAAACCTTGATGACTCAAGAGCTTAATAAAATACACATGACTCTGGTCAATCCCAAGACAGGCCAGTGTGAGGGCTACATTCAACTCCACTGAATTGGACCCAAGTGCCCTGGGGAATGGAGGTCTTAAGGAAATGGCACATCCTACTTCACCCAGACCATGCAAGGACCAGGCCAAGCTAAGCCAGCGTAGCTCAGCTTTTTAGGCCTTGCTGTGAATATTCATGTGGGACCCTGGATTCGACCTTGCTCTAGGAAGGAACACTGATTTCCTCATGGGGTTTTTACAAAGTGGGCGGGTGCGGAGCGGAATGACTGTCACAACGGTGGAGGAAGCGGTAGAAAGACACAGATCTGGGGTGAAAGGTTTCTGCTTGGAATTCATTCCTTAGTGCTCATGGAGTTTGTTCCGAGCCATCATGAGTGACCATGGCCCAGGGAGATCTCATGAGGACCTAAGAAAGTGTGCCTGAGGTGCGCAGGTTACAGTCTGGTTTTCTCCATGTTAGGGAGACGGGAGTTACATACAAGCAAAGATGGAAATCAATACTGTCAGCTCTCCGTATGCAAGCCTGCAGCCTGGAAGTCTTGCTTTCCTCGGCTGGTCTCCCACCCTCTGCCTGCGTTCACCGTTGTCCCTGACGGCCCAGCCGAGCTTCCCCAGACAAGCCCCTCACCCAACTCTGCCACCTGAACTGTTCTTATGATAATGTAAATACCTCTCACCCAACCCCACCACCGTAACTGAACTTACTCTGCAACACCCTCGACCCCCCCAAAACTACCAAACCTATAAAATCAACTCCTATCCCACTGCCCTTTGCCAATGCCCTTTTCGGCCTTAGCCCACCTGCACTCAGGTGAATAAACAGCTGTGTTGCTCACAAAAAGCCTGTTGGGAAGGTCTCTTCAGTCAAAGCGCGTGTTTTTCAACAAACACATACGAAGTGTACATCGGTTTCGAGATGGGCAGGCAGGTTGGCTTCCTACTGTGAGCCGGTCTGGAGGAAAAGCCTAAGGAGGCCCTTGATCAGGCTGCAGCTAATCTAACTCTCAGCCAATCAGCAACAAAAGACTCCAGGTGATTAATTGCATGCTCTTATTTCAGGGGAGCTGGGGACTTCCCCAGAGCCCTCCAGGTAAAGTTAAACTCCAACCCACAGTTACATTTTAATCCTAAAAATCATACTCAGGGGTGGAGATTTAAAATGCTAATGCTCCATATGATGTATGAAGGAGCATGTTGAACCACTGTGCCATGAGAAAACCCTCCTGCCTGTGCCCCGATGCAAACTTCTCCTTTACAAAAACCCTGTAAAACTGACCCACACACCATTCTCAGGGAGAAGCCCATTCTTTTTACTTTCTCAATGCTGGCTCCCTTGAGCACAAGCTAAAATAAACTTTCTCTCTGCTGCTATGTCAGGTGATATCTCTTGACTTCTGTCCCTGGAGATTACCTGAACCTGCGGCTACCCCACGGGCTCCCCTTGCCTGCTGCCTACACAGAGCTGATTTATCAAGGAAGGGGAATTGCAATGAAGAGTTTAATTCACACAGAGCAGGTGTCGGGGAGACCAGAGTTTTATTGCTACTCAAATCAGTCTCCTTGAAAATTCATGGATCAGGGTTTTTAGGGACAATTTGGTGGGTAGGGGGTAAGAAAGTGAGAGAGTGCTGATTGGTCAGGTCAGAGATGAAATCATAGGGAGTTAAGCTTGTCCTCTTACGCTGAGTCAGTTCCTGAGTGGGGCATCAGAAGACCAGACGAGCCAGTTTATCTAGCTGGGTCGTGCCAGCTGATCCACTGATGCAGGGTCTACGGAATATTCCAAGCACTGATCTTAATGTTGAACAGTGGTGACGTTTATCCCCAGGAGGAATTTGGGGGGAAGTTCAGAATCTCACATCTTCTAGCTGCATGATTCCTAAACCTTAATTTCTAATCTGGTGGCTAATTTGTTGGTACTGCAAAGACAGTCTGGTTCCCAGGCAGAAAGGGGGTTTGTTTTGGGAAAGGGCTTTTATCATCTTTACTTCAAAGTTAAACTCTCAAGTAAGTTTCTCTCAAAGTTAGTTCAGCCTATGCCCCAGATAAACAAAGGCAGCTCGGACATTAGAAGCAAGATCTGATCTCTTTCACTGTCATAATTTTCTCAGTTATAGTTTTTGCAAAGGCAGACTCAAACTCAGGGCACTGGTAACAAATATATTCCCTCTGGGCCAATGAGACCCCAGAGAAAACAGAAACACTGAATTCCCAGTGGCCATGATGGAAAGGCAGGCCAGACAAACCTCATTATAACACCTGTCTTTGGAGTTTAGGCACAACTGACCACCATTAACATGAAAATACAGATTATAAGACTGACAGAACAGACTCTTGTGGCAAGAAGATTCCAAATTTCAACCTCACTCTGGTTAGCATCACATGGCAGATAGCAGTCCCTGAAGGAAATAAAAAGATTTTACCCCTAAATACATTTCTTTGACATATTTTGAAATGGTGCTGGAAAGCCATCCTTATGGGGGAAATTTGTATCTGCAGAGAATCTCCGTTAATGCAGCCTGGCCCTGCGCAGATCTAGGGGGGATTAATTAAGAGTTTGATGCCTTTTAAGGTCTGAAAAGAGACATTTATTATCCACTCTGAAGGCTGCTACCTGGAGGCTTCATCTACATAAGAACAGTGGCTTCCACAACTCACCTTACCTTATTTATTTATTTTGAGATGGAGTCTTACTCTGTTGCCAGGCTGGAGTTGAGTGGCACAATCTCAGCTCACTGCAACCTCTGCCTCCTGGATTCAAGCGATTCTCCTGCCTCAGAGTCTCAAGTAGCTGGGATTACAGCTAACCAGCTACGCCTGCCACCATACCTGGTGAATTTTTTTGTATTTTTTAGTAGAGACAGGGTTTTGCCATGTTGGCCAGGCTGGTCTCGAACTTCTGACCTCAGCTGATCTGCCTGCCTAGGCCTCCCGAATAAAATTTATTTTAGCTTGTGCTCAAGAAAGGAAAAAGAATGTGCTGTTCCCTGAGACTACTGTGCGGGTTCGTTTCATAAGGCCTTTGTAAAAGGAAGGGTTATATCCTGGCATCTACAGAAGGGGTTTTTCTAACACACAGAGATTCAACCTGTTTCTTCATACATTGTATGTAGCATTAGCATTTTAAGTCTCCATCCCTGGGCATGAGTTTTAGCACTACAATGAAAAAGGGGTAACTAATCTGGAGTTTAAATCTAACTTTACATATAGGGCTCTGGGAAAGTCCCCAGGCCCCCTGAAATATGAACGTGCAGTTAATCGCTTCTTGGGTCTTTTGTTGCTGATCGGCTAAGTTGGATAAGCTACAGCATGAGTGAGGGGCTCCTTTTGCTTTTCCTCCAGACCACCTTAAAACAGGAAACCAACCTGCCTGTCTGTCTCTTGTTCAGTCAGCCAGAAGGGCTCAGCGTCTTATTTTTGGTGGACATTTGTTTCATGCCTCCCTTTTTGAACATTCATATCCATCACTAACAGTGCAAAATAGATTGAATGCCTTAGAAAGAAGCGGGATACCATCTTCACAGTGTTGTGTTTTTCTTGTTGTTTGAGACGGAGTCTCACTCTATTGCCCAGGCTGGAGTGTAATGGTGTAATCTCAGCTCACTGCAACCTCTGCCTCTCAGGTTCAGGCAATTCTCCTGCCTCAGCCTCCTGAGTAGCTGGGATTACAGGCACGCACCACCACACCCGGCTAATTTTTTTGTATTTTTAATAGAGATGAGACAGGGTTTCACCATATTGACAAGGCTGGTCTCAAACTCCCGACCTTGTAATCAGCCTGCCTTGGGCTCCCAAAGTACTGGAATTACAGCTGTGAGCCACCACGCCTGGCTTGCTTTTTAAGGAAAAAAAAATATCATATTTGTAAAAGAAGATCAAGATCCTATGGGAAACACTTCTATTGTAGGAAGTATCTGTGGAAAAAATCAACAGATGAGTAAATGTGTGTCTAGGATACAGAACTGTAACCACCCAACTGGTTCTCCTTGGCCACTGCCTAGACAGAACTGATTTATCAAGACAGGGGAATTGCAGCTGAGAAAGAGTTTAATTCACACAGAGCTGGCTGTATGGGAGACCAGAGTTTTATAATTACTCAAATCAGCCTCCCCCAAAATTCGAGAATCAGAGTTTGTAAGGATAATTCTGTGGGTAGGGAATTGGAAATTGGGGGAGTGCTGACGGGTTGGATCAGAAATGAAATCACAGGGAGTCTTGCGCTGAGTCGGTTCCTGGAAGGCAGCCACAAAACCCGATGAGCCACTTTATTGATCTGGGTGGTGCCAGCTGGTGCACTGGAATGCAGGGTCTGGAAAATATCTTAAGAACCGGCCTCAGGTTTTTCAACAATGACTCCTGAACCGTAATTTCTAATCTTGTGGTGAAGGTATCAGTCCTATAAAGACAGTTTAGTTCCCAGGCAAGAAGGGGGCTTATTTTGGGAAAGGGCTGTTATATTTTTGTTTCAAAGTCAAACCATAACCAAAAGTCTTCTCAAAGTCAGTCTGGCCTATGCCCAGGAATGAACACGGGCAGCCTGGAGGTCAGAAGCAAGATGAAGTTGTTAGTTCAGACCTCTTTCACTGTCATAATCTTCTCGGGTATAATTTTTGTGAAGGCAGTTTCAGAACGACACTCAATAAGACATTCTGAATCCCTTTGTATAGTGACATAAGTAGCTTTCCACATCCAATTACATCTTGGGTTCTACAACCCAAGAGAGTCAGGCTGAGGAGTAAGGCATCTGGCCAAAAGGCCAGGAAGCCAAAATCTTATATGTGATCTTTCAGGCCCAACCCTAAGCAATTCTGAAGACTTTTCCTGGTAGGCCTGGGTAGGGAGAGCTGCCCTCCTCACCCCACACTTGGCCCACAGTCTGGGTCCCCCTGGCCGGCTGTGACCCTGCCTGTATCCGCATTCCTAGCTCAAACACACAACTCAGAGGCTTCCTTATCTGCAGACTGTGAGCTGAGGTCTTTCTCCGGGTCCCTGCCGAGACCACGCTACTGGGGGCCGTGAAGACGATTTTCTTCACTCTGACTCAGCGTTCAGTATTTTCACACCCCCAGCCCTTCACCCTCCTCTTCCTCCCCAACAAACCTGCAAGAGACTTTCGCTGGGTTCCCTCAGTGGTGAGAATGACCCTGTATTTGTTCGGCTCCGTCTGACCTCCTTCTGGTGCTATTCTGGGGGGAAAAATAAAATGTGGAGGAGGCGACACTCTCGCCACTTGCCTCTTGCTCATGCCACCGCAGGAGGTGACTAAAGCCTCGATTGTCACTTTTGTCTTGGTGTACTGTTTCAGTCCACCGCCTGGACACCACTAGCTCAACTGTTGACAGAGAGGGGGTTAAAGCAGCATATTTTCTAGTTGTAACGAAGAGGTCAGCGTTAGAACTATTCCAGCAAAAGTAACCAACGATACAACCCGCAAGGAAAAGCCTGAGGCAGCCACTGCTGTCCTCTGCGGTGTCCCAGCGCCACTGCCCCCCTAGAAAATGTGTCAGTCGCATCAGCCTTGTTTGTCAACAAGGAGCATGTGTCTAAAGTTTCAGCAAGGAAATCGTTTGCTTCCAAAGAGTCAATATGAATCACTCTTTTCAAAAAATCACAATTGAAGTCTTCAAAATGAGCTTTTTCTCCAGCTAAAGTCAGCAACGTATCGGTGCTAACTTGTGTGCTAGGAAGGTTCTTGGGCAATGAAAAGTTGCAGAACATAGATGAGACAGAAAGCAATGCTTTGTTTCTTAGATTGCTTTGAAATAGGATTGTGTATATAGAGAAGCTAATTTGCCATTTGAACTTGAGTTTGCTGCAGACCTCCTTTA
This sequence comes from Saimiri boliviensis, assembly GCF_048565385.1. NCBI lineage: Eukaryota > Metazoa > Chordata > Mammalia > Primates > Cebidae > Saimiri > Saimiri boliviensis. Next base: position 116,116,974 of record NC_133451.1, on the reverse strand, counting down.
ACCCAAGTATAAGCACCATGGCCTGTGAGGAGGGAGAGGGCTCATGGGAGGGTGGCACAGAGGGGTGCTGGCAGAGGCTGGCAGAGCCGGGAGGGGCGGCAGGATGACTCAGCACGTATGTGCTCATGAGTGTGCACACGTGCATGCATTTGTACGTGCCTGGGTGTACACTCACTAAGAGATTCACTTCAGCACCCCTATCTTCAGGATTCTAGTCAATCAGGGATAAAAAAAATTAAGGCAATTATAGATTTTTATTCCCTGAAATTTGTCATTAGTGGAAGAAAGAATGGATATTTGCTGTAATTTCTCTCCCTTTAAAGGCTACTGTTCTACCTAATAGGATTTTGAGAGGGTCACATGAGGGATAGGGGACGAATAACAGTGGCCATTATTAGAAAGAGTTTTGCTGTTCACATAATTCATCAAATTCTGCCTCCAGAGGAGGTATTGACTGGCGTCTAAAGTCCCTGAATTTGGAAAACTAAGATACGTATATGTATCCGCTGATACCAACACTCATCTAATTAGTGGACACACTCTTCCTGGAGAATCCACTTGATATGTCATTAAACATCTTCTTTTAACTTTTGTGTTTATGGGAAGGCCCACAAAAATTGAAACTGATAATGTCTGTGCCAGCTCACAGTTTCAACAATTTTGTCCCACATGAAACATCCAGCATTCCACAGGCATCCTGTATAACCCACAAGGACAGGCCACAGTAGAACATGCTCGTTCCACCCTTAAAGGTATGCTCAGAAAACAGAAAACGGGGAGTATGGGCAAGGACCCTGTAACACTGCTAGCACAAGCCTTATTTACCCTTAATTTCTTAAATTTAGATGATAAATTTCAATCAGCTATAGAAAAGCACTTTACTAACTTCCCTCAAAATGTCAAACCTTCAGTCTTATGGAAAGATGTAAATAGTAATGAACGGTTGGCCAGGCGTGGTGGCTCACACCTGTAATCCCAGCACTCTGGGAGGCGAAGGTGAGTGGATCACTTGAGGTCAGGAGTTCGAGACCAGCCTGCCCAACATGGTGAAACCCCATCTCTACTAAATAAACCACAAAATCAGCCAGGTGTGGTGGTGGGCGCCTGTAATCCCAGCTACTTGGGAGGCTGAGGCAGAAGAATTGCTTGAACCTGGGAGGCAGAGGTTGCAGTGAGCCAAGATCGTGCCACTGCACTCCAGCTTAGGCAACAAGAGTGTAACTCCATCTCAAAATAATAGTAATAATAATAATGGTTCAGTCTAAATGATTTGCTAACATGGGGAAGAGGATATGTTTGTGTTCACACCCCCTCGGGTTCTCTTTGGATTCCAGCACAATGCATCAAACCATACCATGGTGAGGCTAGGACCTAACCTGGTACCAGAAACAAAGGAAATGACCCTGAAGGACCTGCAGCCCTGGACAATGTGGCTTCCTTGGATGACACAAGCCCTGGACATTACCTGGGGAATGTTGAAGAAGACAGCTCAGAAGGCTAAGTGAATCCTGCTACAACCACCAACACCATTCACTCCAGATAATTTGTTCCTTTTTTATTCTCTCACTTGCCCTGGAACCTGCACCTGCTACACTCTATTGAGCCCAACTTATAAATCTGCCTTTTTTCTGCTTGTTACTTAGCCAGATGCTTCCTTCCCAGCCTCTAATGATGCGACGGCTTGGCTAGGAGGAATTAACATACCCCCAGTGGGGTTCCTCAGTAATGGCATACAATGGACTGAGGTGCCAAGCAATGCTACATGTCACTCCTTGATTGGAAAAGAATGTTACTGATTATCCTCATGTTTGTCTTATGTTATTTGCCAGTTCTAGGATGCAAAGCCAGAACACAACTTAGCCGTGCTGCGCCTGACGAAGCTGCTGCTGTACACATCTGTACTCTTCAGTCAAAACCTGATGCAAAAAACAGAAAAGGGGGAGATGTAGGAGATCAGTCAGAATGATGGGAGAAATTATGAATAGACGCAGACCTTCTTAGAAGGCCAGGAGATTTTGCAAAAGCCTTGAAAGGAGGTTATGGCTAAAGGCAGCGAATCCTCTTAGCTTGAGCTAACAGTAAAAAGGAAATAACAAGGGAATGTAGAGGAGTTTATCTAAATAGCTTATTTACTAAGACAGACCTTTGAACATTCGTGGGCAGAACTGCTCTCTACTCGGGGGGTCGGCAATGTTAATCGTATTTACTTGAGACCTCTGCCATTTAATCTGTACTAAATAAATGCAGGTATCACCAGCTCAGTGAAGCCACTGCTGACTCTGGCAGAGGTCCTCGGGCCACGCTGACTGGCAAGCCTGTGTCAGGGTACATCTTTCATCCATCACTCGGTCGAGTCTGTGGGTTGGACTCAACAGGTAACAATGTTCCAGGATACAGTGGGAAAACTATTGTCTTAATTTGCTTTGTGTTGCTATAGAAGAATATCTAACACTGGGTAATTTATAAAGAAAAGAAATTGGCAGGGTGTGGTGGCTCTTACCTGTAATTCCAGCACTTTGGAGGCCAAGGCAGGTGGATCATCTAAGGTTAGGAGTTTGAGACTAGCCTGGCCAACATGGTGAAACCCCATTTCTACTAAAAATACAAAAATTAGCCAGGTGTGGTGGCAGATGTCTGTAATCTCAGCTACTTGGGAGGCTGAGGCTGGAGAATTGCTGGAACCCAGGAGGCAGAGGTTACAGTGAGCTGAGATAGTACCATTGCACTCCAGCTTGGATGACAACAGAGAGACTCCATCAAAAAAAAGAAAGAAAGAAGGAAAGAAGGAAAAAGAAAAGAAAGAAAGAAAGAAAAAGAAAGAAAGAAAAGTAATTTATTTGGCTCATGATTCTGGAGGCTGGGAAGTCCAAGACTGAGCAGCACATCAGGTGAGGACCTCATGCTGATCAACTCATAGCCTGAGCAAAAGAGAGAGGCATGAGAGGTGGAGCTCACGTTATAACAATCTGCCTCTCAGAAACTAACTCAGTCCCACAAGAGTGAAAACTCACTTATTCCCAAGAGAAGGCATTACCTGTTCATGAGGGATCTACCCTGTAACCCAAACACTTCCCTACTTTCCAACACCACCAAGTTGGGAATCAAATTTCAACATGAGTTTCAGCGGGGACATACTCAAACCGTGGCACTAAGCAACAACCTTAACAACATGGGTTTGAACTGCACAGGTCTACTTACATGTGGATTTTCTTCTGCCTCAAGACCATTTCCTCAAGACAGCAAGACAGTTTCCTCATCTTCGTCCTACTCCTCACCCTACTCAATATGAAGACAACAAGGATGAAGACCTTGAAGATGATTGACTTCCACTTAGGGGATAGTAAACATATTTTCTCTTTCTTATAACTTCCTTAATGTTTTCTTTTCTCTAGCTTACATTACTGTAAGAACATAGTTACGTGACCTTGGGCATTTTAGTTAACCACAGTTTTCTTCCTTCTAAAATGCTTATCATAAATAACATCATTTCCATCCTTGCAGAGCGGATGTGAAGATTAAACCTGTGTATGAAGGACATGGTTTAGGACATCATAGGCAATCAGTTCGGTCCTGCTGTATGGCTCATTTACTTCCCGAGGGATCCTCCATGATTTCCATCAGATTCTTAGAGCTCATGAGAGGTTGGATTCCCTGCATTCCTATGTGCTAGTGCTATGAGATTGAGGCACAAACAGCTGCTGCAGAGAGCTGGGGGAGTGCTAGCAGGGAAAGATCCTTGCTGTGTTTCATTTTCTAGTAAAGGGGGACGATTTACCCCACAAACTTAAAATAACACAGATTCAGCCTCTGACAGTTTCTGTGGCTTGAAGTCCAGGTACAGTTCAGCTGGATCCTCTGTTCAGAGTCTCACCAGGCTAAAATCAAGGTTCTGGCTGGGCTGCATGTGTGTGTTGCAGAGAAGGAGTGAGTCTGTGCTGTCCAGGCTGGTCTTGAACTCCTGGCCTCAAGTAATCCTCTCACTTCTGCCTTCCAAAAGCCTGTGAATCAGCTCTTGATCCACATGGAAATTCACCAAATGAATTTTCTTCCTGCCAGACTTACATATTCTACAGGGGTTGAGCCACTGTGCCTGGCCCTGGGACTGTGTTCTTATCTGGAGGTTTAGCTCCAAAAGAAACTGTTTCCAAGCTCATAAAGGTTGTGGCAGAATTCAGTTTCTTTTCTTTTCTTTTTTTTTTTTGTGATAGAGTTTCGCTCTTGTTACCCAGGCTGGAGTGCAATGGCGCGATCTCGGCTCACTGCAACCTCCGCCTCCTGGGTTCAAGCAATTCTCCTGCCTCAGCCTCCTGAGTAGCTGGGATTACAGGCACACGCCACCATGCCCAGCTAATTTTTTGTATTTTTAGTAGAGATGGGGTTTCACCATGTTGATGAGGATGGTCTCGATCTCTCGACCTCGTGATCCACCCGCCTCAGCCTCCCACAGTGCTGGGATTACAGGCTTGAGCCACCGCGCCCGGCAGAATTCAGTTTCTTGTAGCGTGGGACTGAAGTCCCTCTGTTCTTTTCTGGCTGTTGGGCAGGGCTCACTGTAGCATCTGCAGGTCACCCTCACACTTGCCACCCGGCCCTACACGGGCAGTTTACAACGAGACAATTTGCTTCTCAAAGCTCAGCAGGAGGATCTTCCTCACTTCAAACACCTGCTTTCTTCCAGAAAGGCCTGGACTCTTTTAAAAAGCTCACCTGACCAGGAAAAGCTCATTGAAGGTAGCTTCCTTTTTAAAAAATTAACTCAAAGTCCACTGATTAGAGACTTTAGTTCCATCTGCAAAATCTCTTCATTTTTGCCATTCAGACTACCCTAATCATGGGAATGAGACCCATCATACTGACATGTCCTGCTCACTTGCAGGGGGATGCAGGCACATCAGGAATGCCCACTGGGGGTGCAGGGATTTGGGTGCCATCTCTGAATTCTGCCTCTCAGACTCGCTTAGCCATGCCCAAGAGGACTGGGGGCCAAGCCTTAATGACGCGTGAGGGAGGAATGCTGGGAAGATGCCTGGGAATCAGTTCCTGATTCACTTGGAAATTCACCAGGTGAATTTTTTTCTTCCCAGATTTACATTTTCTACAAAATCCTGGCAAAAATAATAGATGTCACACGCTGTAAGAACGTTGTCTTCCTGGCAAATGTTACGCCCTGAGAAAGCATCTCACCATCCCAGAACCCTTCCCTTCTGTCTGCCCTACAGAACATCTTAAGTGGTAATATGCAGCCAGAGGAACATGGGGACAGGGCTTGAGATCTAATCTTGGAAATACCCTCACTCTAAATATGGAGAAACTGAGGCCCAGACAGGACCAAGCTGATGTACCCCCTGTTCTGGGTCTCTTGTAGTGTGGTCTTGACTGAGATTTCCATGGGCTGGTTGGGCCTGGCTGTCAGAGGAGAGAAGTATCAGTTCATTAGGATTCCTAACAACTCAGCAACAGCTAGAAAATGGGAAACAGACTAGCCAGTGTGGATGGCTGGGACATTTTCCACGTGACATTTAAATTCCTGAATGTCTACATCTGTGAAGAGACATTGGCGAGAACTGTTTTCAAATTACTTGAAGTTGAATTAATTAATTGAATTGTAAAGAATTTCTTTAGTATAAAATCTTTAAAAACCTTTTTTTTTCTTTTTTTGAGACAGGGTGTCCTTCTGTCACCCAGGCTGGAGTCCAGCAATGCAATCACAGCTCACTGAGGCCTCAACCTCCCAGACTCAGGTAATCTTCCTGCCTCAGCCTCCCGAATAGCTGGAACTACAGGAACTACCGTGCCTAGCTATTTTTTTTTTGAAACGGAGTCTTGCTCTGTCACCCAGGTTGGAGTATAGTGGCAGGATCTAAGCTCACTGCAACTTCTGCCTCCCAGGTTCAAACAGTTTTCCTGCCTCAGCTTCCTGAATGGTTGGGATTACAGGCATGCACCACCACGCCCAGCTAATTTTTGTATTTTTAGTAGAGATGGGGTTTCACCATGTTGGCCAGGCTGATCTCGAACTTCTGACCTCATGACCCACTGACCTTGGTCTTTGAGAGTGCCGGAATTATAGGTGTGAGCCACCAAGCCTGGCCGCCAGGCTTTTTTTTTTTTTTTTTTTTTAATTACTTGTAGAGATGGTATCTCTCTATGTTGCCCCTGCTGGTCTTGACCTCCTGTGCTAAAGTGATCCTTCTGCCTCAGCCTTCAAAACGTTAGGATTACAGGTGTTAACCACTGCACCTAGCTCCCTTTGTGATAGAAAAATAAATTTTGTATTTATATTAATAAGCTCCATGGGGCACACCACATTTTGAAGGTAAGTAACTTACAAAGCCTCTCAAGGTCTATTTGAATTAAAACGGCTACAAAATTATCTTGCTCATTATTCTGTGTCCAGATTACTGACATCTGACTGCTCTGCTTTTCTTCATACCCTCACCCCTCCAAAGGATGTCTACATCTCTTTTAGGCTAAGCTTTTTAATGAAATTTGGTAGCGTGAGTTTTCTCTTAGGGAAAACTCCACCATGCTAAGTAGGGTTAGACTTGAGAAAGAATTGTGGGATTAAACTTGAGATTTTAAAAGTCAGTGGGAAGAGCGGCTGTTGGTATGCGCGGAGCAGATCCCACAGCCTGCCCTACTCCAGGCCGCCAGTGCATGGGGGTACAGAGACTGAAACGGCGTTGGTGTGCGCTCGTTTTAGTAAGAGCTGCCTTTGGCTGAGCTGAGCACTGAAACCATGCTAGCTTCAGAGGGATTCTCAGCAGTGCTGGGACCAGAGCCAGACCCCAGGCATACAAAGTCATCAGAATTCTCATGCACCGTCGTTGGGAATGCAAAATTGGGCAGCCACTTGGGAATTCAGTTTAGCTGTTTCTTATAAAGTGAAACACACACTTACTGAATGAGCCGCCCATTCTAGTCCGAGCTATTCAACAGAAATGAAAATAGACATCTACAAGACTTGAACATGAACGTTTCAAGCACCTTTATTCATAATAGCACAAAAGGAAAACAACACCAATGTCCATTCAGGGGAGAATGGACAAATTGAGGTCTAGTCATACAATGGAATAGCATTCACTAATCAAAAAGGATAAACTATTAATACTCAGAACGTGGATGGATATCAGAACTATGTGGCTGAATGAAAGAGACCCAAGAGCACATACTCTACTAATTTGTTTATTTAGGAGTTCATTGATATGAGGGAAAAAACCAAGCCAAGCAAGAGAAATCAGATGAATGCTTGCTTGGGGCAGGGATTAGGAGCGTCTCAGCTACATCAAGGCACAGGGAGATTGGGGGGCGGGTCATGGAAATGTTCTATGTCTTGGTGGCGGTAATAGCTACACAGGTGCATACATTTGTTAAAACTCGTGAAACTGATCTTAAGTGAGTGCATTTTATTGCATGTAAAGTATCCATTATTGCATGAATATCAAACCCCAATAAAGTTAATTTTTAAAAATGAACCAGAGACAGAGTTTCAGAGACAGAGTTTCCGCTGGAGAAAACACTGACATAGATCACTCTGTGGGTCTCTAGGTAGAACTGAAATTGATGCTGTGTCTCCCACCTCCAATGAAATTCCTATTTAATTGATATAAAAATAGTACAAGGACCAAAATGAAATATGTGCTTTTTTCTCTATTCCTTCTGCTAAACGTAGCTAGAAAGCCTAGACATTATTTGTAAGACAAATACAAGAAGGCTCTGAAAGTGAATGGAAGGAGGAAGGTTATGTAGGGAAGTAGACATGGCAGTGAGTGAGTCACTGAGTTTCCTTTTTGCCTCATATATCTTGGGTTGGACACTGGAGAGGCTGGCAACCCAGAAACGCCAATGGTCATGGATTACAAAAACAAACTCCAAAGAAAGCCTGCTATGTCTAGCCAAGGACTAGGAAATGGGCAGCCTGGCAAGATGGAAAACTTTTAGACAATAACCACTCTACTCCAGCCAAACACCACACAAAAAGCAAACCCTTGGCTCCACTTCCGCCCTCTCAGCAGAGGCACCCCAAGCAATAGAGCCTGTTCTTCCTCAAGTGGGTACTGTTTTTTTCTAAGAAAATCTTAACATTTTCAGTGGCACAGTCTCTGCTTTGGGGTCACTTGTGGCTAATGACAATAACAAAACAGTAATGGTGCCTTTTTCTGGGGGAGCTAATATATCCAAATGGCCCTTATAAGACTTCTTCTGTAATGACTATATTGCTAGCTCTATATCCAAGTCTTTACTGTTCCACATTCTCAGATTGGACCCTAGATTTAAAGAGAAAAAATAACCAGTCTTCTCTGACGACCCCAAATTCAGGCGGCAACAGACTTAGCAAACTGTCAGGCTTAGTATCCAGATTCTCTTTGGCACTACTTAGGAGGCCACTTGGCATCACCAAAGGCTTTACTTGTGCTTGTTACTCATTTCAGTTGTGGCCTGGCACACAGGAACGAAGACGGGATTCTGAGAATGATTGCATGTGATTAAGAAGCTCCGCAGCTTTCCTGCTGTAGCCCAGTGGTACCGGGACAACCGCCCTGCTTTTCAGACCCGCAGAACCGGAGAAGCGTTAAAGACAGAGAATGCAGCTCATTTTTCTCCTTAAGGGATAGTTCTAGTTATTCAGATTTAACCCACTCAAGTAAAAATGTTATCCTTACAAATGTGTGCTTTAGTAATTGTATCTTTTTGGGATGGATAGAAGCAACGCAGACACAAACACCTGTCAGTTAACGCTATGGAAGACTGTTCTGTATGTGAAATACTTTATTAAAAGTAAATAGATCAGTAAAAAGAAAAAAAAGTAAAAAAAAAAAAAAAAGAGTGAATAGGCTGGACATAGTGGTGCATGCCTAGAGGATTGCTGGAGACTCCAGAGACCCTGTGTCAAAAAAAAGAGGGATGAAGTAAACAGGGCTTGTTTATTTATTTATTTATTTAGAGACAGTTTTGCTCTTGTTGCCCAGGCTGGAGTGCAGTGCTGTGATCTTGGCTCACTACAACCTTCTTCCCCTGGGCCCAAGCGATTCTCCTGCCTCAGCCTCCCAAGTAGCTGGGATTACAGGTGCTTGCCACCATGCCCAGCTAATTTTTGTATTTTTAGTAGAGACGGGCTTTCACCACACTGGCCATGCTGGTCAGAAACTCCTGACCTCAGGTGATCCATAGCCTTGGCCTCCCAAATTGCTGGGAATACAGGTGTGAGCCACCACACCTGGCCACAAACAGGGTTTTTAAAGCCCTGTGGCATCAACGATGCTTCCACTACTCACACCATCCAGGAAAATATCAGAACGGCATTTTGAGAAATAAACTTGCCATGGTATGCGCTCAGACCAGCCCTGCCCATAGTGCTTATGAATATGAAATTTACAGCTTTTAAAGACTGGCACACTCCCTGCATGAGATATTAATCTGCAGGACTATGGGGCTTCTAGATACTTTTGGTAGAATATACAGGAGCTAAATGGTATTGTGTTGGATCATAATGGCATATTATGGATTAAAACAGCAGTCCCCAAACTTTTTGGCACCATGGACCAGTTTTGTGGAAGACAAGTTTTCCACAGGGGGATGGAAGGGTGGGGGATGGTTTCAGGGTGAAACTGTTCCACCTCAGATCATCAGGCATTAGATTCTTATAAGGAGCATGCAACCCAGATCCCTCCCACGCACAGTTCACAATAGGGTTTGAGTTCCTATGAGAATCTAATGCTGCAGTTGATCTGACAGGAGGCGGAGCTCAGGTGATAATGTGAGCGATGGAGAGCAGCTGTAAATACAGAAGAAGCTTTGCTTGCTTGCCCGCCACTCACCTCCAGCTGTGCAGCCCAGTTTCTAACAGGCCATGGACCAATATCGGTTTGTGGCTTGGGGATTGGAGACCCCTGGATTATAATACATATGGGACGTGACGTGACACTTCATTCACAACTAAGAGAGGGTCTGCCAATTTATCTGCATACTCATGAAGTGACATGGTTTCACATTGGGGTCCATCAGTGGAAAACGTTGTTTAAACCTCACTGCCAAGATGGCTTAGTACCTGGCGTCAAGTACTAAGTTCTTTTTTTTGTTGTTGAGACAGTGTCTCTCTCTGTCACCCAGGCTGGAGTGCAGTGATGTGATCACAGCTCACTGCAGCCTCAATCTCCCAGGCTCAAGTGATCTTTCTGCTTCAGCCTCCCAAGTAGCTGGGACTACAGGCGTGTGCCACCACACTTAACTACTGTTCCTTAAAGCATTTTTATATGAATGGGGACTCACTTCCTGGCTCATCTCAAACCCCTGGGCTCAAGCGATCCTCTTGCCTTGGCCTCTCCAAGTACTGGGATTACAGGCATGAGCTACCACATGCTGCTAAATTCTTATATCTTAAACTCCCACCTCCCACAACAAGCAGATGTTAGTCCTACTTACTCTATAACCTTTTGCTCTTCATGCCTCTTTTTGTCCCTGGACACAGGGATTAGCAACGCACTCTCTGCCAAATGTCAAATCATTAGGGGCATTATGCAATGTCCCAGGAGTGGCCGAGTCTTCAAGGACCGATAATAGACCTGCTGCTCTAACCTAGGCCTGCTGAGGAGTGCAGTTCAACCATGTTGCTGTGTCATTCAGCAGTCTTCCTGAGCCCCTCTAAGTCAGTCCAGCCTGCCAGAACTGGGAAGAATCAAGAAACTCTCCAAGAAGATGTTTATCACCCTACCTGTTGTCAACAAGAAGACAGGTCTGTGACCATGGCAGGCATGGCAGTGCGTGGCAGTGAGCGCCCGCCACCATGTTGTGTTCCACCTGAACTTTCCCATCTGGTCAATGAGTCTTGACAGCAGGGTAAAGAACTCACTCTCAAAGACCAAGGCTGACCCTCTCTGAATACACTGCCTTGACCTAGGTACTGTCACTGTGGTTTTGTCTTCAGGAACTTAAAGATACAATAAACATGTGTTCCTTTAATTGTTCTGTTGATGCACAAAATACTTACATGCGTCTACAGAAGGCTGCTCTCCTGCTCCAGAGAGCACTAGGGAAAGTCCCCACACTACAAGTGGCTTTCACTTGAGCTGCTACGTGTGACAGTTAAGCAGCTAAAGGTTAAAAAAAAAAAAAAACAACAAAGCTCCCCAAATGTTGTGGGTATGACAGCCGGTCCAAATTCACAGTCTGTACTTTCGCTCTCTAACAGCATGGAAAAATACAGAGATAGCTAGCAACTGCTACCTGAGTGTGCCAAGCCATCGGTGAATCTGTGTGAATAGAAACCAGGATTTAACCATGCCCCAGACAGATAAAAAATCAACCCCACGCTTGTAGACTGTAATGCCACTGTGCTTCCAGATGGCAGTTACAAATGGAAATGAAATACCTGGTCTACAGGAGGCATTAATACTCACATTGTTGTGGAAACTGAACCCTTAAAAGAATGTATTCTGGACTTCCTGACCTGGATGCTAACAAATAGTGAGAAATATGCATTTAAGAATACACGTGGAACAGAAATGTGAAAAACCGGAAGTAAGAGATACCACGAAGAATCAGATTTAAAATGACACACTGCTAAAGAGACAACAAAGAGAACTGTAGAAGAAGAAAATGACAGGAAGCACTATGTCTTAGAGTGTTTGTGCTACTGTATAACAAGATACACTAGACTGGGCAGTTTCTAAAGAACAGAAATGTATTTCTCACAATTTCACAGGCTGAAAGTTCAAGGTCAAGGTGCCAGCAGGATTGCCGTCTGGTGTTTGCATCCAGGATGGCGCCTTGAGCAGTGTGTCTTCAGGAGGGGATGCACCGTGTCCTCATGTGGCAGAAGGTGGAAGGGCAAACAGGGGAAGCCCACTCTCTCTGCCACTTGTGTAAGGACCCTTGACCCATTTGTGAAGATTCTCCCTTCATGACTAACTCACTTCCTAAAGGTCCTACTTCCTAATACTGTGACATTGGTGATTGACTTTAGGGGAACACGTTCTGACCATAGCACCTTATATTCAATTTCTTAAAAATTATTTTGTCGTTTTGCTTTTCTGTTTTTCAAAAGACTTAAAGTGCATAAAATTGGATCAATCATAATCCTTGGCTTATAGCATACCTTGGCTCCTATCTCACCCTTGTCTGTGCCTGGGGCTCTATATAAATGTATTTAATATGGTAATCACTGTGAACCCACTGCACAACCCAAGAATTAGCATCTGACCCTTACATCTGCTCCACCTCTATCCTTTCTCCTGCTGCACATCCTCCAACCCCAGGGATAACTACTTCCCTGAATTTATGTTTAGGATTTCCTTTCTTAGAAAATAAAATGTTTTATTGCATATATATGATTACCCTAAATAACAAATTAGTTTTTTAAAGTGTATAATTTATTTGCCCATTCTCCTATTGATGAATATTTGGCCTGTTCCCAGATTTTTGCTATTATGAATGGCATTACATGAGTATTTCTTTTCTTATTTTTTTACTGCTTCTGGTACAGATGTGCAAGAGTTTCTCCAGAGTTTATGGTAGAGGAGTTACTGTGCCATAACATATGAGAAGGCTCAACTTTATAAGATATTCCAAATTGTTTTCCAAAGAGGTTGTTCTAATTTAAACTCTCACCTCATGTACTATTTCGAGATGATCTTGGTGATCCACAATCTTTTCTTATTTGGTGATGTTGTTTGGCTGTGTCCCCACCCAAATCTCAGCTTGAATTGTATCTCCTGGAATACCCATGTGTTGTGGGAGGGGCCCAGAGGGAGGTAATTGAATCATGGGGGCCGGTCTTTCCTGTGCTATTCTCATGATAGTGAATAAGACTCATGAGATCTGTTGGGTTTATTGGGGTTTCTGCTTTGGCTTCCTCCTCGTTTTTCTCTTGCCAGGTAAGAAGTGCCTTTCACCTCCTGCCATGACTCTGAGGCCTCCCCAGCCATGTGGAACTGTAAATCCAATTAAACCTCCTTTACTTCCCAGTCTCAGATATGTCTTTATCAGCAGTGTGAAAGTGTAAATTGGTACCAGTGGAGTGGGGTGTTGCTGAAAAGATACCCAAAAATATGGAAGCGACGTTGAAACTGGGTAACAGGCAGAGGCTGGAACCGTTTGGAGGGCTCAGAAGAAGTCAGGAAAATGTGGGAAAGTTTGGAACCTCCTAGAGACTTGTTGAATGGCTTTTCCCAAAATGCTGATAGTGATATGGACAATAAGGTCCAGGCTGAGGTGGTCTCAGATGGAGATGAGGAACTTGCTGGGCACTGGAGCAAAGGTGACTCTGGTTATGTTTTAGCAAAGAGACTGGCGGCATTTTGCCCCTGCCCTAGAGATCTGTGGAACTTTCAACTTGAGAAAGATGATTTAGGGTATCTGGTGGAAGACATTTCCAAGCAGCAAAGCATTCACGAGGTGACTTGGGTACCGCTAAAGGCATCCAGTTTTGTAACGGAAGCAGAGCATAACAGTGCAGACTGACAATGTGATTGAAAAGAAAATCCCATTTTCTAAGGATAACTTCAAGCTGGCTGCAGAAATTTGTGTAATGAGAAGCTGAATGTTAATCCCCAAGACAATGGGGAAGGTATGCAGGGCATGCCAGAGGTCATCACAGCAGCCCCTCCCATCACAGGTATGGGGGCCCAGGAGGAAAAAATGGTTTGGTGAACTGGACCCAGGATCTCCATGCTGTGTGCAGCCTAGGGCCTTGGTGCTCTGTGTTTCAGCCACTCCAACCATGGCTGAAAGGGGCCAAGATAGAATGCAGGTCATGGCTCTGAGAGTGCAAGCACCATGCCTTGGCAGCTTGCATGTGGTGTTGAGTCTGCACGTGTGCAGAAGGCAAGAGTGGAGGTTTGGGAAGCTCCACCTAGATTTCAGAGGATGTATGGAAATGCCTGAGTGTTCAAGCAGAAGTTTTCTGCAGGGGTGGGGCTCTCATGGAGAACCTCTCCTAGCGCAGGGTAGAAGGGAATTGTGGGGTCAGAGCCCCTACACAGAATCCCCACCAGGGCACTGCCTAGTGGAACTGTGAGAAGAGGACCATTGTTCTCCAGATCCCAGGATGGTAGATTCACCAACAGCTTGCACTGTGAGCCTGGAAAAGCTGCAGACACTCAACATCAGCCCATGAAAGCAGGCAGGAGGGGGGCTATACACTGCAAAGCTACAGGGGCAGAACTACCCAAGGCCATGGGAGCCTACCTCTTGCATCAGCCTGACTTGGATGTGAAAGATGGAGTCAAAGGAGATCATTTTGGAGCTTTAAAATTTGACTGCACCACTGGATTTTGGACTTGCATGGGCCCTGTAACCCCTTTGTTTTGGCCAATTTCTCCCATTGGAACAGCTGTATTTACTCAAATTACCTGTAGCCCCATTGTATCTAGGAAGTAACTAGCTTGCTTTTCATTTTATAGGCTCACAGGCAGAAGAGACTTGCCTTGTCTCAGATCAGACTTTGGACAGCAGACATTTGGGTTAATGCTGAAATGAGTTAAGACTTTGGGAGGCTGTTGGAAAGGCATGATTGGTTTTGAAATATGAGGATATCAGATTTGGAGGGGATGGGATGGAATAAAGTGATTTGGCTGTGTCCATACCCACATCTCAACTTGAATTGGATCTCTCGGAATTCTCCTGTGCTGGGGGAGGGGGAGGTAGTTGAATCGTGGGGGCTGGGCTTTCCCATGCTAATCTTGTGATAATGAATAAGTCTCATGAGATCTGATGGGTTTTTCAGGGGTTTCCAGTTTTGCTTCTTTCTCTTTTTCTCTTGCTGCCACCACGTAAGAAGTGCCTTTTGCCCTCTGCCATGACTCTGAGTCCTCCTCAGCCATGTGGAACCATAAGTCCAATTAAGACTCTTTTTCTTCCCAGTCTTGAGTATGTCTTTATCAGCGGCATGAAAATGCACGAATACATTTGGTATTGTCAAACTTCTTAATATTTGTGGAGAGAATAGATATGCAGTATCTTGTGCATTTTCCTGATTACTAATGAGGGTGAGAAAATTTTTATATTTTTGGGGCTGTTTTCTTTTTTTGAAATCCCTATTAATGTGTTTTTTCTATTTTCTGTTTTAAAAATGAATTCATAGGAGTTCCTTGTACTTTGTTGATATGATATTAATCTTTTGTAGGTTTTAGGTACTGCAAATATCTTCTTCCAGTTTATAGTTTATCTTTCCACTTTTTATATAATTATTTATTCTTTTTTTGAGATGGAGTCTCCCTCTGTTGCCCAGGCTGGAGTGCAGTGGTGCAATCTCGGCTCACTGCAACCTCTGACTCCTGGGTTCAAGTGATTCTCCTGCTTCAGCTTCCCAAGGAGCTGGGACTATAGGCATGTGCCACCATGGCCAGCTAATTTTTGTATTTTTAGTAAAGACAGGGTTTCACCATATTGGCCAGGTTGGTCTCAAACTCTTGACCTTGTGATCTACCTACCTTGGCCTCCCAAAGTGCTGGGATTACAGGTGTGAGGCACCTTGCCCAGCCAAAAATAATATTTCTATAGCAATTGGGAGAAAATGGACAATGGCTTTTGTGACAAGGGACTCCATCACTCTGGGCTCCACTTCCACTAAGCCTGCCCCACGGCTGAGGGCATCGGTAGTTCCACACACCTATAATGCATGTGCCCCAGAACAGAGACTGGATGCTCTTCTTTATTCAGATCAGGAGTTGAGAGTATTGTAATTGTAATTGAATTAATAAATAAGTGTTCATACACTGTTAAAATCTGGTTAAATTTGTGTCCCTTCACACAAAAAATTGCTTAAATGAAACCACATAGTTAACATAATTGAGTACATCTGTTTCTATGAGATGCTGTTCTAAATCTAATTAGAATCTAATTTGAGTGTGGTGTAGTGACTCATGCATGTAATCCCAGCACTTTGGGAGGCTTTCAGTGGATCATGAGGTCAGGAGTTCAAGGCCAGCCTGGCCAAGATGGTGAAACCCCATCTGTACTAAAAATACAAAAAAAATTAGCCAGGCATGGTGGCAGCATGCGTAATCCCAGCTACTTGGGATGCTGAGGCAGAGAACTGATTGAACCCAGGAGGCAGAGGTTGCAGTGAGCTGAGATCATGCACTGCACTCCAGCTTGGGCTACAAAGTGAGACTCTGTCTCAAAAAAAAAAAAAAAAAAAAAAAGGGCCAGGCACGGTGGCTGACACGTGTAATCCCAGCACTTTGGGAGGCGGAGGCGGGTGGATCACAAGGTCAAGAGATCGAGACCATCTTGGTCAACATAGTGAAACCCCATCTCTACTAAAAATACAAAAAATTAGCTGGGCATGGTGGCACATGCCTGTAATCCCAGCTACTCAGGAGGCTGAGGCAGGAGAATTGCCTGAACCCAGGAGGCAGAGGTTGCGGTGAGCCGAGATCGCGCCATTGCATTCCAGCCTGGGTAACAAGAGCAAAACTCCGTCTCAAAAAAAAAAAAAAAAAAAAAAAAAGAATCTACTTTGAAGTGTCGATTAAAAGTTTAAATATTCAACTCAGTTATTTTTAGATTATTTTATTTATCTATTTTTATGATTTTATTGTTATAAAAATGCTGTTTTAAAAAAATAAATCAGTGTAACAAAGAACAAAGAAGACCAACAAGCATTGCCACCTCCATGGTCTAGAAATAAGTGTCATCAACACAGGAAAATACCATGCCATTCTCTCTGCTCTGGCCACATGTACGGACAGATAGAAGGATGGGAAAATAGACAGATGGACCAGGTGCGGTGGCCCACCCCTGTAATCCCAGCACTTTGGAGGCTGAGGCAGGCAGATTACCTAAGGTCAGGAGTTTGAGATCAGTCTAGCCAACATGGTGAAACCCCATCTCTACTTAAGATACAAAAAAAAAAAAAAAAAAAGCTGGGCATGGTGGTGAGTGCCTGTAATCCCAGCTACTCAGGAGGTTGAGGCAGGAAAATCACTTGAACCCAGGAGGTAGAGGTTGCCGTGAGCTGAGATGACGCCATTGCACTCCAGCCTAGACTACAGAATGAGACTCCATCTCAAAATAAATAAATAAATAAATAAAGATGATGAAGGATGGATAGACTAAAATAATTCTGTGTCAATGAGACTACTATGGTGCTCATTTGTGTAAGAAACATTAATTTGCATTTGCTGCATTTTGAAGCTTTCTTGTTGGATGCATACACATCTCTATGTCTTCTTGATGCTTTTTAAATCATTATGTAATATATCTCTTTACATAATGATTTTTAAATTACTATGTAATGTTTCTCGTTACATTATGTAATGTCCTTATTAACTTTTTTTGGAAATCTATTTTATCTGTTATCAATACAACCGCTCTTGCTTTTTTATTACTGATGTTAGCACGATATATCTTTTTCTTTTCTTTCTTTCTTTTTTTTTTTTACTGTCAACTTAGCTATGCTGTGTTTGGCGTGAAGTTCTTGTAGATGCTATGCAGTTGGGTTATGTTTTATTTTCTTTAAACTGCCATCTCTGTCCTTTACATCAAAGATAAATTACGTACTTAGACCATGTGCCTTTAAAGTAATTCTTGATGTGCTAGAGCTTAATTCGGCCATTTTATTATTTGTTTTCTGTTTGTTTCCTGTTTCCCTGTTCTAGTCTTCCATGGGGTACTCGATCACTTTTAAAATTCCATCTTGGCCGGGCGCGGTGGCTCACGTCTGTAATCCCAGCACTTTGGGAGGCCGAGGCAGGCAGATCACGAGGTCAGGAGATGGAGATCATCCTGACTAACACAGTGAAACGCTGTCTCTACTAGAAAATACAAAAATTAGCTGGGCATGGTGGCATGTGCCTGTAGTCCCAGCTAGTCTGGAGGCTGAGGCAAGAGAATCGCTTGAACCCGGGGACAGAGGTTGCAGTGAGCTGAGATCACACTACTGCACTCCAGCCTGGGTGACAGAGCAAGACTCCTTCTTAAAAATAAATAAATAAAATTCCATCTGGTTTAACTCACACTGTATTGAGTATGTCTCTTTACATAGTTCTCTTGGTGGTTGCTCAGGTTTTACAGTATGTATCTGTAATTTAGCCTATTGCTATCAACATTTAACAACTTGCAGTGAAGCATTGAAAACTTACTTTCCTTTAGGTCTTTATCTTCTCTACTTTCTAGATATAATTGTTTCAAATATTTCTTTCTTACATTGAGCATTCCAACATATGTGATTACAGTTTTTGCTTTGTCAAATATTTCAGAAATTCATAAGAAGGAGAGTCTATTGTATTTATCTTTATTTTTATCCATTCCGTGCTTTTTTCCTCTGAATTTCTAGGTCTTCTTCTGTTATCACTTCCTGTCTGGAAAAATTACTTCAGATAGTCTCTAGTGGTAGGTGTGTTAGTGACAAATTCTCTTTGTTTTCTTTGGTCTGAGGACGTTCTCATTTAATTCCCCTTCCTTTCCAAAGATTATTCTCTCTGGATATAGAATGCACAGTTGATGCTTTCCTTCAGCACTTGAAAAATGTCATATTACCTCCTCTGGCCTCTGATTTTGGATGAGTAATCTGTTGTTATTTGGGTTGGTGTTGCCCTGTAGGAAACATTTCATTTCTTGCTGATTGCTATAAGGTTGTTTTCTTTGCCTTTTGCTTTCGTAAGTTTGATTATGATGTGTCTTGGTAGGGATTGCTTTGGAATTTGTTTAACTTGGAGTTTACTCAGATTTTCTTGAATCTGAAGACTTAGGTCTTTCACCAAATTTGGGATGTTTTCAACTGTTGTTTCTTCAAATGCTTTTTTCAGCGTCTCATTATGTCTTTTCTCCTTCTATGACTCCAGTGAAACGAACACTAGAACTTTTGTTATTTCGAGGGTTCCTGAAACTCTATTCATTTTTTCAGCCTATGTCTCTCTGTTCAGGCTGAGTCATCTCTATTCACCGTTCTTATCTTCACCATCTCCATTCCACCATTGAGCTAATTCAACAAGATTTTTTTTTTTTTAACTTGGGTGGTTGTATTTTACTTGAATTTAACAGAAAAAATCACAAAAGTAAAAGTGAAGTCGATGCTAATCTTTTTTTTTTTTTTTTTTTTTTTGAGAGTGTCTTGCTGTGTCACCCAGACTGAAACGCAGTGGTGCAGTCTCAGCTCACCGCAACTTCCACCTCTGGGTTCAAGTGATTATAGTGCCGCAGCCTCCTGAGTAGCTGAAATTACAGGCGCGCACCATCGCGCCCGGTGAATTTTTGTGTTTTTAGTAGAGATGGGGTTTTGCCATGTTGCCCAGGCTGGTCTGGAACTTCTGGGCTCAACCAGCCCACCTGCCTTGGCCTCCCAAAGTGCTAAGATTACAGGTGTGAGCCACCATGCTCAGCCTAAATATAATTTTCCTATAGAAGTTTTGAAAGTTTTTATAGTACAGACCTAACATTTTAATGAATTTTTATTCTTTTCTTTTTCAGATCTGAAATGTCCTTGGAGCTCCTTATTGCTTTGTGGCCCTAGACACTGCCTGTAGTGTACTGCACCATGTCTCCAGACCTCTTTTCTTTGGTGGGAGTGGGTCTGGCACCTGGGTGGGCCTTGCCAAAATTTTATTTTCCTTTTCTTTAAAAAACAAAAATAGCAGCATTAATAGGAGTTTGGAAGAAATTGATTCCAACCTTCATAAATGACTTTGAGGGGTTCAAGAGCTTAGCAGAGGAAGCAACCACAGTTGTGGTAGAGATAGCAAGAGAGCTAGAATTAAAAGTGGAGACTGAAGATGTCAGTGAATTGCTGCAATCTTTTTTTTTTCTTCTTTTTTGAGACAGAGTTTCACTCTTGTTGCCCAGGCTGGAGTGCAATGGCATGATCTCAGTTCACTGCAATCTCTGCCTCCCGGGTTCAAGCAATTTTCCTGCCTCAGCCTCCCGAGTAGCTAGGATTACAGGCATGCACCGCCACACCCGGCTAATTTTGTATTTTTAGTAGAGACAGGGTTTCTCCATGTTGGTCAGGCTGGTCTCGAATTCCCAATCTCAGGTGATCTGCCCACCTTGGCCTCCCAAAGTACTGGGATTACAGGCATGAACCGCCACACAGGGCCAAATTGCTGCAGTTTTGATGGGTGAGGAGTTGCTTATGAATGAGCAAAGAAAGTGTTTCTTGAGATGGAATCTACTCCTGGTGAAGATGTTGTGAACATTGTTGAAAGAACAACAAAGGACTTAGAATACTCCATATACTTAGTTGATACAGCAGTGGCCGGGCTTGAGAGGATTGATTCCAATTTTGATATAAATTCCACTGTGGGTAAGATGCTATCAAACAGCATAGGATGATACAGTGAAATTTTTTGTGAAACGAAAAGTCAATCAATTTGGCAAACTTCATTATCATCTTATTATAAGAAATTGCCACACCCAATTCAGCCTTTAGCAACCACACTCTGATCAGTCAGTAGCCATCAACATTGAGGCAAGACCATCCACCAGCAAAACAACTATGATTTGCTGAAGGCCTAGACAATGGTTAGCATTTTTTGGCAATCAAGTATTTTCAAAGCAAGGTATGTGCTTTACATTTTAGACACTTAGTTGACTACAATAATGTAAAAATAACTTCTTTTTTGAGATGGAGTCCTGGTCTGTCACCCAGATTGGAGAGCAGTGGCCTGATCTCAGCTCACCAAAACCTCCGCTTGATGGGTTCAAACAATTCTCTTACACCAGCCTCCCGAGTAGCTGGGACTACAGACCTGCACCACCATTTTTCTATTTTTAGTGGAGATGGGGTTTCACCATGTTGGCCAGACTGGTCTCAAACTTCCAACCTCAGGTGGTCTGCCCATCGGCCTCCCAAAGTGTGGTTCTCTTTTATCTGCATGTCAGCCGTAACACGTAGGTGTTAACCTCCATTGTACAGACGAGGGAATTGAAACTCTAAGAGAATATGCAATCTACCCAGAGCCATGCAGCTTGTATACGTAAGAGTTGGAATGAAAAGCCAATCTGTGTGATTCCCACGTCCCTTCTACCATATGGTTTGCATTTCATTTTGCAATCATCTTGGCTGGGATATGTCCGCCCTAAAAGATAGTACTAGGAATGCTTGTCTCTACTCCTTAACCTAACATCCATGGGTTTGCTTTTTGTATTTGGAGGTGTCATGACATTATGATAATTTGATTTTATTTGAATAGTATCATACTACTCAGTGTAGAGACTTGTGACATCCCAGTCTAAACTGGATGATAGCAATGAAGCTTCTTCAAGGTGACTGGTGTGATTGATAAAGTAGAAATAAATTCAATTGCTATGGAGCTGCTACTTCTGAATTTAAAGCTAGTTGAGATTAAGTAGATGTTCAAAAAGAGCTCTACAATCTTCACTTGAATAATACAAACATTTTTAATTTTTTACATATTTATTTATGGAACATAGATGTAATTTTAAAACAGAATTTTTGCAAATTATATTAAAATATATTAAAAATATAATACATTATGATTCGATGGAGTTTTTCACAGTAACTCAGTGTTAGTTTAAAATGTGAAATTCAATCAATACAATTCACCAGATAATACAGTATGTATGTCAATATAATGTATATTGAAATTGGAAAGAAGTTAATTTATCTTTGTTTTTAAATAAGATGTAATTAACATTTTAATTAATTCCAACTTCAACTTTAGATTCCGGAAGGTACAGTGCAGGTTTATTACATGGGTATATTGTGTGATGCTGAGAATTGGGGTACAAATGATCCCATCACCCAGGTAGTGGGCATAGCACCTGATAGTTTTTTAACCCCTTCCCCCTTTTCCCCCCTCCCCCCAGTAGTACCTAGTGTCTGTTGTTACCAACTTTATGTCCATGAGTACTCATTCATAAGTGAGAACATGCAGTATTTGGTTTTCTGTTCCTGTGCTAGTTTGCTTAGGATGGTGTACTCTAGCTGCACCCACGTTGCTAAAAAGGACATGATTCTGCTTTTTTTTTTTTTTTTTTTTTTTTTTTTTGAGATGGAGTCTTGCTCTGTCACCCAGGCTGGAGTGCAATGGTGTCATCTCTGCTCACTGCAACCTTGACCTCCTGGGTTCAAGCCATTCTCCTGCCTCAGCCTCCCAAGTAGCTGGGACTATAGGTGTGCACCACCACACCCAGCTAATTATTTTGTATTTTTAGTAGAGATGGGGTTTCCCTATGTTGGCTAGGCTGGTCTCAAACTCCTGACCTCATGATCTGCCTACCTTGGCCTCCCAAAGTTCTTTTTTTTTTTTTTTTTTTTTTTTGAGACGGAGTTTCGCTCTTGTTACCCAGGCTGGAGTGCAATGGCACGATCTCGGCTCACCGCAACCTCCGCCTCCTGGGTTCAGGCAATTCTCCTGCCTCAGCCTCCTGAGTAGCTGGGATTATAGGCACGCGCCACCATGCCCAGCTAATTTTTTGTATTTTTAGTAGAGACGGGGTTTCACCATGTTGACCAGGTTGGTCTCGATCTCTCGACCTTGTGATCCACCCGCCTCGGCCTCCCAAAGTGCTGGGATTACAGGCTTGAGCCACCGCGCCCGGCCCCAAAGTTCTTTTTATGGTTGCATAGTATTCCATGATGTATATGTACCACATTTTTTTTTTTTATCCAGTCTATCATTGATGGGCATTTAGGTTGATTTCATGTCTTTGCTATTGTGAACAGTGCTGCAATGAACATATCAGTGCATATGTCTTTTTGGGAGAATAGTTTATTTTCTTTTAGCTATATAGGCGGTAATTGGATTGCTGAGTCAAGTGGTAGTTCTGTTTCGAGTTCTTTGGAAAGTCTGAAAACAGCTTTCCACAGTGGCTGAACTAATTTATAATTCCCACCAATAGTGTTTAAGTATTCCTCTTTCTCTTCAGCCTCACCAGCCTCTGTTATTTTTTGACTTTTTAATAATAGCCATTGTGACTGGTGTGTGATGGTATCTCATTGCAGTTTTGATTTGCGTATCTCTGAGGGCTAGTGATGAGCATTTTCATATGTTTGTTGGCTTCTTTTGAGAAGTATGTCTCCTTGTATGTCTTCTTTTGAGAAGTCTCTGCGTGTCTTTTGCCTACTTTTTAATGGGATTGTTTTTTGCTTATTGAATTTAGTTCCTTATAGATTTGGATATTAGACTTTCGTCAGATGCATAGTTTTTGAATATTTTCTACCATTGTGTAGGTTGTCTGTTTACTCTGCTGATAGTTTCTCTTGCTGTGCAGAAGCTCTTTAGTTAGGTTCTGGCTGAATGTGGTGGCTCATGCCTGTATTTCCAGCACTTTGGAAGGCAGAGGTGACAGGATCACTTGAGCCCAGCAGTCTGAGACCAGCCTGGGCAATATGGTGAAAACTCACCTCTTAAAGAAAAAAAAAGAAGGAAAAAAAAACACGGAAAAAAATTAGCCAGGCGTGGTGGCATGCCCTTGTAGCGGGGGTGAAGCAGAGGTTGCAGTGAGTCAAGATGGCACCACTGCACTTCAGCCTGGGAGATAGCAT
Organism: Saimiri boliviensis; assembly: GCF_048565385.1. NCBI lineage: Eukaryota > Metazoa > Chordata > Mammalia > Primates > Cebidae > Saimiri > Saimiri boliviensis. Next base: position 116,093,525 of record NC_133451.1, on the reverse strand, counting down.
GAGACATTACTCTGCCCCAAAAAGTTTTAATTAGGTCCCACTTATCAATTTTTGGTTTTGTTGCAATTGCTTTTGAGGACTTAATCATAAGTTCTTTTGTAAGGCTGATGTCCAGAATGGCATTTCCTAGGTTTTCTCGAATTCTTATAGTTTGAGTTTTACATTTAAATCTTTAATCCATTTTGAGTTAATTTTTTAATATAGTAAAAGGTAGGGGTCCTGTTTCATTCTTCTGCATATGGCTGGCCAGTAATTCCAGCACCATTTATTGAATAGGGAGGAGTCCTTTCTTCAATGCTTATTTTTGTTGACTTTGTCAAAGATCAGATGGCTGTAAGTGTGTGGATTTATTTCTGGGCTCTTTATTCTGTTTCATTGGTCTCCGTTTGTACCAGTACCATGCTGTTTTGGGTACTGTAGGCTTATGGTATAGTTTGAAGTCAAGTAATGTAATGCTTCCAGCTTTGTTCTTTTTGCTTAGAATTGTTTTGGCTATTTGGACTCTTTTTTGGTTTCATATGAATTTTAGTTTCTGCTAACTCTGAAAAATGACGTTGGTAGTTTGATAGGAATAGCATTGAATCTGTAGATTGCTTTGGGCAGTATGGCCATTTTAACAATATTGATTCTTCTGATCCATGAGCATGGCGTGCCTTTTATTTTGGCAAATGTTTTTTAGATCAAACAATGTATGACATAAATGTTTACACATGGGCAAATAAAACCCACCCTGAAACGCTAAGATTGTTTTCTCTGCTATCTCTTGAAAAAGAAAAGGTATTGAATGGCAACTGTGGGTATTAGGTAACCAGTATCAGGTTTCAGGGAAATCAACTGACTTAAACAAGTAGATAAGATTTTCAGAGATGAATGAGTCATAAATCTGCCTACAGCACAGATTAGCAATTAGTTTATTTAGATTCCAGGTGCATCTACTTTTTTTTTTTTTTTTTTTTTTTTGAGGCAGAGTCTCACTCTGTTGCCCAGGCTGGAGTGTAGTGGCATGATCATGGCTCACCGCAAACTCGATGTCCCAGGCTCAGGCGATCTTCCTGCCTCAGCCTCCTGAGTAGCTGGGACTACAGTCCAGAGACCAGAGGGCCTGACAGTCTAATATGAGCTTGCAATATTACTTAGGGTTTATATGTTATCTCAAGTAAATTACAGAAGGGGGTCAAATTCTTGTCTAAAGATAAATGTAAGCTGGGTGTGGAGGCATATGTCTGTAGTCTCAGCTACTCAGGAGGCTGAAGCAGGAGGATCCCTTGAGCTCAAGAGTTTACGACCAGCCTGACCACCACCATGCCTGGTTAATTAAAAATAAAAATAAAAAATAAAAAAAAATATATATATATACACATATGTATATATTTTGTAGAGATGGAGTCTTCTTATGTTGCCCAGGCCAATGCATCTCCATTTTGACACAAAGACTGAGACCTATATAAAAGGAATAGTGTTTTTAATGGAATCTGATCTGGAAGTCAGAAGACTCAAGTTCCATGAACAGTTTCTTCATTCTCCACATTCTTCCCCAAAATATCTAACATTATACTGTTCAATTTGTTTTGTCTTGTTTCTGTCACCCAGACTGCAGTGCAATGGCATGATCTTGGCTCACTACAACCTCTGCCTCCTGAGTTCAAGTGATTCTCCTGCCTGAGCCTCCCAAGTGGCTGGGATTACAGGTGTGCACCACCACGCCAGGCTATTTATTTTGTATTTTTAGTAGAGATGGAGTTTCACCATGTTGGCTAGAATGGTCTCCAACTCCTGACCTCAGGCAATCCACCCACCTTGGCCTCCCAAAGTGCTGGGATTACAGGCGTGAGCCACTGCACCTGGCCTCAATTTAACAGTGTGACTTTGAGGGAAAAAATGACACATCTTAGGTTTTCTATCTGTAAAATAAAAATCATAGTACCAGACTTATTTTTTCTTCCTAAAAATATTGCAAATGCAGCAACAATTCCTGTAGACTCACTTGCATGCAATGTGATTTATTATTTGTCGTTGTTGTTGTTTGCTTGTTTTTGTAGCTGTACAGCCAAACTTCATGCTCTTCTCCCTTCTCATGCTTCATTATTGCCCTCTCCAGAGGCCTTGACTCCAATTAAAGAAAAACAGACACTAGTTGACACCACTAGTTGAAATTTTATAGACTAGAAGAGCTGTGGGAAAGAATCAGGTGGGAGAGACACAGGGTCAGGAGAAGACAGGTCAGAGGTTTGGATTTTGACCCTTTATAAAGGCTCATGTAGCTAATTTATGAAAATTTGGCCAAAACTCTCAACTAGAAACTTGTATGGTTTACCAGGGTGGTACTAACTCCCTCAGTTCCAATCATGCTGGCTACAAGGAATTTTTGCTATCAGGAAAAAACAAAAATTGAATTGCAAAATTACAAATCACAGATGATCTACAACAAGTTGATTTCAGTGAATTTCATGGCTTCAAGGTGTTGTCACTTAAATACCATGATGAATGCTTTTCATACCAAGGGTAGCACTCTCCCTGCCACTCAGTGTCCTCATCACCACCGCGTCTACCCAGGCGGCTGCATGCCAGTTCCCGGCTCATCACAGAGTCTGGCGCCCTCCCCTGGTGAAGCTGCCTCTCCTGATCTGGGCTTTGGAGTGGAAGACTTGTGTCCCTGTCATGAGCACCCAACCCATGAGCAGAAGGTAGATGGCCCTTCTCAACCAGGTTGGAGACTTAACTTGCAATAAGCTCATGTCAGGCAGTGCATCTTGTCCTCAGTGGAAATATTTCTCATCTCTGCAGGAAACTGGCCAGGTAATAAAGCCTTGGGAGGCAGCGATCAAATTATCTGGAGACCCTCAGAGGGGAATGGTAATCACGAATGATTTTCCTGCCGTCTCCTATTCCAGGTGAAATTGTGTGATTGTGAAGCAGCAAAAAGTCTAGGCACCTTGGGAGCAGCCTTCACTTCTCCAAGGTCAGCACAGAGAGGGGATAGTCTAGACAGCAGAAATGACCAGGAGATCCGTAGTGAAGGGACCAGACACTAGAGGAGATGTGTCTTTGATGAGTGTCTATCCAGCATCCGTGTCTTCATATAGGGAGAGAATAGACCTGGGAAGAAATTGAATGATCCAATCACAAGAGGAGGCCTTGCTCTGTCCTAGGCCCCCAGAGGGCAAGATTTGTCCTGTTGAATCTCTGGAGGAGCTGGTAGGAAGGTGTGAGTGCCTGTCTTGAACTTGTACCCAGAGCAACTTTCCCTGATCAGCAGAGGGTAAACTAATTAGAATTTCACTTGAATTTCTTAGGAGAGCAGGTCACGAAGGGCAAATGGTGGTCCAGAGACCAAAGTGTTTGACAGTCTAAAATGAGCCTTCAATATCACTTAGGGTTCATGTCTTAACACAAGTAAATTTCAGAAAGGGCTCAAATCCTCATTTAAATATAAATTTAACATGGGTGTGGAGGCACATGTCCCAGCTACTCAAGAGGCTGAGGCGGGAGGATCCCTTGAGCTCAGGAGTTCAAGACCACCCTGGGAAACATAGGAAGATCCCATCTCAATTTTTAAAAAGAAAAACAAAAATGATAAACTTAAGCATATTAAAATTTTAAAGAGTTTATTTGAGCAAACAGAGATTCATGGATCAGGCAGCTCCAAACTGAATGTGATTGGAGGATCCACTGGAGGAGTTTGAAGGGAAGGCTTTTATAGGGTGAATGTGGAAGTAAAGTAGAGAAACGATTTGACTGGCAAAAATTTGGGCAGTTGCATTATTTGAACTATCCTGGGGGAAGGTCTCTCATTACACAGGTAATACTCAGCTGGTCACTTGTGATGGGCTAAGCTTGTTTCATTTTGTCTATGTAGGAACCCAGGCCCTGGGAGCCATCTTGGCCTAATAGTTTCCCATTAAGTTATTTTATACCTTCTCTCAGTGTCAGGGTAAGTGGGGGTCTTCCTGCCAAGAGTTCTTACCACACCATTTCCCTCAGCAAAGTAAAATTGTCCCTTTTACCTCCATAGGCAACCTTCTGAACAGGGACTTTCCTAATATACTTATCTCATTTTGTTTGTCCTCTTCTCTGTACCTTGTTTACATGCTCCTGGAATACTTGTGTGTCTTGCATCCATCCCCTGCATTATTTAGGTAATCATAAAAGAAGACTTCCAGGACAGATTGGTAGAGAACAGCTGGCATGTTGAACCCTCTCTCTTTGTATCTGGAACTTTCATAATTACCTTAGTTCTCCATGCCAATTTTGCAATTATCTTTGTTCTCCACTTCAAAATACATTTACCTCTGACAGAAGCTGAGCATGTAAAAGGGACCTTGTCCAGTGGTACACATGAGGCAGGAGACATGATATATTTAAAATTATAAACAAAGCTTTCTGACACCAGAAGCATGGGCAACAAAAGAAACAAATAAGTAAACTGGACTTCAGCAAAATTTAAAAGTTTTGTGCAATCAAAGGACAACCTGCAGAATGAAAAATCATATTTCAAATAATGTACTTGATAAGTGATATTTGATCTATCTGGATATTTGATCCAGAATATATAAAGAGTTCCTACAACTCAACAATAAACAACCCAATTAAAAAATAGGCAAAGGACTTACATAGACATTTTCCCAAAGAAGATGTACAAATGGCCATCGAGCACATGAAAGACTCTCAACGTCACTGATTGATTACTAAGAAAATGCAAATCAAAACCACAATAAGATGGTGGTTCAAATTTGTTAAGATGGCAATTAGCAAAAAAACAGGAAATTATAAGTGTTGGCGAGGATGTAGCCAAATCAGAACACTTGTGTATTGCTGGTGGACTCTACAATGGTATGTTCATGACGGAAAAGAGTTCGGTGGTCCCTAAAAGAAAAATGGAACACAGAAGTACCGTATGAGTCAGCAAGTCCACTTCTGGGTTTATGTCCACAAGAATTGAAAGCAGGGATTTCAACAGATGTTTGCAAATTCATGTGCATAGCAGCATTATTCACGATGCCAAAAAGTGGAAGCATTCATTGACATGGATGAATGTTGACAAAATACTAAGTGAAAGAAGCTGAATACAAAAAAACAATACTGCATGATTCCACTTATATGAGGTACCTAGAATGTCATATTCAGAGAAACCAAAAGTAGAATGATGGTTCCCAGGTACTGGGAGGAAAGAGTAATGAAGAGCTATTGTTTAATGGGTACAGAGTTTTATACCTTCTCTCAGTGTCAGGGTAAGTGGGGGTCTTCCTGCCAAGAGTTCTTACCACACCATTTCCCTCAGCAAAGTAAAATTGTCCCTTTTACCTCCGTAGGCAACCTTCTGAACAGGGACTTTCCTAATATACTTATCTCATTTTGTTTGGGCAGCAGAAAAGGAGAATGCTCTAGAGATGATGGATGGTGGTGATAGCTGTGCAATCAGGTGACCGTATTTAGTGACATTGAACTATGCACTTAAAAATGGTTAAATGGTGGCTGGGCACGGTGGCTCACGCCTGTAATCCCAGCACTTTGGGAGGCTGAGGCGGGTGGATCACGAGGTCAAGAGAATGAGACCATCCTTGTCAACATGGTGAAACCCCGTCTCTACTAAAAATACGAAACATTAGCTGGGCATGGTGGCGCGTGCCTGTAATCCCAGCTACTCAGGAGGCTAAGGCAGGAGAATTTCCTGAACCATTGCATTCCAGCCTGGGTGACAGAGTGAAACTCCGTCTCAAAAAAAAAAAAAAAAAAAAAAAAAGTTAAATGGCAAATTTTATGCTATGCAAAATTAATTTTGCCACAATAAAAATTAAAAGCTATTTTAAAATTAAAAGCTTTAAAAGAATTAATTAAAAGTAATGAAATCTATTCTAAAATTAAAGCTAAAATGAATTCCCCCTCAATCCCAATAACTGTGCCAAAACTGATATTTCTGCTCTGATCATTCTATCCACTGTGAATATTCATGTGTGACTTTTTGGCTAGTTCAGAAAATAAACTTGCAGGAGCATTAATTTTTTTCTAATTCTCTTCCTCTTTTCACCAGCTACATTCTACATCCTGCAACGTGCAGACCACCCCTGATACAGATGAATCATTTTTCTGCTCTGTCTCCCAATTCCCTGTGGGATCCATGTTTTATATACGATCTCCTACTGCTCTGGATCCAATCTCTGTGCAGTTCGATGTCTTAGTATCAGTAACTCTTGACCTGGGTAAGCAAGAAACACAGTGAAATAAATGGTTTTTCTTTGAAGATTACCCTGGAATAGGAGAATCTTTGGGTGGTCCATCCAAGTCCTTTCACTCCTGTTAACAATGTGAACAAATATTTTCTGGCTTAGGACTTTAAAGAAGGAGAATTTTTATTAATTTATCCGCTGAGTCAGCGTTACAGCGGCTTATGAAGCATTTGCCATTGTTTGGGGTTAGAGTAAGGACAACATGAAACACTTAATGAAAAACTTTCACAAAACCTGGTGTCTTTCCAACAGCTTAGCTATGTGAGAATAGCTTTTATAACACGACGACTCTAAAAATAAAAGTTTTCAAGTTAAAGCTGCCCTTCCAGTTGCTGTTTCAAACTTTCTCCCAAGAACCAAGGAGCCGTTCAGTAAAAGGCAACTACAGGCTTCTCAACAACAGGCTAAGTACTTGTTTCATGTTTTCTGGTGATGAATTTATTTCTTGTCTCTGAGTTTGCAATGACAGCTATAAAAGTGATTGTCAATAGTATTAGTATAATTTAATTTCTGATGGAATGAGTTTTCTGTGTATGTGTTAGTCAGAGCTATGATATTCTTAATAATACCAGAGTTTATTTCGTCTTCTATAGTGATGATACTAATGAACTATATTCTCAGCAATATTTTGCAATGCTTCAGACTATTAATTTACTTATCTGCATTTTTGGCTGGGTGCAGTGGCTCATGCCTGTAATCCCAGCACTCTTGAAGGTTGAGACGAGTGGATCACGAGGTCGGGAGTTTGAAGTCAGCTTCAGCCACAGGACGAAACCCCATCGCTACTAAAAATACAAAAATTAGCCAGGTATGGTGGTGCGTGCCTGTAGTCCCAAGCTACTTGGGAGGCCGAGGTGGGAGGATCTCTTGAGCCTGGAGGTGGAGGCTGCGGTGAACCAAGATTATGTCGCTGTACTACAGCCTGGGCGACAAAGCTGTCTAAGGAAAAAAAATCAACTGCATGCCATGCTCTGGGAAGACAAAAAGAGAAACAAAATCACTCCTGCATTCAAGAGGCTCACCTCTCTTGGAGGGAAAAAAACAGAAACAATGAGAGGTAATGAAAATGTACAATGGGAATGAGACAGCAAGGTGGGAGGGAGTCCCTGGCCAACTCCAATCGGTCTGTGCACTGGGGTGGACCCTCTGCAGGTTCTTGCGTTCACAGTGAGGAGGAGCCCGGCCCCACCTCTTTCTGAGTGGAACCTGGCATTCTAATTGCTAGACAGGAAAGGCACGGGCAGCGACTCTGGCTTTGCAGAGGGTCACTTTTCCTCCCTTTTTTCTTTTTCACCCAATAAAACCCTCCTTTACTCATCTTTCAAACCATCTGCGAGCCTAAATTTTCATGGTCATGGGACGGACAAGGACCCCACCTTTTTTTTTGTTTTTTGAGATGTTCGCTCTGTCGCCCAGGCTGGAGTGCAGTGACGTGATCTCGGCTCACTGCAACCTCCACCTCCTGTGTTCAAGCAATTGTCCTGCCTCAGCCTTCTGAGTAGCTGGGATTACAGGTGCCTGCCACCACGACTGGCTAATTTTTGTATTTTTAGTAGAGACAGGGTTTCACCATGTTGGTCAGGCTGGTCTTGAACTCCTGACTTCATGATCCGCCCTCCTCGGCCTCCCAAAGTGCTAGGATTACAGGTGTGAGCCACCTCACCCAGCCAGGACCCTGTCTTTAGCGGAACTAAGGGACAGTCCTGCAACAGGATCCTGGAAGGAGGTCTGCTGAGGGTGTCTGGAGATTTTGCACAAGAGACAAGGCTTCAGGGTTGACTTGCAGGATGAGTAGGTGATGGTCAGGGCTGTGGGAGTGGGGAGGGGCGCCTTCCAGGAGGTGGAAATTGCCTGGACCCAGGAAAGAGAGGGAAGGCAAATGCCAGGAAAAGGCACATTGTTCCGTAGGGCTGGAGGGAGAAGACCAGCACATAGGAGGTGGGCGAGTGCAATGGGGAGATGGGTCCTGGTCGTAAGGGAACTGCTATTCCTTTCAAAGGAGGGGACACTTCCCTGAAAAACTACTGAGTGATTTTATTTTTTTATTTTTGTTTTTTTATTTTATTTTTTTAAATTGCATTTTAGGTTTTGGGGTACACGTGAAGAACATGCAAGATTGTTGCATAGGTACACACATGGCAGTGGGATTTGCTGCCTTCCTCCCCTTCACCTATATCTGGCATTTCTCCCCATGCTATCTCTCCCCAACTCCCCACCCCCAACTGTCCCTCCTCTAGTCCCCCCCAACAGACCCCAGTGTGTGATGCTTCCCTCTCTGTGTCCATGTGTTCTCATTGTTCAACACCCGCCTATGAGTGAGAACATGCGGTGTTTGATTTTCTGCTCTTGTGTCAGTTTGCTGAGAATGATGGTTTCCAGGTTCATCCATGTCCCTACAAAGGACACGAACTCATGGTTTTTGATGGCTGTGTAATATTCCATGGTGTATATGTGCCACATTTTCCCTGTCCAGTCTTTTACACTGTTGCTGGGAGTGTAAATTAGTTCAACCATTGTGGAAGACAGTGTGGCGATTCCTACTGAGTGATTTTAAACAGAGAAGACATGCAACCTGATGTGTCAATCTGAAGGGCACTCTTTGTTATTTACAAACATTGGAGCTTTAAGAGACTCGGAGAGATGTCTGCATATTGCCTTTTGCATGGCAGCTTCCTGCACTGAGAAACACCCTTGATACGGATTCTCACAATTATGTGTATTGTGAGGTGATGTTGGATTCTCATAACAGATGGGTGGTGGGGGTTATTCCTGGTTCTTAGTTTTTTTTGAACTTTTTGTTTCTTTTAAAATTATTTGTTTTGGTTTTTCTGGTTTTTTGTTTGTTGTTGGTTTTTAGAGGTGGTGGTCTCCCTATGTCGCCCAGGCTGGTCTGGAACTCCTGGATTCAAGCCATCCTCCCGGCTCAGACTCCCGAGTAGCTGGGACCACAGGCGCTCAGCAACGCTCCTGGCTTTGGTGCTGCTTTTTATTATGGAGATTTTCAAGTATATACAAAATTAGACAAAAATGTATGCTTATGTCCCCCTCACCACTCCCAGCAACCAGCATCCTCTGGCCTTTACACTTGAAAGTGTAAAGACAAAGTCTCCTCAGCAATGTTTGGAATTATGACAGGTGAAGCCTCCCAGGCAGTTCCCCGGTAATCAGGTAAAATGAGCTCCACACTTCCCTGGCTGCCAACAGCCCCACCCGGGTACTACTTCCTAGAGTACTGTGCTTGCCCTGGGCTAGGCAAAACCAGGCTCCGGAGCCTGCCAAAACAGTGGGCACCACCAGCTTTCTCAGAAATGCTCTGTGTTCTAGCTTGATCTTTCACAGTGTCGTTTCTTCTCAACACTGCACATTTGCTTTGGTCAGGGGTGAATAAACCATGGGTGAGTTCAGGCCTCAAATTCCTTGGGCGGAAGCAGCGTTCACACCAGGCAGGGAGGAGGCAGGAGTTCCCCCAGTTCAGGCGCACACAGCAGAGAGCGGGGTACACAGTGCCACAGCACCTCCCTCGCGCCCTCTCTGCTGTCTCTGCAGTCAGGCCTGGCCAGGGGGCTTCTGCTGAGGTACTCTGCACGCTGCGCTCAGCCACCTGATTCCACGCTCCGCACCAGGGAGTGGCCGCCACAGCTTGATTACTGTCCATTGAGTGTTTATCACACTCCAGGGATTGTGTCAATGCTGTCAATCCTCATAATTGCCCTGGGAGCTAAGTCATCTTAACACCTTTACACAGGTGAGGAAACTGAGGCTTTAGAGCTTAAGCAATTTGTCCAAGCTACAAAGACTGTAAGTGGCTGGGCGCGGTGGCTCAAACCTGTAATCCCAGCACTTTGGGAGGCCAAGGTGGGTGGATCACGAGGTCAAGAGATCGAGACCATCCTGGTCAACACGGTGAAACCCCGTCTCTACTAAAAATACAAAAAATTAGCTGGGCATGGTGGCGCGCGCCTGTAATCCCAGCTCCTCAGGAGGCTGAGGCAGGAGAATTGCCTGAACCCAGGAGGCGGAGTTTGCGGTGAGCCGAGACCCCGCCATTGCACTCCAGCCTGGGTAACAAGAGTGATACTCCATCTCAAAAAAAAAAAAAAAGACTGTAAGTGGCAGAGCTGGAATTAGAACCCAGGTGTGACTGACTTCAAAGCCCAATACCTCCCTGGAGGATGGGAACAGAGGAGAGGTTCAGCAGAAAGACCACAATGTCCCGACACCACTATTTGCCTGCACTTCATTGTGTTTGTTTGCCCGTCTTGATCCAGGCTATTTCAATGCTGAATGGCTTTAAAATCCCCATCTGAAATGGTGTGAATACACATGGAATTAGTCTCAACACAGCACCTGGAACTGTATTTCCTCATATTGTCATTGATACCTGAATAGTCATCTGGCATGTTTGCGTTCATGATCTCATTTGTGTCTCTAGAACTGAGTTAGGTTAATGTATTCCTGGAACCCAACATGGAGGTTTTAAAAGGTAAAATGCATACAAAATAAGACAGTGTCCATTGATGATAATTCTGTACCCATGGTTTTCAGTCAAGCCTATGTCAGATTCTTCTCTGGACAAACTCAAAACTTTCCATGCCTTAGATTAGCAGTCTTTGGCTCCACGCTGTGCTGGAGCCAGCTTGCCCCGGCTCATGAGAATAGGCACATATGCACCATCCCAACCCTGCCCTCAGGGAAGTCGTGTTACTTGGTGATGGATGGGTTGAGCATCCCCTATCTGAAATGCTTGGGACCAGAAGTGCTTTGGATTTTGCACTTTGGAATATTCGCATATGCATAATGAGAGATCTTGGGATGGAACCCATCTCTAAAAACAAATTCGTTTATGTTTCACTTACACCTTCTAAACAGAGACTCAGGCTTCATTTTATACAATATTTTTTAGTAATTTCATGCATGAAACAAAGTTTTGGTTTTTTTGAGATGGAGTGTCGCTCTTGTTGCCCAGGCTGGAGTGCAATGGTGTGATCTCAGCTCACTGCAATCTCTGCCTCTCTGGTTTAAGCAATTTCTCCTGTCTCAGCCTCCCGAGTAGCTGGGATTACAGGCATGCACCACCACGCCTGGCTAATTTTGTACTTTTTTAGTAGAGCTAGGGTTTCTCCGTGTTGGTCAGGCTGGTCTCGGACTCCCGACCTCAGGTGATCCAACCGCCTTGGCCTCTCAAAGTGCTGGGATTACAGGTGTGAGCCACTGCGCCTGGTGAAACAGGCTTTTTAAAAATTACTTTTACTTTTATAGATTTGGGGGTTGCAAGTGTAGTTACCTTACATGGCTATATGGCATAGTGGTGAAGTCTGGGCTTACAATGAAGTCCTCACTAGAAGGGTGCATGTTGTCCCTAATAGATAATCTTCATCTCTCACCCTCTACCCCCTCCTACCTTTTTGAGTCTCTGGTGTGTATTATCCCACTCTCTATGCCCATGTGTACACATTATTTGGCTCATACTTAGAAGTGAGAACATGTGATATTTGACTTTCTCTTTCTGTTATATTTCACTTAAGATAGTAGCCTCCAGTTCCATCTATGTTGCTGCAAAAGTCATAATTGTATTCTTTTTTTAATGACTGAGTAGTATTCCATGGAGTATACACCACATTTTCTTCGTTCTCAGGTTGATTCTCTATCTTTGCTATTGTGCATCAACTGCATTTAGACTGCGACCCAGCCCATGAGGTCGGCTGTGACATTTTCCATGTGTGTCACGTTGACACTCAAAAAGTTTCAGGATCTGGGACATTTTGGATTTTGGATATTTGGATCAGAGATACTCAACCTCTGTTTATACTGTGTGTATTAGTTTCCTAGGCTACTAATACTGTATGTATTAGTTTCCTATGGCAAAGTACCACAAACTGTGTGTCTTTAAACAACAGAAATGTATTCTCTTCTAGTTCTGGAGGCCAGAAATCTAAAATGAAGGTGGGCAGGGATATATTTCCTGCGAGATTCTGGGTAGAAGTCTTCTGTACCTCCTCCTAGCTTCTGGTGGGGGCGCCAGTCCCTGGCACTCCTTGGCTTGCGGATGCGTTTCTCCCATCTCTGCCTCCAGAGTCACGTGGCATTCTTGGTGGGTGTGTCTGTGTCTCTTCTCCTCCCTTATAAGGACACTAGTTGTATTAAATTAAGGGCCCATCCCACTTCAGAATGACCTCATTTTAACTAATTATATCTGCAATGACCCTATTTCCAAATAAGGCCACATTCTGAGCTTCTGGGAGTTAGGATTTCAACATATCTTTTTGAGGACACAATTCAAATTATAACACTATGGAAATCAGCAAACACTACAAATCGGGGCTTTAAAAAAAGATAATTAAAATGTAAAATGTTTTCGAATTGGTTTTTAACACATCCATGTGTTGGTCTGTCACATGACCTCAGACAGGCCGCTCACCTCAAATATCACTTTCCCCGGGGATTTATCAGAAATTTCCACATACTCCAAGTGGACTATGTGCTCTCAGTCAGAATAAGAATTAAAGGTGGTGGCCAGGCGCGGTGGCTCACGCCTGTAATCCCCACATTTTGGGAGGCCAGGGCGGGCGGATCATGAGGTCAGGAGATGGAGACCATCCTGGCTAACACGGAGAAACCCTGTCTCTACTAAACATACGAAAACTTAGGTGGGTGTGGTGGCATGCGCCTGTAGTCCCAGCTACTGGGAGGCTGAGGCGGGAGAATCGCTTAAACCCAGGAGTCGGAGGTTGCAGTGAGCCAAGATCACGCCACTGCACTCCAGCCTGGTGACAGAGTGAGACTCTGTCTCAAAAAAAAAAAAAAAAAAACAGAAGAATTAAAGGTGGCAACATGCTAGTTAGGATTTACCAGCCATTTCCTAGTCTTTTAAACGTTTCTTATATGTACTTCCATTATAAAAAAAACTTTAAAAATATGGGAGAGTAGAAAGAGAAGTTAAAAAAAATTCGGAGTTTCATTATCCATGGACAGAGCTATTAATAATCCTTGAAAATTGTTCTTCAAAAATAGTTTTGGAACTTTTTCTCACTTTTTCTTTTGCCGTTTGTTTTTCCTTTTGTGTTTAACCTGTTTGAGAACTTTGGCTTTCTTAATGCTTTTTATTTTGTACATATTTGAAATGTATGAGTAATACGTGAACACATTTTCAGTTAAAACAGGAAGGTAAGCAAAACCCATCTTGACCACTGCCTCAATCCCAGTCTTTCCCTCTGGAGGCAGACACTTACTCATTTCAGGTGGATTCTTCAGACCCTTTCAGTGCATTTGACACATTAATATTTTTGTTCATACATAAACCACATCATATGATGTATTTCTATCCCATGGTTACTCCTCCCCTCACCCACTAAATTGTATGCCCTTGAGAGCTTTTCGTATTAGATTTATCTTGTTCTCTTTAACTGCTGCAGCATATTTCATCCTACAGATAAGTTGTAATTCTTGTCATTGTTTTCTTCTTCGCTGAGTTTTAGGTTGGTTTTGATCTTTCATGATTGCAATTATAAAGCGATGAATGTCCGTTTACATGCCTCTTTGCCACATGTACAAATGTTTCTCTAGGATAAATAACAAGAAGCAGACATTTTGACTTGAAGTGTATTTATAATTTTAGTATCATGCCAAATCTCCTTTAAAACAATACCAATAAACCTTTCCACTATATCCATTTCTCCACATCCTAACCAACACACATATTACATTCTTTTAAAAGTTTGTTCATCTGATAGGCAAAACACGGCATTTTCTGTTGTTGTTTTGGTTTGCATTTTTAAGAGATTGCTAGTGAAGTTGAGTTTCTTGGTTACTTAATATGTATCTCAGTTTGGTCAACTTCAGTGGGTTTTCATACATATAGACCCCATCAGCTCCTCTTAATGCCCTAATCTGCAGTAGGTTTAAAGCTCAGGCTTTTGAAATAAAACTTCATATATTTAATAATTGGTGCATTATGGATATAAAGCTAGTGTTTCATCTGAATTCAGGTTGTCTCTCAGTTTATTAATGTGTCCATTTCTACCACGAATGCTCTTTTAAGGAGGTGTGATAGTGTATCAGGATTTCAAAAAGTAGGGCTGTTTTTTTTAAAAAAAATTGTTAACTTAGAATTTATCCTGGAAAAATTTTTGCATAGTCAACTACAGAATCAAAAATTAAGCAAATCATCCAAAATAATAATCGGCTTCACTGTCTAATCCAGGGGGAATTTTTAAATTCCTGAAGATTATTTTCAATTATGTCAAAGAATATAGCAGAAGCTCTCTTAACTGATGTGACTGACATTGCTAGGTAGTTGTATAATTATAAAAGTTAGTAAAAGTAGAGAGTTAAAAAATAGAAAACATGTTAAACATTGTAACTGAAAATAAAAATATACTCATTTATCCATCTTTTAAAGGTAGGGCCAAGGTCTTTGCTCTTTGTATAGATCTGCTGACCTCATTTCTATGAAGTCTTTTTTTTTTTTTTTTTTTTTTGAGATGGAGTTTCACTCTTGTTGCCCAGGCTGGAGCGCAGTGGTGTGATCTTGGCCCACTGCATATTCTGTCTCCCATGTTCAAGCAATTTTCCTGCCTCAGCCTCCCAAGTAGCTGGGATTACAGGTGCCTGCCACCACACCTGGCTAATTTTTTTGTGGTATATTTTTAGTAGAGACAGGATTTTACCATGTTAGCCGGGCTGGTCTCAAACTCCTGACCTTAGGTGATCCACCCACTTAGGCTTCCCAAAGTGCTGGATTATAGGTGTGAGCCACCGCTCCTGGCCCTATCAAGTCTTTCTTGCATAAATCATCCCCATATGTATCATCTCCAAATTCCAGGGTCTGTTTCTTTAAAGGAGATAAAAAACTGGCCGGGCGCGGTGGCTCAAGCCTGTAATCCCAGCACTCTGGGAGGCCAAGGCAGGCGGATCACGAGGTCAAGAGATCGAGACCATCCTGGTCAACTTGGTGAAACCGTGCGTCTCTACTAAAAATACAAAAATTAGCTGGGTGTGGTGGCGTGCACCTGTAGTCCCAGCTACTCAGGAGGCTGAGGCAGGAGAATTGCTTGAACCCAGGAGGTGGAGGTTGTAGTGAGCCAAGATTGTGCCACTGCGCTCTAGCCTGGTGCCTGGCAACAAAATAAGACTCTGTCAAAAAAAAAAAAAAAAAAAGAATATAAAAAACTTTAATGTATTTGAAAAGTATTCCGTGTATAGCATATTCTGTGTATAGAGTATTCTGTGTATAGAAACAGCATTTCTCAGTCACTTACCTCTCTTGCCTTTCCTCAAAGCACTCAATTTGATTATCATTGAAACAGCAAGTCTCTTTTCCTTTTGACTCATATTTCATTGCCTCTCTTGAAGCTTAATTAAATTACATGTTAACAGTAAGTACAAATGGTGCCAGTGGGTTTGGAGACAACAACTAACTCTGGAAAACGAACATCTCAACTAACGTAAGAAAAAAGGAAGTCGGCCTATTGGAGAAAAACCTCCATGAGCCAACGGCACTAGTCAGAAATATTATTGAGGTTATGGGTACTATAGGTCAACTGGGAGACTCAGTTAAGTGGAAATCATTTCAGCAGAGTTCACTGTTGTAAAACACACTAAAGTAAACTTCTCAGTGCAAAATTAGTTTTGAAACACCCAAACACAGAGATAAAATTTACGCGCAGAAAAAAAGGATCAGGTAATGTAATCAAAGTGCTTTGATTTCTTGAGTAAAAAAAGACACCATGAGGTTAAGACATTGAATAGTTTAGTGGAAGAAAGGAACACTAGATTTAGGTGAGTAGGACTGAGCTATAGTATGTTATTCAAAGATAATTTAGTTACACTGGAAATAATAAAATTATTTAACCTCTTTGTGCCTTGGTTTCCTCTTCTGTTACATTTGAAAAATCATTCCTAATTTGCTTAATAGCGTCATTATGATAATCAGAATATATATTAGTGGATGACGTGCTCCCAAAGGCACAGACCGCGCCCTGTTCATTTTTTGTGATCCATGCTGTTTCTGAGGAGATGACCCCTTCGAAAATGAAATGTGAACAAGATAATATGTGTCTTCTAAGTATCCACTGGCCGGGAAATCGACGCACGCACAGGAGGGTTTCAGCCCTCTACAGTGGTGCCTCACTCACGAGGTCTGAGCTGCCCTGGTTGGTAGTTGCATTTACTTGGCACTCAGCACACAACCCCTTCCCGTAGCACGCATTTCACCCGTGTTTGCTGAACTTTCAAAGGCAAAAGTCACCATAGCAGTAGTCATTTGTGGAGACAGTCTTGCTCTGTTGCCCAGGCTGGAGTTCAGTGGCCTGATCTCTGCTCACTGCAACCTCCACCTCCCAGGTTCAAGCAATTCCTGTGCCTCGGCCTTCCAAGCAGCTGGGATTGCAGGCCTGCGCCACCATTCCCTGGTTAATTTTTCTACTTTTAGTAGAGATGGAGTTTCGCCATATTGGCCAGGCTGGTCTCAAACTCCTGGCCTCAAGCAATCTGCCTGCCTTGGCTTCCCAAAGTGCTGGGATTACAGACATGAGCCACCACACTTGACCATAATAGTAGTATTTATATTAGACCAAGAACTTTGCTGCTGATAAAGTGAAAACATAACTTTTTATGTGAAGTTTCTTTTTCACTAGATATTTTATTTGTGATATAAACTGACTCAGCAGTTCAGATGTCTGGCTGACAGCTGGGTCAGGATTGACGTGCCATTGCAACTAAAAGCATAGGCCAGCCCCCCCCCCCGCCCCCCCCCGCTCCTCCCCCCACCCCCGCTTCCCCCCGCTCCCAGAGGGATTAATTGTTCTTAATGATTTGTACTCAGCCTTCCCCTCCCCTCCCTTGGTACGGATAATTGAGAATTGACTGTTACCATTTTATTTCTTTGTTATTTATTATGTAGCATTATCTTAATCAATATAATACTTCAATAAATCCATATAAGCCAAATAATAGTATAAAGATATCAATAATATAAATACACTAACAGTCAAATCTTAAATAATTGAAGAAATAAAAAAATCACAAAAAAGTTGCTCTAGGCTGGACTCCATATTTGCTTGTTTATACCTAACTTTCAGAAAATTCCAGCTTTCCCTTCTCTGAATTTCCTGGGTTTTATCCAAGTTCTCTAATTAATAACCTCATCTTTTGGCTCCAACTATATATTCTTTGATTGTAGATTTAAATTCCCAAGTGGTTGTCTCATTAGAATCTACTCCTCCTCTCCTCTCCCCTAAAGGAGTTGATTAATTAGGTTAAAGCACAGTCCCAATAACTAGTTTGACTACATTCTATTTAAGTAGTAGGCTTTCTCTCTTGTGAGATCCTTCTATTTAATGTAAAGAAAAAAGGGCTTCTTGTTAAAATTTATTAAGACTTTATATATGCCATATAATCTTCAACCTTCTATTTCCACTCTGATGTGTATCATTTCTTTCCTTCTACTAATTTTGGGTTTGATTTGTTCTTGCTGTTCTAGGTCCTTGAGATGCATCATCAGGTTGTGTAATTGACATTTTTCTGCTCTTTTGATGTAGCCATTTATTGGTATAAACTTCCCTCTTAGCATTGCTGTTGCTGTATTCCACAGGTTTTTGAATGTTGTTTATGTTTTCACTTGTTTCAAGAAATTTTTAAATTTTTTTCTTAATGGTTGTTCAGAAGCAGGTTATTTGATCTCCATGTATTTGTACAGTTTCTGAAGTTTCTCTTTTTCTTGATTTCTGGCTTGATTCCACTGTAGTCTGATAAGATACTTGATATGATTTTGATTTAAAACATTCGTTGAGCTGAGCATGGTGACTCAGGCCTGCAATCCTATCACGTTGGGAAACCGAGGCAGGCAGATTACTTGAGCCTGGAAATTGGAGAACAGTCTGGGCAACATGGTGAAACCCCATTTCTACAGTAAAATACAAACAAAATTGGCCAGGTGCAGTGGCTCACGCCTGTAATCCCAGCACTTTGGGAGGCTGAGGTGGGTGGATCACGAGGTCAGGAGTTTGAGACCAGCCTGGGCAACATGGTGAAACCCCATCTCTTCTAAAAATACAAAAATTAGCTGGGCATGGTGGCAGGCACCTGTAATCCCAGCTATTCAGAAGGCTAAGGCAAGAGAATTGCTTGAACCCGGGAGGTGGAGGTTGCAGTGAGCTGAGATTACACCATGCACTCCAGCCTGGCGACAGAGTAAGACTCCATCTCAAAAAATAATAATAATAATTAGCCAGGCATGGTGGCGTGCACCTGTAGTCCCAGCTACTCAGGAGACTGAGATGGGAGGATCACCTTAATCCTGGGGAGGTTGAGGCTGCAGTGAGTCATGAGTGCCACCACACTCCAGTCTGAGTGACAGAGTGAGACCCTGTCCCAAAAAACAAAAACACACAGATATATACATAAATACCCTGCAGAATCTATGATGTATGCATTTCTCTGCAGAGGACAAAAGGCTGCATAAGGGACCCTAGTTGTAAAGGGTTTTTTTTTTTCTGTATTTTTTTTTCTTTCGTAGAAAGACAGAGGAAAGAAGGAAGAAAAAAAGGAAGAAAGGAAGGAAAAAAGGAAGGAAGGGAGGGAGGAAGGATCTGAAGTAAATATGATAAAACTTTGCAGTAGATGCCAAGGTGTTTAAAAAATTGCTCTATATGCTTTTCTTTATACTTAAAATATTTCAAACAAAAAATTATTTTATTCTTGTAAACAATGAGGAAAATACAAGAAAGTTCTATAAAATATAACCCTCTCATCCAAAGAAGCTTAATTTTAACATTTTGATGTCTGTGATTCCAGACCGTGCCATACTTTCATCTGCCTACAAGTCCTGTATGTAATATGGGTTGGTGCTTTGTTGCTGTACATTTTTTTTGGGGGGGGGGGATATTTTTTGAAGAAGCCAAAAATTATTAAAAATGTTCTATTCATAAGGTAGATGACTTTGAGGTTTGTTCTTTCTCTGAGTCTGCGTCGCTTGCCTTCCATGATTCTACCACGCCTAGTTACAGCTCCACAGTCCTGTTTGCAGATCCTGTGGGTTATTTTTCACCCGACTCTGTCCACTTGGGGGCTACCTGACTCCATTTCAGACCTGAGACTGGACGGAGGCCGACACCCGTTTCCAAGCCAAGCCTCGCCTTTCTTGGCAGCAGACATTCACCAGATCACCCTCCCTCTGCGGAACGAGGTCTCCTAACGGCACCCCCTGACTTTCCGACACCCTTCATCCATCTGGCCCTCAGTATCCACGGGTTCCCCACCGGTGGATTCAATCAACCACAACTCGAAAATATCTTTTAATAAATTGCATCTGTACTGAACATGTTCCGACTTTTTTCCTTAATAGGATTCCCTAGACAATACAGTATAACAATTATTGACATTGCATTAGGTATTAGAGAGATTCCAGAGACGATTTAAAGTACACGGAGGATGCGCGTAGGCGATATGCAAATATTACGCCATTTTCTATCAGGGACTTGAGCATCCCGGATCTGTCATCAGCAGAGGTCCTGGAACCCATTCCCCGTGGATGTGGAAGGAGGGCTGTGTCATTCAGGAAAAAGGACAATCCGCGCTGCGGCCCCCGGCTCCCCGCCGTCACCATTGCGCCTGCGCCTCCGAGAGCGGACCACAACTCCCAGGATGCACCGCGCCGCCGTCGCCGCAGCCCGACTTCCTGCCGGGCGTTTCCTGTGTCTTAGGGCACCGCCCAGTCTGGGGGAAGTTTAAGGTACAAGAGCCCTTGTTTGTCGGCTGCTTGGGAAGGTATTGGGAATAGCTTATGTGTTTTTTTCGCAAAAAAAGCAGCAGGCACCGCCGAGAGAGACGGCTGTGTAGTTTTCTGACGTGCACAGACCTTGCTTCTCTGAACCGGGAGAGAGCTGTTTGCCGCTCACTGCGCGGGCCCGGCCCAGCACAGGTGGTTCCTGCTGGCTCTTGGCCTCGGTCACATCGTCCTTGGAGTTACAGGAATCCGTCCCAGAATGTGGGATAGGCTGACAATCCTGGATAGTATTTTTGTGGTGAATGTTTTATCTTTAAGGGATTTTAGTGGGAAATTTAGAGGACTGTAGAGGAGACTGTTGGGTATTTTAACCTTTGGGCTTCCTTTAGAGATTGTTCTGAGCTGTGGACTTTGTAGTGGTTGATTATTTTTGGCTGGTTTTTGTTAATGTGGTGGTTCTGAAGACGGTGTCCTGGGGAAATCAGACGTCTCCTTGTTGCGTCGCTTGACTGACAGACACCCTTTAATGTATGCAATTCATGGAAAACTACAGCCCCACCTCACCCCCCAAAAAGCAAAACATCTGAGTTAGGGCTGTGTCAGATTGAAATACATCAGGGTGGAAAGTGAGTAGTGGCTGGAAGGTGAGCAATTAGAAGTGATTGTAAATTCCTTTTCCAATATTTTGTTAAGAAGGATAGGATGGTGCCTTGACACCCAGCTCTGCTAGTTATTAATTCTGTAATCTCTTACAGGTTAGTTTCCCTCTTTGAGTCTCAGTTTTTTGACTGTAAAATAAGGGCGATATTACCTGTCCTCCCTGCTTGACACTTTTTGTAAAGGCAGTTCAAAATAAAGTATGTCAACATAGTTCCTAAATGCCACAGTCTCCCATAAGTGAGTGAGTTGGTAATCAGTAAAGTGTCCAGGGTAGTGAAAGACCAGGGCCGCTAGAAATGACATTCAGAAACAGAGTTGACCACATCTACAAAATACCTTCACAGTAACACCTGTATTAGTGTTTGATTAAATAATGGAATTAAATAATAATAATAATAATAATAGCTTAGCCAAGTTCAAATATAAAACTAACCCTCATACCCCAGAAAGTCTTTACTCAAATGTCATGTTTTCTATTTTTGTTAATTTATTTTTTTTTTGAGATGGAGTTTTGCTCTTGTTGCCCAGACTGGAGTGCAGTGGCATGATCTCAGCTCACTGCAACCTCTGCCTCTCGAGTTCAAGCAATTCTCCTGCCTCAGCCTCCTGAGTAGCTGGGATTACAGGGATGCGCCACCATGCCCGGCTAATTTTGTATTTTTAGTAGAGACAAGGTTTCTCCACATTGGTAAGGCTGGTCTCAAACTCCCGACCTCAGGTGATCCGCCCCCTTGGCCTCCCAAAATGTTGGGATTACAGGCGTGAGCCACTGTGCCCAGCCTATATTTTCATAATATTAAAATGGCAATCCTACACACATGCACACCTTCCCTAGCATTCTTTCTCCCCCTTTCCTTATCCTAGTTTCCTTGATCATTTATTATCTTTGAACCATCACTGTATTTCTTATCTCTTACGTTTATTGTCTTTTTGCCTTCTCTGGAATGTTAGCGCCACTGGGGCAGGCATTTTTGTCAATGTTGTGAACTGATGAATCCTCAGCACCTAGCACAGTATCTAGCACACAGTGGGCTCTTAAGAAACCTTTGCAAATAACTGAATGAAGCATTAATGTGAGCACTCAGTAAATACTTTTTTGAATGAAGAGCTGGAGTTCATCATGAGATATTCCTGAACAGCCTCAGTAGGAGAGAAGTAGAAAAGGGTAGCAGGATGGCAGATTATAGGAAAAAAGAAAATTTTCAGAGTTTGATATCTAAGAGGTTGAAGAATTAGTGAAGCAGGAGCACAGACTTGGGTGTGAGTTCCTTTTACCTCATACTTAGCTGTGTAACTTTGGACAGGTTGTCCAATCTCCTTGAACCTCAGTTTCTTCATCTGTAAACTGGGAATAGTATTACTTAGCATGTAGGGTTGTACCAGCGATGAAAAGTTGATGCATATAATAGGCTTAGCCCATAATAGTGCCTGGCCCATAGTGAGTGTTTATTAAGAGGTGGCTGTTATCATCGTCATCATTGTTATTCAATATCAAAGTGGAGAACTTTGTAAGAAATTTTTAAGTGTACTAAAAATAACATTTTTGGATTTAAGTCTAGCCTGTGAAGTTGGAATGTTAAAATCTGAAAGGATGTTAATACAGAAGTTTGGGATGTACAGAGAGTCAGGGCATGGATCCTTTTGTTTTGTTTTAAAACAGAATGAAAATCTCTTCAGCATGTACAGCCCAGAAAAATAGAGTAATTGACATCAAATCCTTCAGTTTGCCCCAAGCTGCCACTTAAAGTGCAGGGTTAGTTGGTTCTAGGTCGGAGGTGCCATTCATTTGCTTTCAGCTGATACATGAGAGAAAAAGTGCACCCTTTGCTGCCAATGTTCAGCTCACCAGGATTCTTTTGTTATCTGCTGAGATTGTTTCTTTGGACAAGAGAGATGTTAGATTCCAGCAAAGCACCATAAAGACACTGACTCAACTCGACCGTAAGTGTTACCATGTATAGCTGAATCGTTTCATAAAAGATCCAAAGGAATATACACTCACACAGAACCCTCGATTATGTCGTGTTGTTTACATATCAATACAACTTCTGGTGTTCTAACAGAACTTTTAGAATTGGTTCTCCTCTGATAAATGGTAATTTTCCTGATATGCAGGTTGTGTGTTTATCTGAAAAATGCTAATTCCGAAAAAATGTGCAACTGGTCATTCTATGACATCATGCCCAATTTTAACTTCTTGCAAGGAGATATTTGTAGTTAGGAAAAAAAGCAGATTTCATGTACAAGAAAGATGAAGGCTGGGTGTTTGAGGTTTTTCTTCTGGTCTTTCTGTTTCCTGTAGTATCCGAATATAGCTAGATATAATATTTCATGTTTACTTAAGAAGTGGGCAGATTGTGAAAAAAATAGCTGCAGCGTTCTGAGCTGTGATCTTGTTTCTTGGTTTCTGTTCTGCTCTGTCGTTATGAGAAACAAATGGGAGGGAGAGCCATAGTTTAAGAATGATGGAGGCTTCCAGCAGTTCTTTTTTTGACTCAAGGCCATTTCCTCACAGAGGGCTGTGGAGTACGTGGTGACATTCTTTTTGAGTGTCATTCAATTCAGGATGGATGGACTTTAGTGGAGAACAGCAGTCGCCTCGACCTTACTTTAAGACTACAAGATATTTTCTTACCTAAATGTTAGAGATGGAATCATGAAAGTACCGCTGTTCTGTGCTCTGTTCCCAAATGGAAAAAATACTGATTTAAACTGAATTAGTCATTGCTCTTCTGTGTATTTAGGTTTAGACATGCTTATAATAAAGAATTAAAACAACGCTTTCAAATTTATTATTATTATTTATTTATATATTTTTTGAGTCAGAGTCTCACTTTGTCGCCCAGGCTGGAGTGCAGTGGTGCAATCATGCCTCACTTCAGCTTGACCTCCGGGCTCAAGTGATCCTCCTGCTTCAGCCTCCCAAGTAGCTGGGACCCACAGGTGTGTGCCACCATGCCTAGCTAATTTTTTATTTTTATCTTTTGTAGAGGTGGAGTCTTGCTGTGTTGCCCAGGCTAGTCCTGAACTCCTGGGATCAAGTGATCCTCCTACCTCGGCCTCCCAAAGTGCTGGAATTGCAGGCATGGGCCTTGTGCTCAGCCCAACTTTATTATTTTCAAATTAAAGATGTACCTAATTGATGTCCTGTCCAAAGCATTAAAATATCTTGATAAATCCTTTCCTATCAGGAACAGCCCAGGATAAAATTGGGTAGGACTCTCCCCCTCACTCATTCTGTTTTGAAGGAAGCACATCCAAGTCTGGTTGTTTCTGGTAATTAATGCGTCTGGCAGAGATGGAAGCCTCATCCTCTGTTATTAACATGGCTTCACAGCCTCAGATCAGTCACGGCACAACCCAGGGGGCCTACACATCAAATTGTGATGTTTTTCAAGGGGGAGGCCATGAATATTTATCCTCATCAGGTTCTTAATAGGAGAGGGAGATAATTCAGGTTCTATTTAAACATTGTTCTTTTTGTTCCTGAGGTATGTCAGCTGAGGTCACTTTCTAAGAATAATTGAGCTGTTTCCAAGATTCCAGCCACTTCCCAGGGACACTGACTCACTTCTTGTTCTCACCCACTTCACTGTCTCAGCTTCCAGAGGACAGAGCCTCACCAGATCCTTAACAAATATCTTTTTCCTCCAACTCTAGCCTCCTCACCTCTTTTTCCCAACTCATCTGGAGCCCTGATTTTTTCTTTTCTTTTTTTTTTTCTTTTTTCTTTTCTTTTTTTTTTTTTGAGGCATAGTCTCATTCTTGCCCAGGCTGGAGTGCAGTGGCATGATCTCAACTGACTGTAAACTCTGCCTCCTGAATACAAGTGATTCTCTTCCCTCAGCCCCCCAGGTAGCTGGGACTACAGGCATGCACCACCATGCCTGGCTAATTTTTGTATTTTTAGTAGAGATGGGGTTTTGTCATGTTGCCCAGGCTGGTCTGAAACTCCTAAGCAGGTGATCCACCTGCTTCAACCTCCCAGAGTGGTGGGATTACAGGTTTGAGACATGGTACCCGGCCTGGAGCCCTGATTTTTTATGGAGCATCCAATTTTTTATTTCTTGAGCTTCTTTTCCTTACATCTTCAAGGAAATTATAACTTTACTCTTCATCATACAGAGCAGTTTGGCCTCCCACAGCATCTCGGCTTTGGACCTAGCTTTATGTATCCAAAATCCTACCAATGTGTCCTGTAAACAAAGGCTGTCTTAGGAGGTCATTCATCATTTAGTGTTGACAAAATTTTAGAAATTTTGAATATTTCCCCCTCTCTAGCATCCATTTTAAGTGGTTGTGAATCTTACTTTCTGATCTGAATTATGTCATGCTTCCTTAATAAGGGAAGCAGTTAAAGGCATTTTGTATTTAAAATATTTTTTCATCCCACCATGTGTATTCTCACCTTTGTTATTTAACTCAACAAATAAATACAGCACATCTGTTAGGTCTCAGACACAGAAAATAGGTGCAGGATACAATAGTGAACAAGACACAAGAAAAGTCCCATCCCTTGAACAGTTTACATGCTAGTGAGGGACAGACAATGAGCAGCGGCCAGAGTAGATAATGGCCAGCAATGGTACGTACCGTGGAGAAAATCACACAGGATAGAGAGCTAGAGAATAATGGTACTGTCATTTTAGACAGGATGCTAGCAGAAGGTCTTTTAGAGGAAGTGACAACTGAACGTTTTTCCAGGATAAAAGTAAAAAACGAGCCAGGTAAAGATCTTGGGGAAGAACATTCCAAATAAAGACATGGAAAAGGCAAGGGCCTTCACCAGGAGTGGGCTGAGAAACAGCAGAGAGTGTAGAGCCAGAGGACTGTGAAAGATGGCAGGTGAAGACAGGACACAGGAAAGCAGGGTCCGCATCATTCAGAACCTTGTAGGATGAGGAAGGACTTTGGACTTTATTTTAAAAGAAAATATGATGGGAATTCACTGAAAGTATTATACAGGGATGTAACAAGATCTTATATTTTATTTTAAAAATTGAGACACATTTATATACCATCAAATTTACCCTTTGAAAGTGAACCATTCGGTGATTTTAATATAGTCGCAAGATTGCCAACCTTTGCCTCTGTATCATTCCAGAGCACTTCATCACCCCTAAAAGAAGCCCCTTAGCAGACCCATTAATAGTGGTTACCTTACTTCCATGTTCCAGGCAGAAACCACAAATCTGCTTCCTGTCTCCATGGATTTACCTATTCTGGACATTTCACATAAATGGAATAATATAATATGTGACCTTGTGTATCTGGCTTCTGGCACTTAGCATAATGTTTTCTTTCTTTTGTTTTTTTTTTTTTAAAGACGGGGTTTCACCATGTTGGTCAGGCTGGTCTTGAACTCCCGACCTCAGGTGATCCACCCGCCTTGGCCTCCAAAGTGCTTGGATTACAGGTGTGAGCCACTACGCCCGGCCAGCATAATGTTTTCAACGTTCATTTATGTTTTAGCATGTAGCTGCATTTTATTGTTCTTGTAGCTGAATAATATTCCATTGTATGGATATGCCACATTTTATTTATTAGTTAGTGGATATTTGGATCATTTTCACTTTTGGGCAATTATGAATAATGCTGTTATAAGCATTTGTGTACAAGTGTTTACTAGCATGTATGTTTTCATTTCTCTTGGGTTTATATCTAGGAGTAGAATTGCTGGTTAATGTGGTAACTCCATACTTAACCTTTTGAGGAACTGCCAGACTGTTTTCCACAGCATCTGTATCAGCAGTGTATGAGGGTTCCAGTTTCTCCACAGCCTTACCAACACTTCCTATTTTTTTCTTTTCTCTTTTTTTCTGTTTTTCTTTTTTCTCATGGTACTCGGAAGCCCAGGATCAAATACTTACTATTTTTTATTTTTTGATTATAGACCTGTAGTGTGCACGAAGTGTTATTTTGCATTTCCTTAAGAACTAATGAAATTGAACATCTTTTTATGTGCTTATTGGTCACCTGCATATCTATGGAGAAATGTCCATTCAAATCTGCTGTGGTTTGAATATATCCTCCAAAGTTCGTGTGTTGGAAACTTGATCCCCAGTGCAGTGGTGTTGGGAGGTAGGACCTTTAAGAGGTCATGAGGGCTGTGCTCTCATGATTGGATTAATGCTATTATCAAGGTAGTAGGTTTGTTATTGTGGGAGTGAATTTCTTATAAAGCACAAGTCAGCTCCTTCTTGCCCTCTCACTCCCTTTGCCCTTCTGCCATGGGATGATGTGGCAAGAAAATCCTTGCTAGATGCCAGCCCCTTGATCTTGGACTTCCCAGCCTCTCAAAGTGTGAGGCAATAGATTTCTTTATTTTCTTTCTTTCTTTTTTTGTAGATGGAGTTTTGCTTTTGTGGTCCAGGCTGGAGTACAATGGCACAATCTCAACTCACCACAACCTCTACCTCCCTGGTTCAAGTGAGTCTCCTGCCTCAGCCTCCCGAGTAGCTGGGATTACAGGTATGCACCACTATGCCTGGCTGATTTTGTATTTTTAGTAGAGACAGGGTTTCTCCATGTTGGTCAGGCTGGTCTTGAACTCCCTACCTCAGGTGATCTGCCCACCTCAGCCTCCCAAAGTGTTAGGATTACAGGCATGAGCCACTGCACCTGGCCAGTAAATTTCTTTTATTACAAATTACCCAGTCTTAGGTATTCTGTTAAAGCAGTACAAAATGGACTAAGAAAATATTTTCTCATTTTAAATTGGATTATGCCTTTTTACTATTGAGTACAAGAGTTGTTAAAAATATATTCTTGATACTTGATTTTCATCAGATATGTGATTTGCAAATATTTTTTCTTTCTTAGTTCCTTGATTGTATCCATTGAAACACAAAGGCTTTAAATTTTGCTGAAGCCCAGTATATTTATTTTTTTTTGATTGCTTATGCTTTTGGTGTCATAGCATATTTACCTATTTACCTAATCTGAGTACATGAAGATTTACAGTTATGTTTCCTTCAAAGAGTTTTATAGTTTTAACGTTTATATTTAAATTTTTGATCCATTTTGAGTTAATTTTTCTAAATGGTGTGAGGAAGGATCCAAATGTGTTGTTACCCTGCATGTGGATATCTGGTTGAAAAGACTATACTTTGTTCCATTGGATTGTCTTACCATCCTTGTCAAAAACCAACTGACCACTGATGTGTATGTTTACTTCAGGGCTCTCCATTTCATTACATTCATTTATGTGTTTATCCATATCCCAGTAACAGTGCAAGCTTGATAGCTATAGCTTTGTAGTATGTTTTGAAATTGTGAAGTATGAGTCTTCCAATTTTGTTCTACCTTTTCAAAATTGTTTTGGCTATTCAGAGTCTCTCAAAATTTGGTATGAATTTTAGAATCATATCATCAATTTCTACAAAAATGCCAACTGGGATAACTTATGTTTTAAAAGTAAAGCTATGGCTGCTGTATGGAGAATATACTATAGAGAAAACAGTTATGAGGCTACTTTAGTTGTCCAGGTGAAAGATGAAAGGTGGCTTGGAATAGGGCATGTATCCCCAAACTTTTTACACAGGGGGCCAGTTCACCGTTCCTCAGACTGTTGGAGGGCTGCCACATACTGTGCTCCCCTCACTGACCACCAATGAAAGAGGTGCCCCTTCCTGAAGTACGGCGGGGGTGGGGGCGGATGAATGGCCTCAGGGGGCTTCATGCGGCCCGCGGGCTGTAGTTTGGGGGTGCCTGGAATAGGGTATTAGCCATAGAATTGGTAAGGAGTGGTGGGATTTTTGAAGTTACAACTCCCTGAGTTTACAGGTGGATTGCATATGGGGTGTAAGCAAAAGAGAAGAGTGAAGGACGAGTATAAATTTTGACCCAGGCAACTGAGTGCTGTTTTCATTTGCTGAGATGGGGAACCCTGAAGAAAGAGAACAGGTTAGGGCAGAAAATAAATTATTTTCTTTGGGACATGCTAGGTTTGAGATACCTATTAGAAATTCTTGTGGAAATGACAAGTAGAAAATTACACATACATATATATGTGTGTATTTATAATTATGTCTATATCTGGGAAAGATCAGAGCTGAAGATTTGAGTTAATGTACAGATGGTATTCAACATCTTGAGAGTGAATGAGGGTAAATAAAGAAAAGGATGTGAACAGAGAAAAAAGATTTGTAGACTGATTGTGGGGTATTCCAACTTTTAGAGGTTGGAAAGAGTAAGTGGATACAACAAAGATATGGACAATAGAAAGCCAAGAAAGTTTGTGCAGTATCTTGGATGAGAAGGGAAGAAAATGTTTCAAGATCGAAGCAAAACTGTGTCATAAACTGAGAGAG
Organism: Saimiri boliviensis; assembly: GCF_048565385.1. Taxonomy (NCBI): domain Eukaryota; kingdom Metazoa; phylum Chordata; class Mammalia; order Primates; family Cebidae; genus Saimiri; species Saimiri boliviensis. The sequence continues at coordinate 116,064,606 of NC_133451.1, read as the reverse complement.
TGAGTAAAATGAGGACTGAGAATTATGTATTGGAGGTCACTGAAGAACACGTTTTCAGCAGTGTGGAGACAAAAGAGTAGAGTGAATTTGAGAAATAACAGGAAGGAATGAAGTGAAAACAGAAGACTCTTTTCAAAGGTTTTTTTCCCCCCTTAATTTGTTTTCCGGACAGAAAGTTTTATGCAGAAATGTAGCAAGATTAGAGACTTCCATTTCCAGCCAAGATGGAGTAACAGGGACCTTTTTTACTCTCCTGCATAAAATAATGGAAAAGTGGACAAAACATATGAAAGAGTGGTTTGAAAGACTCTAGGAATCAGGCAACAAAAGACAATGATACCTCAGAGCCAAAAACAAATGAATGAGCCATATGACTACCGAAGCCTACTGCCTCTCCTTTCAGCCCTCAGCAAGGGAAAGGGGCAGAGCCCAGGAGGACTCAATGAGTCGAGGTGTTGGAGCTGAGAGTCCAGGGAGACCAAGGTAGCTAGATTTTACAAAACAGAGAGAGCCACACACAGACAGGACAGAATTTTAGAGATCTGCAGAGGGTACCCTTGATTATTTGGCTGAGAATTCATTATTAGCACATGGTCCCACTGAAAGGGTTGGAGAGAACATTGCCTGGTACTCCCATAGCACTGGAAATAGTGCTCTTCCTTCCAACCAAAGTGGAAAGCATCACGATGTGCATGGCATTTGTTATAGGACATAAAGGGATTTGCCCCAGTAGCGAGACTATCTATAGACAAAACATTGCTATAGTCCAGCCTAACATATTTTAAAGGCATGATTCAAAATAATCAAATCATTGCTAAGTAACTTCACAATATCCTAGGATAAAACTCAAGAATACAGGAATATAAATACATCCAGCACCTTTCAAGGTAAAATTCATAATGTCTGACATCCAATCAAAGATTGTCAGATTAAAAAAAAAGAAGCAAGGGCCAGGCGCGGTGGCTCAAGCCTGTAATCCCAGCACTTTGGGAGGCCGAGGCGGGTGGATCACAAGGTCGAGAGATCGAGACCAACCTGGTCAACATGGTGAAACCCCGTCTCTACTAAAAATACAAAAAATTAGCTGGGCATGGTGGCGCGTGCCTGTAATCCCAGCTACTCAGAAGGCTGAGGCAGGAGAATTGCCTGAACCCAGGAGGCGGAGGTTGCGGTGAGCCGAGATCGCGCCATTGCACTCCAGCCTGGGTAACAAGAGCAAAACTCCGTCACAAAAAAAAAAAAAAAAAAAAAAAAAAAAAGAAGCAAGAAAATGATGCCCACAATTAGGAGGTAAATCAATCAATCAAAACTAGCCCAGAACTGACACAGGTGATACAATTATAGACAAAGATTCACTATTATTATTAGTTAACCTTATTAGGTATTATTATTAGCTATTATGTCTATACAATATGTTTAAAAAGTTAAATAGATATATGGATGATATAAAAATACCAAATCATTACTTATAGAAATGAAAACTAAAATAGCAGAAATGAAAATACACCAGACGGGATTAATAGCAGATCAGACATTGTAAAAGAAAAGACTAGTGAACCGGGCTCTGTGGTTCATGCCTGTAATCCCAGCACTTTGGGACGCCAATGTGGGTGGATCATGAGGTCAAGAGTTCGAGGCCAGCCTGGCCAAAGAGACCAGCTTGGCCAACATGGTGAAACTCCATCTCTACTAAAAATACAAACGTTAGCCAGGCATGGTGGCACGCACCTGTAATCCCAGCTACTCAGGATGCTGAGGCAGAGGAATTGTTTGAACCTAGAGGTGGAGGTTGTTGTGAGCCAAGATCATGCCACTGCACTCCAGCCTGGGTGACAGAGACTCTGACTCAAAAAAAAAAAAAAAAAAAAGAAAAAAGGAAAGAAAAGACTAGTGAATGTGAAGATATAACAATAGAAACTGCCTAAAATGAGACACACAGAGATAAGAGAATAATAATAATTGAAAACTGAGCAGAGTATCAGGGACCTGTGGAACATTACATATGTAATTGGGAGAGTAGCCTGGGCGACAGAGAGAGACCCTGTCTCAAAAAAAAAAAAAAAAAAAAGGGAGTGCCGGGCTCCATTATCTCACCTCTCTTCACAGCAGCCCTGTGGGGTAGGGTATGACTGTATCAGCCCGTTAACAGTTGTGGAAAACTAGACTTAACAGAATTAGGCTACTGCCTGTTGTCGCATCTCAAGAAGCATCAGAGCCAGAATTGAAGTCCAAGTCCATGTGCCTACAAAGTCCTTCCCCTTAACAATCATTTTCTGTCATAGCACATCCCTTTGAGTGAGAATTTTTCCTGGCAAGAGTAGATACATGCATGTTTTCCCTCTAATTCTCATTTATTTTAAAGACCACATTTTGACAATAATAAAGAAACTCAGAAGAATGAAAATAATTCACAGTTCCAACATCCTGTTCAGCAAGTGTTTTCATTTTTCTCCATTTCCTTTTGACCCTTATGCATACATACATATTTTACATAGTTGTAGATGCAACTTTATTTTCTGCTTTTATGCTTAATGTTATACCAAACATCTTTCTTGTTGCAATTTAGTCTCTGATAGATGCACAATATTCCATTTTGTTAATGTGCCATAGTTTAAACAATCACCCGTGAGGGACAATATTTGTTTCCATTTGTTTCCAGTTTCTTAGCTTTTTAAAGGATGCTGCAGCAAACCATTTTGTTTTCCTCCCATCTTTTGCTACTTTTTTCTTAGAATAAATTCCCAGGAGTGAGATTACCAAACAAGAATGTGAACATGTTTATGGATTTAATCTTTAAAAGGAAGTGAAATTAAGAGAGTTTGTATCTTCGATCACAGTGGATACATTTCACAGCTGGCAAGAACAGATTAACTCCATGAATTATTGTTTAGGTGGAGCAAAGTTAAAGACAAGTGGGAATTGATTGCTCATGGGGACAGGGGTTCTTTTTGAGGTAGTGCAATGTTCTGGAATGAGATAGAGGTCATAATTACAGGACTTTGCCAATGTGCTAAGAACATTGAATTGTATGTGTACTTTAAAGGGATGAATTTTGTGGTATGTGAATTATATACCAATGAAGCTATTATTAAAAATTAAAGGAAAAATTTCTGACACTCTTAGTAATAGTTTTAACCTATTGCTATAGGAGAGTTCTAGATTTGTTTTTGTATTTGGAGGCAGCATATAATAATGTGGAAGAGCGTAAGACTATCAGGGTTTGAACTGTAGGGTCATGACTTAGCTGCCGCGTGACCCTTGGCAAGTGCTATAGGTTGGGTCCTCCAGAATCCGGTGCCGAGACAGAGTTTGGGGTGCAGGGTATTTGCAAGGGTCAACACAGGGCAGGCCCATGGTGGAGCAGGACTGGGCAGAGAAAGGGGTGGGAAGGAGATACTGGCTGGATGCAGCTGGCCCGGGGGCCCGACAGTCAGCACGCCTACACTGGGCTGAAATGGCCAGACCTTTACACACAGGCCTGGCTCCTAGGCCTGCTGTGTGTGGCCTGGGAAGCCCCTCATTTAATGAGGGGCTCTGTATCTAAGGCTGACCTGAACAGCTGGCAGCAGAAGGCTCACGGCATTGGTCCCCTCCCCACAGCCAGGCAACAAGGCCAGGTCTGACAGGGGTGTGGGTGGCACCCCTCTGTGTCTACCACAGCAAGTTGCTTTCACTGCTTTTGCCTCAGTTTCCTCACCTGTAAAATTGAAATGATAACAGTGTCTACCACTTAGGATTGCTAGAAAATTAAATGCAGTAACTTCTAAGTATATATGAAGTACTTAGAACAGTGCTTGTCATATAATAAATGGTCAAAACATACTAGCTCTTGTTATTTTATTATTACTCTATTGAATAATATAGTCAGCTTTGTCCAGACTATGCTAAAGAATTACTGTGCAGCATATATACTGAGAAGTCTGTGAAGACTTAAAGAAAAGACCTTATTTTTTGAAGCAGTTTGAAGTTCACAGCGAAATTGAGCCCTCGCTCTCACACTTGCATAACCTCTTTCAATATTCCGAAGACTTTTTTTTTTTTTTTTTTTGAGATGAAGTTTTGCTCTTGTTGCCCAGGCTGGAGTGCAGTGGCATGGTCTCGGCTCACTACAACCTCCACCTCCCAGGCGATTCTCCTGCCTCAGCCTCCCGAGTAGCTGAGATTACAGGCATGCACCACCATGCCTGGCTAATTTTGTATTTTTAATAGAGACAGGGTTTCGCCATGTTGGACAGGCTGGTTTCAAACTCCTGACCTCAAGTGATCCACCTGCCTCGGCCTCCCAAAGTGCTGTGATTACAGGTGTGAGCCACCACGCTCGGCCATTCTGAAGACTTTTAAGAAAAGGGATGACAGGTTTCTGAGATGGCTTAGGTGTGTGTTGAGGCCAGAATCAGCCAGACCTACCAGGAGTGAGGCAAATGATGTTGTGAAAGCTTCCCTGCCTCCAGTTCCCCATGATCTGCCTATGCTTGACTGATATATCTGTCCATTCAATTACTCTTTGTCATTAACAGCTCTGTGTGGTGAGGATGGGTTTATTGGACTCTCTTACTATCACAGTTAACTAGAGCAGAACCTCTCAGGAAGTGAGGTTTTGATAAATAGATTAGGGTTCTGGAATAGGAGGAGCTACCTAGTGCAGGCATTAGGGGCAGTGGGCCTGATTATCACAAAGAACAGAGCGTGTGCATTTATGGGGAAGGCAGCATGGGCCCATGCATGCCCTGTTTGCAGAGCTGTGTGGGAGGATCCAGAGAGGAAAGGGATGCTCAGAAAAGGTGTTGGTAGGTAGGGAGGGGCCTTTGTGTAGGCACAGCTTTGCCTACGGATGACCGAGTACAGTTCTAGAGAAGGAAAGGTAGCTTAGATTTTTACTTTTAAGTTTTTGGGTCAATTTCAGTGTCATCCACATTGAATAGCAGAAAATTTTTCGGTTGAAGCAGCTCTGTTTTTAAAAAAACTTTTAAGGCCCAGTGCAGTGGCTCATGCCTGTAATCCCAGCACTTTGGGAGGCCGAGGTCAAGAGATTGAGATAGTTATAGACAACATGGTGAAACCCCATCTCTACTAAAAATACAAAAATTAGCTGGATATGGTGGTGCGCATCTGTAGTTCCAGCTACTCAGGAGGCTGAGGCAGGAGAACCGCTTGAACCTGGAAGGCGGAAGTTGCAGTGAGCTGAAATCATGCCATTGCACTCCAGCGTGGGTGACAGAGCAAGACTCTGTCTGAAAAAAAAAAATTATACTGCAGATGGACTTTTTGTGGGGGTGTACCTTCTATGAATTTTAATACATGTATAAGTTCATCCCTACAAACCATCTCCATAAACAGGATACGAAACAATTCCACTACCAGACAAAAGTCCCTGTTCTCTATCCTTGTGGGCACACTAACTTCTCACAACCAGGATCTCTTCTTCATCACTACAGCTCAAGACAGCTCTGCTTATAATAATCTTGCCTTTAATCTTGTTGGAGTTTGCAAAAAATGTGGGCTTTGTCCCCAGAACAACAGAATATACATTCTTCTCATTGTCATGTGGCACTTACTCTAAAGTTGATCATATAATTGGAAGTAAAACACTCCTCACCAAATGCAAAAGAACTGAAATCGTAACAGTCTCTCAGACTACAGTACAACCAGATTAGAACTCAAAATTAAGAAATTTACTCCAAACCACACAACTACATGGAAATTGAACAACCTGCACCTGAATAACTCTTGGGTAAAAGATGAAATTAAGGCAGAACTCAAGAAGTTGTTTAAAACTAGTGAGAACAAAGATACAATATACCAGAATCTCTGGGTTGTAGCTAAAGAAGTGTTAAAAGGGAAATTCATAGTACTAAATGTCCACATCAAAAAGCTAGGAAGATCTCAAGTTAACAACTAAACATAACATTACAACTAAAAGGACTAGAGAACCAAGAGCAAACCAACCCCAAGCAGAAGACAAGAAATAACCAAGGTCAGAGCAGAACTGAAGGAGATAGAGATGCAAAAATCCCTTCAAAAAATTAACAAATCCAGGAGCTGGTTTTTTGAAAAAATTGATAAAATATATAGACCACTAGCTAGACTAACAGAGAAGAAAAGAGAGAAGATTCAAATATACGTAATTAGAAATGATAAGGGGGCTATCACTACTGATTCCCCAGAAATACAAACAATTACCAGAGAATACTATAAATACCTTCATGCACATAAACTAGACAATCTACAAGAAATGGATAAATTCCTGAACATATACACCCACTCAAGACTCAACTAGGAAGAAATTGAATCTCAGAATAGACCAGTAACAAGTTTTGAAATTTAGGCAGCAATAAATAACCTGCCAACCAAAAAAAGCCAGGACCAGACAGATTTACAGCTGAGAATTCTCCCAGAGGTATAAAGAAGAGCTGGTACCATTTCTACTGAAACTATTCCAAAAAAATTGAAAAGGAAGGATTCCTCCTCAACTCATTCTATGAGACCAGCATCATCCTGATACCAAAACCTGGCAGAGACACAACAACAACAAAAAATAATAATTCAGGCCAGTATCCTTGATGAACATTGATGCAAAAATCCTCAATAAAATACTGACATACCACATCCAGCAGCATGTAAAAAGGCTTATCCACCACAATCAAGCATCCCTGGGATGCAACATATACTAATCAATAATTGTGATTCATCAGGAAGTTCAGGTGTAAACACGCTGAGATGAAAGAGCTGCTCTGAGGGCCGCCTCAGTGAGTTTCCACTGACAGTCGCATAGAAATGGCCAGATCTGAGTTTCAAGTGAAAGGCCCATTTGATTTAACTTTTAAAGCAAATGCATTTTAAAAATCACAATATGGAAAATCAGTTATATTTTCCATCTCTCTTTTTGTTTTCCTTTTTGGAGATGGAGTCTCGCTCTGTTGCCAGGCTGGAGTGCAGAGGCATGATCTTGACTCACCACAACCTCTGCCTGCTGGGTTCAAGCAATTCTCCTGCCTCAGCCTCTCGAGTAGCTGGGACTACAGGCGTACACCACCATGCCTGGCTAATTTCTGTATTTTTAGTAGAGACTGGGTTTCACCATGTTAACCAGGATGGTCTCTATCTCTTCATCTTGTGATCCGTCCGCCTTGGCCTCCCAAAGTGCCAGGCATGAGCCACCGTGCCCTGCCAATTAGTTGTGTTTTTAATTCAGGCTCATGTTGAATATGTCTCTTAGGGGTTCCCAATGTTAGTCCAATGGTTAATTTTATTGGACTGATATCCACGCCAATTACCAGTCACTGGAATGTGGTAGGCACTGAATAAATATTTGCTGAATGACTCTGTTGAATATTTCCTGTTTTCAAAGTGTTGGAAACGTCTGTATCCCCTGGACTCTGGCTGGGAATTCAAGACAATATCTTATTGACAATATCTTGGGTGGGCTTAAGATGCAAACTGTGAAGTGGCTGCATGACTGGAGACCCCTGTAAATCCATGGTGTCTGATGGGAGGATGGGAGGAAGTGGTACTACTTGCTACTTGCTTTAGTGACTTTGCACCAGACTGCTGGTTCCTCTTGTCCACTCTTCAGAGAGTTTCTCCAAAATCCAGCTGCAATCCTCCTTATGCAGTCATTGCATTTTTGTATCACACAGTTAGTTAGAACCATGCAGGAAAGCTCTAAACCTCTGAAAATTGGCTTCCTGAGTTTCTTTTGTGACTTTGCAACAGGGCCTGGAAGTGTCACAGGGAGAATAAGCTTGAGCTTCTCTGCTTCATGGCAGGAAGCCATTTCAGCTCATTGTTACCAGCTCAATCCGGCCTGGGCACCAAAGTATTATGTTCCTAATCATGCAGGAGCCTGTGCATTCAATTAAAATGTTGTGTGGCTTTCCAAAAACCACCAGTTAGGATGACTGCATTCCCTTAACTCAATTGGGCCAGATGGCACATGTCCTAAAACTTGCTATTGTCTCTTACTAGCAGTTACTTCTCATCACCCAGCATCCAAGGAAACAATCCTCGCTCTGTGGCCATTATTTCTTCTGTGGACCCTTAATTCTCACCGTGTGTTTTCACAGCATCCTGTGCATGGAGCATGTTGGGTTTGAATGTCATGGTTATTGAGCAAATTTGAAAATAAGTGGGTTTGTAGGAGTCAGAGCGCGAGGAGTAGCTGGTCTAGTGACAGGAGTGGGAAGTTAACGGACTGGAGGAGGGATGAGTCATAGCTGCTCTGAGCTTCAGAAACGGCTCAGCCTGGCCGGCTGCGGGCACTCGCCTCACCATTTTAGTGAGTGAGTCTGTCCGTATTCCTTCTAGTGGGGTGGTACAGGAATGAGTTGGGAAGTCCTGAATAGGAAACTCCACATTTAGAAAATGTACCTTAATATCTCAGTTCCACTCAGGAACAATCGGTGAGGACCAGTCATTAGGCTGAGCTGACAGAGGGGACCTGAGGGAGGAGGTGCCAAGATGGCACAGGCATGCATGCGCAGAGTCGCACCCTTTCTGGGAGAGTTGCACAGAAGGATCTGCTGATACTGCATATTCAAAACTAGGACGTTCCTAATGCTTCGTCATTTTCTCAATTCAGACAAGCAAAAGTTCACATGTACACTTTTGCACCGCCCCCTTAAATGTGTTCAGAGGAAAAGGTTCATAATAAAAAGAAGCTAAAAAAAGAGGCCTAAGTGATGCGGTTGGGTTTCATCAGCACCAGCCTAAGATGAGGGACGTCACTGGAAAGAAGCTCAGAGATGTGGAGAAGAGAAGTAGTGTCAGATTGGAGCAGCTGTTCAGTGTATGAAGGACATCTTTGGGCAGGAGTTGTCCAGAGAGACCCCTGGATGTCACAGCTGCCTCAAGGACTCTAAGATCTGTGATCTTGCTGAGGCTGTCTGGTTAGGTTCAAAGGAAGAGAGTGGCTGATGGAATATTCCCTTTCCCTTCTCCTGGCTCTTCCTCCTTCCTTTATCTTCTTAGTATGCCTTACAAGGATCTTAAATGGTCACTCCCTTCCAGTTTGAAGGGCGTTATTGTAAAAGTCCCTTCAGCTCTTGGGCAAATGCAGTGAGATGAGGATTCCCGACAGATGCCTGCGAGTCACAGCTTTGCGTTAAGACATTTACTATTGGGGTCCTGGTGTCCCACTCTGGGAGACTGCAGGCTTCAGTCCTACCTTGTCTCTAAGGTGCTCCACACACCAAAAAAGATACCATCGAACACCTACGTGACAGCTGACTTTGGCATTCAGCGTGTTACCTGTAGAAAGTACACTGTGACAGATCACAGAACCTCCAGTTTGGAACACAGAGAGGAAGGGGCTCAAATGCAGCACCTCTGTGCACCAAACCCTCTTGTGTAACCTTGTGTCCTAGGCCCCAAAGGGCACCCCTCTCAAGGACTTCTTGGTTCTGTGCAAAGTATTTTGCTGAAGGTTGCCACCTTGCCACCTGAGTCCCATCTGAAAGGGGAAAAATGAAATGGCTATATGTGACAACCAAATGGCATAAAGCAAGACCTTGACATTTTGATTCTATTCCGTCTCTAACAGAAACAAAAGCGAGACAGAAGAGGTTGAAGACAATGGTAATCATGCCATGACTTCTTTTTCTATAGATTTCCCTAATCTAGAATCATGACTCAGATATTTCTCCAGAACACAACTAAACGCCATGATTTGACATTTGGTGTTACAGATAATTGGTGCAAGTGTTTGGAATGTGGCTAACTTGGTGCGGTCAATTCCGAATAATTTGAAAAGAAGAAAAAGTGATAGCCTGGCAATAAACCAGCATTTGGCCAATAGTTGTTCCTGAAGTGCATGAATAGAAGAGGTCACGGGATCTACGGAAAGCCTGCCGGGACCTCTGATCCCATTAAATGCCAAGTCTCACCCCAGTATTGCCGGGTTTGCTGCAGCTAGCCTGCCAGGTGGACTTCCAGGTGAGCCTACCCCTTCTCCTGCCATCCATCTCAGAACCATAAAGAACAGTTTGAACTCAGGCTGATGGAGTTTTGTAAAGAAAATCACTTTTACAGCTAAAATGTTAGCATTTTGCGGTATTCATTAGCTCATTCCTTCAATAACATTTATTGCCTACTGACCATGTACACTACTTGTGAGTTAGGCATTCACTTCTTCTAGATGTTCAGCGTTAGATAAGAACACTGAACAATCCCAACTTTTCTCTCTCCTTTTGCCTAGAGGGAATGAGGATTTTGCAGTCCTCCTCCTGAATGCAGGTATTTCCTTCTTCAGAAATAGGGCTGTAGGCTGCTCTGAACAGAGCTTTGTCATCTCGAGAACAGCGTTTTTCAAGAACAGCTCTGCTAACTTGTGCCCCTTTCTTCTCACATTCAAAGTGGATTCTGTAGGTATGGAGCTTAATTGGAGAACTATTTTACATTCATCTGATAGGTGGCCCTTCACCAATTCTTGGAAGTGGAAAATATTTTGCTTTTGGTCTAAAGCAGCCCCAGGGACAATGCGCAACATTCAGCCTCTTGCACAGAGTGGCCAAACAGCTGCAGGTTCTTACAGAAACTGGAGCATATTTTGTATTTAAAATGAAATCCCTGCACCTTACAGCAGCTGCAAAAGCATCCTTGCTGTGGAGAAAAATGGCTCTCAGGAGCCAGGGCCTTTGAAAGGTTACACACGAGGACAAAGCCCTCCTGCTGGAAGGCAGGGGAACATTTGCCTGCATCCCACAGTCATTTCATGTGAGATTGTTGATGAAATTTACTTATTTGGGGTTCCAAATTTCCTTCTCCAAGGGCTTGTGTCACATCTGCCTCCTCTTGCTTTTGAGAAGGCCAGTCATGTAATGAGCCATAACTATTAATGAAGATGCTCATGAAATAAAGTACTAGATATTTAGAGTTTCATCCTTGCTGAACTTTTCTTGATTAGCATCAAAATGGCTGAAAGGATACAAAGCCATAACTATTCCAGATAAGGCTTTAATTGTAGAGCACAGGAAAACCGAATTAACTATTTGCCCAAAGCACTTGAGGGTATATTTTTCTTGCCCAGCAAAAAGAAAACCCTGATCCCTAAGAATTCTGCACCTGACATGTCTCTTAACTTGCAAGAAAGGAACAAAGGTGGCATTTGGATGAATGAAAGTGAATGCCTAATTATTCTTGTAGGAAATTATCTGCATGTTTTCCTGACATTCGTGTGGCTTGCCAAGCCTTTCATCGTGTTCTCACCCACATGAAATTATTTGAACATTTTGGGAAGAAAACAAGTGACAATAGTGGCTGTTGCCATTTTGCAGATGAGGAAACTGAGGCTCCAAGATGTCACATGTCTGAGAACTGAAGAAAGTTCTGAGCCAAAAGTAAGGATTTAACCTTTGTTGCTTCCCTAAAAGAACTGAAGCAGTTTGTCAGTGCAGCTAGTACTTACGTGAGAGTGCCATGACATAAGATTGAGGAGAAAGGGAGTAGAAAGATTTAAAAAGGAGCTGGGCACAGTGGCTCATGCCTATAATCCCAGCACTTTGGGAGGTCGAGGTGGGCAGATCACCTGAGGTCAGGGGTTCGAGACCAGCCTGATCAACGTGGAGAAACCCCATCTCTACTAAAAGTGCAAACTTAGCTGGGCGTGGTAGCACAGGCCTGTAATTCCAGCCACTTGGGAGGCTGAGGCAGGAGAATCACTTGAACCCGGGAGTTAGAGGTTGTGGTGAGCCGAGATCACACCATTGCACTCCAGCCTGGGCAACAGAGTAAGACTCCATCTCAAAAAAAAAAGAACAGAAAATTGAATAAAAGGGTGGAACTGACCCCATCAACTTTATAAAATTAATCAGAGAATATGGAAGGGGGAGACATTAAAATAAACCCAGCTTGCATCACATTCAGCATTGACCATGAGGGTAGCCAGCTCTGATCTGCTTCCTCAGAGTTGTCTGAGGAACAACTATTGTTGTCCTAGGATCATGTAGACCCTGTTACAAGATTATAGTTCCCCTTAACTGCTCTATAGAAAACAACTTGAGAATTATGAAACATTCAGTTGTGTCTTTGAGCTACTCCTTTAGTTTCTGCATCTTGATGAAACTACTGTCTCAGCTGGTCCAATGGACCCCACAAGAGGCTGCCTCACCAAAGAATGCAGTTTTCACATCCTGATGATTTTATCCGCCTCCCTGACCAATCAGCGACCCCAATTACCCATCCCTTGCTCTTCATGGTCCCCTTTAAAGCCCCAGCCAAGAACTCCTTGGGGAGATGGATTTGAGAGTCTCCACCCATCTCCTTGCTTGGCACCCTGTGATTCTCAAACTTTCTCTGCTGCAAACCCTGCTGTCTCTGTGTAATGGATCTGTTACTGCACAATGGGAACATGAACCTGTTGGTTCTATAACAAGGGACCGAGAGTAACCAGAGGGGTTATGCTAAAGTGTGGCTCAACGCAGCAAATCAGCCCCATGTGCCTCAGAATGAAAATATAACAGCTACATGCGCTAAACGTCACGGTTTCTCAAGATATGATGCATCAGCACCCTTTGGCTGGCACCCAGACAGGACACTAGGCATTGCTTTTGGCTGATATGTGGGGCGCACCATGTATATCAGTCCATGGATGTCACTAAGGCAGTCACAACTCAGAGATAAGTTAACCTCTCAGACTACAATGAAGGAGAATCAAAAGGGAGAGGGTGAAGTCAGAATAATGAATAATTAGTAAATTACTGACTGAGGAGAGATGTCCCCAGTGAATCAGTGTGTTGTATCAGGACATCTGTAGTAACTTCTGTGAGGCTGAACATAGTAAGCATATTAACCTAGAAGACCATGAATCTGTTGTGCTTGCTTTATCTAGGAAAGATTGACTATTAAGAGCAGGAGATAGGTAGACGTAAACCCTCTCCAGAAGGAATGAGACAGCACTGGGGGCTGGGTGGGAAGGGAAATGACAGTCACTGGTGCACACAGCTTGGGGCAGAAGCTTCAGTAGGTGTCACCAGGCCTGTGGGTCTCTGTGCTCTGTTTTCTTATTCATCCAGTAGCCTCTAAGGGACCTGGATACTGGAGGGGGCTGCTGAGGATGGAGTAAGTAGTCTTTGGAAAGACCTAATCCTTGTAAAGTAACTGGCTTCCTGGTTTACAGTTCAGGTCTTTGGTAGATAGTTATATAGCTGTTGCTTTGTAACAAACACTCACAACTTTAGAGGCATGAAAGACCAAAAATCATTCATTCTTATTATCTCTTACAGTCTGGGGATTACTGGGGCTAGGACTTCAGCTGGGGCTTCACCACATGGTCAAGGCTTCCTGATGGCATGGCCACTGCTTTCCAAGAGAGAGTGTCCTGAGGAAAAGCCAGCAGGAAACTGCATTGCCTTTTAGAATCTAGTCTCAGAGTCACAGAGTGTCACTTCTCCGATCCTCTCTTGGTTAAAGCAGGCACAAAAGCCCATCCAGGTTCAAGGGGAAGGGACACAGACTTCACCTCTTGATGGGAGATGACAAGATCACTTTATGAAAAGAGCAGGTGGGCTGGGGGGTGCTCTTGCACCGTGTTTGGATAATGTGGTCCACCAACCTGTCCTCTGGCAGCAGTCACCCACACCCTTCCCTCTGCAATATACTCATCTCCTCCCCAAAGACCCCTCAGTCTTTCTCCTTTATGGCATCAGGACAGGTCAGGATGGAGTAAAGCCAGATGTCCCCCACTCGCTCTGCCGTGCAGACACCCCTGTTCCTATTTCACTGACTAGAAGGAGAATTTCTCCTGAAACTTTTCCTGTCTTAACCACTTAAGCAGTTCTGGGTTTGGCTGCCCTGCATCTATGTCAAGAGACATGAAAGGGGAAAAAGAGGAAATTCCCCACCTGATTCATCTTTCTTGGAGTTTGGCTGTCCCTCTCCAACCCACCTGCTATTATTTCCTTGAAGATTTCCTATTAAGTTGCTTTACATATCCACTCTGGGATTCTTAGAAGGAACCCGTTGGGGAGCTACATGGCATTGGCTCTCTCTATCTTAACTGGAACCAGAACCACAAGCCATTTCTTAATTTTTGAGGTGTTTGCCATTTGGAGAGGCTGGGAATGGGAAATCTTTTTTTTTCTTTTTTCAAATCCTGCAAATCATGCCACCTTTATATTTCACCATTGGTTCCTTAGCTCATGCTCATTCTCTCTCTCTCTCTGTTTTTTTTTTTTTTTTTTTTTTTTTTTTTTTTTCTCTTTTGAGACAGAGTCTCACTCCACCACCCAGGCTAGAGTGCAGTGGTGTGACCTCAGCTCACTGCAACCTCTGCCTCCTGGGTTCAAGCGATTCTCCTGCCTCAGCTTCCTGAGTAGCTGGGATTACAGGTGCCAATCACCATGCCTGGCTAATTTTGGTATATTTAGTAGAGACGGAATTTCAGCATGTTGGCCCGGCTGGTCTTGAACTCCTGACCTCGTGGGCTGCCTGCCTTGGCCTCCCAAAGTGCTGGATTACAGGCATGAGCCACCGCGCCCGGCCCATTCTCTCTTACTTTGTTGCAGCATCCAGAAGCTAGGTGGCCCGCGTGCTGTCAGTTCCCTCCACACAGTCATGCAGCTCATTGATGCATTTTCTGTTTTCCAAGTTATCCTGGGTTTCAGCGTTGCTGAACTTCTCACCAGTACATAAACCTGTCTTTTCTCTTCCAGGTTTCATTCATATTTTCGTCATGTTTATTGAACCCCTTGCTGACACACTTCTCAAAGCTCTTCTACCTTCTATTCACTGCCCGGTCCCAAAGCCAGTGCCACCTGCGATGGTTCCAACATCTGTATCATTAAAGTTTGATTACAGACGCAAAACCACTTTGAGCAAAACAAGGAATTTACTTATTTATTTTTTTGAGACAGAGTTTTGCTCTTGTCCCCCAGGCTGGAGTGCAATGGCATGATCTCAGCTCACTGCAACCTCCGTCTCCCAGGTTCAAGTAATTTTCCTGCTTCAGCCTCCCGAGTAGCTGGGATTACAGGTGCCACCACCATGGCCAGCTAACTTTTTTTTTTTTTTTTTTTTTTTTTTGAGATGGAGTCTTGCATCAGCCTCCTGAGTTGCTGGAATTACAGGCGCACATCATCACACCCAGCTAAGTTTTTGTATTTTTAGTAGAGACTGGGTTTCACTATTTTGGCCAGACTGGTCTTGAACTCCTGACCTCGTGATGCACCTGCCTCAGCCTCCCAGAGTGCTGGGATTACAGGCATGACCCACCGTGCCCGACCTTTTCTTTTTCTTTTTTTTTTTTTTTAAGTAGAGATGGGGTTTTGCCATGTTGGCCAGGCTTGTCTCAAACTCCTGACCTCAGGTGATCTGCCCGCCTTGGACTCCCAAAGTGCTGGGTTTACAGGCAGAAGCCACCACACCCAGCCAAAAGCAGGAATTTATTAAAGAGATTAGGATACACATTGTTATGAGAGCTGCAACCTGCTGCCCCTGTGTCCTGAAGTGTGCCTGAAGTCAGCAGGGCTGGTACATGGGTGTGAAGTGGGAGAGGGCGGGCATGAGCCGCACCTGCAGGGAGGAGACAGAACCCCTGAGGGTGGATGGAAACTGACGCCTTCCGTGCCAGCCCCTCAGACCTCCCGCATGCCAGCTCTGACAATGGAGATGATCTACAGAAGAGCTAGTGCCCTTCACCATGGAATTGCTCATAAACCCGGGATTCTGAGAAGCTGAAGAAGCGGTTCTGGTGGGAGCTGAGGAAACGCAGGCACAGCCGCTGCCCTGTAACAATAAATGGAGCCAGTGAGTGTAGGGCATCCTGTGTGAGCCACCACAGCGCTGTCTGTGCTGGGCCCTACGCAGACTTTTTGACTGTAAACATGATTGCTGTTTCACTCTACCTTCCACACTTTGGTCAGATTTTCTGAGAAACATAGTTCCAGCCTAGGTACGCTGACACGGTACAAAGCCATCCCAGGAGCTGGCCGGGGAGGGATTATGAGTCCAGGCTGAGAATGCACAGGAAGCGTTTGTCTATTTATAGAGTAGGTACTATTTCAGGATTTATGTGAATCAGATGCAAAGAACTCAACCAAAGGTGGGGAAAGTTAGTGCTTAGAAATCAGTGACATTAGACAACCAATAAATAAAAATAGATACATAGAATAAAACTTTAATAAAATAGTACTGGGCCAGGCACGGTGGCTCACGCCTGTAATCCCAGCACTTTGGGAGGCCAAGGCAGGTGAATCACTTGAGGTCAGGAGTTTAAGACCAGCCTGGACAATGTGGTGAAACTCTGTCTCTACTAAAAAAAAAAAAATACAAAAATTAGCCAGGTGTGGTGGTGAGCACCTGTAATCCTAACTCCTTGGGAAGTCGAGGCAGAAGAATCGCTTGAACTTGGGAGGTAGAGGTCACAGTGAGCCAAGATTATGCCACTGCACTCCAGCCTGGGCAACAGAGCAAGACACTATCTCAAAAAAATAAAAATAAGTAATACAGTATTGAAATGATTAATAATACTATTTCAGCACATCCTAAACTGATCATGCAGATCCTAAGAGGTTTTCTGCGTGAGTTTGCTAGGGCTGCCATAACAAAATACCGTAGACCAGGATCTTTAAGAAGAGAAATAGATTTCTGAGTTCTGGAGGCAGGACGTTCAAGACCAAGGTATTGTCAGGCTTGGTTTCTCTGAATCCTCTCCTTGGCTCGCAGGTGACGGCGGCTGCTTTCTCGCTGTGTGTTCACATGGTCATTCATCTGAGCTTGCACACATGCAGCGTCTCTCTCTGTGTCCTAATCCCCTCTTCTTATAAGGACACCCATCATACTGGATCAGGGCCCACTTTCATGACCCCATTTTATACCTTGATTTGCATTCTAAAGGCCTTATCTTCAAATACAGTCACATTCTAAGGTACTGGGGATTAGATCTCCAATGTATGAGTTTTGGGGAAGCACAGTTGAGCTCATAACATTTTCGTTTTTTTTTTTTTTTTTTTTGAGATGGAGTCTCACCCTGTCTCCAGGCTGGAGTGCAGTGCTTGGCTCACTGCAACCTCCAACTTCCAGGTTCAAGTGATTCTCCTGCCTCAGCCTCCCGAATAGCTGGGACTACAAGCACGTGCCACCACATCCAGCTAATTTTTGTATTTTTAGTAGAGACAGGGTTTCACTATGTTGGCCAGGATGGTCTTGATCTCCTGACCTTGTGATCTTGGAAAGTGCCAGGATTACAGGCGTGAGCTGCCGTGCACAGTCAGCTCATAATATTTTCTATAGAACGATCAAGTTTGAGACATGCCACATGCTGTTATTTCTTTCTTGGAAATTTCCAAAGTCTACATGTATATGAATGACTACGCAAACTCCCGGAAAACATCCAGTATTCACCTTTCACACCCTCACTGTTTGATCCATTATTTATTGATAACCTTCCCCTGGCTTCCTTTATGCATTGGCTGAGCACATTGAGCTGCCGCATGGAAATGGCGATCTGCCGGCTGCCGCTGGCAGTCGGGAAGGGAAGGTGGCCGTGGGGAGAGCAAGCACAAGCTGTAGTCTCAAGGAGATGAAGTGGAACCCGGGGCTGTCTCTCATTAGAGCGCATGGGTCTCTGGCTTTGAAGATGCCTAGGGAGTTGCTTTGGAGGTCTGTGTGGAGAGACTGGGATTGGTAAGTGGGCAAGAGGATTGGCTCTTGCTGGGTGGAACTGCCTTTTCCATCTGTTCCAAGGGGACTTCTGGATTGCTGGGGCGCTGGCCTGCCCTGGCTCACCCACACTTACTGGCCAGGGTGAGTGGCCTCTCACCTGGCCTAACCTTGCTGCCTGCTTTGTTTTGCCCTTTGCAGGTGAGGAAAAGAGCAGAGCCGTGGATGCCAGTGGAGTGTGACCAGGCTGGGCAAGGACCCGCACAGAAAGGTGTGGACAGGCGTGATGGGTGGAGAGGGTGATAAGGCTGGGCCCTGTGCCATGAGCCAGTGCCCCTGCCACGCCCTGACCCCAGGCACCTGCATCATCAGTGTGGGCATAGCCGCCTCACCAGGCCTCTCCCGGCTCATGGCCCACTTTCTGCATGTAACTCCTACCTCTCCGACCTCATGCTAGCTCAGCTGTTCTGGCTCAAAGGTTCGCCTTTCTTCCTGAACACAGTCAGGGTTCTCTCTGTTGGCCCTGGACCCCCATTCTGAACAATTCCCATGGCACCAGCCTTCTCCAGTCCTCTGAATTAAACCCCAGACTCACTGTGAGACTTCAGCCAAGTGAAGATTCTCTGTACGCCCTGGCACCCGGGGAAGCAGGTGTTTCCCCCTCTTCCTGTCGTGCTCTTACTGTGAGTCATGTCCAGGTCCTCTTAACAGGGTCAGTCAGCTTCTCATCTCAGCTGTGCCGTAACACTGTATCTCTGCAGCCTGGTGAAGGTGACGGTGTTTTCATGAAGTGTACATCTCTGCAGTAACTGGCCTGGCACATTTGAATAGGAACAGCAGCTTGCTTTCATGCAGGGTACGGTGCAGATTGCTTTTCATGCATTACTTCTGCTTCTCACACCCCCCCCCCCCACTCCACCGCCCCGAAAGAGAGCATATTGTCCTAATTTTACCAAGCAGAAAACTGACTCCCAGACAGCAGCTTCACTCAGCCAAGGCCCGTCAGAGCACTGCCTGGGACCCACATCCCCCGACTCCAGGGCCGGGCACCTCGGGGCCCTCACGTGGGCCTTAATAGAGATACAGTTTATGTTCAGACCAGGCCTTGAGCCATGCAGAGTCCTCAGTCTCTCAGGACTTGCTGCATTTTCTTCTAAATGCCAATTCAAAAGTTCCTTCAGGCATGGTGGTTCATGCCTGTAATCCTAGTGATGCTGAGGTAGGGGCACTGCTTGAGGCCAGGAGTTTGACACCAGCCTGGGCAAGAAAGTGCGACCCCATCTCTGAAAAATAAATGAAAATTTAGGTGGGCTTGGGGTTGCACACCTGTAGTCCCAGCTGCTCCAAAGGCTGAGGAGGGAGAATTGCTTGAGCCCAGGAGTTTGAGGCTGCAGTAAGCTGTGACTGTACCACAGCACTCCTGTGGTGATGGAGTGAGACCCTGTCTCGAAGTAAAAAATTAGCTGAGCATTGTGGCGCACGCCTGTAGTCCCAGCTACCTGGGAGGCTGAGGCGGGAGAACTGCTGGAGCCTGGGAGGTCAAGGCTGCAGTGAGCCATGACTGCACCACTGCACTCCAGTCTGGGTGACAGAGTGAGACTGTCTCAAAAAAAAAAAAAAAAAAAAAAAAAGAGGCCCTCAGACAGTAGCCTTTGTCATGAAACTCCTCTTGGTATTCGCTGTACTCAGTAACCCTGCAACGATTCCTATCGTGAACCCCATTCACCGAATTGCTTTGGAAAACATACACTTTCTAAATCAAAACTGTCATGTAAATGTGAGAGTTATCCTTACCCAGGAGGTCTGGATGCGTTTCTCTCCCGGTCTGGCTTCGATCTGTTATCCTGGCAGCTTCCTTTTTCAGAATCTCCCTCTCTCGTCTCTGCCTCCACAGTCGGCCCCCACCCCGCATGTCACAGAATGTATTTGCATTCTAAGCGACATCCCTCAAACCTCACATGTATCTTTTTCTCCTATATATATTTAAAATAATACCTTTAAGGACGTGCCAACTTGATTAAATGCTCTCGAGATGCTCACAAAATCATGGAAGTTGTCCATGGTGGTATTCCTTTTCTTTTTTCTCCTTTTTTTTGAGACCGAGTCTTGTTCTATCACCCAGGCTGGAGTGCAGTGGTGTGATCTCGGTTCACTGCAAGCTCCATCTCCCGGGTTCAAGCAATTCCCCTGCCTCAGTCTCCTGAGTAGCTGGGATTACAGGATGGGTGCCCGCCACCATGCCCAGCTTATTTTTGTATTTTTAGTAGAGATGGTGTTTCACCATGTTGGCCAGGCTGGTCTGGAACTCCTTACCACAGGTGATCTACCCGCCTCAGCCTCCCAAAGTGCTAGGATCACAGGCGTGAGCCACCGAGCCTGGCCTCATGATGCTATTTCTTAAGCAGAATTTTGTGTTCATGCCATTGAGAAAGGGCGAGTAAAATATTTTGTATTTCTTTAAGACTTCGTTTAAAGAGCAGTTGTAAAAATATTTTCTCACCAGATCCTTAAACAATCTCTAAGAGGATTAGGCCGGTTGGTATTTTACAGATGAGGAGACAGGCTCAGACTGCGTGGGTGACTTGGAGCACCTGCAGCTGATGTGGAGAGAGGTCTTCCGAGCTGAAGTCAGTGCACATTGTCTACACCACACTGCACTACACGTGGTGTAGACAGTGTGCACTGACCTCAGCTCGGAAGACCTCTCTCCACATCAGGATAAATGTGGCTTTTATCCAGAGGGCCTACTGATATCCTCTTTAGTGAACCAGTGCCCTGTAATCAAAAGCAAACCTCATCTTCTGTTGGAAGTCCCACGTCCACAGTTCCATTAAGAATTCTGGGCTGTGGCAGCAGTGCTGGAGCCGTGGGGAGATTCAGGCCATCACCCCGCCTCCCCTGCATCCCGACCGCCTTCGTCCTCGGACCTATTCCAACAATCTCTTAAAACACGGTAGATTACTATGAAGTTCTAGGCGTGCAGAGACATGCCTCACCCGAGGATATTAAAAAAGCATATCATAAATTGGCACTGAAGTGGCACCCAGATAAAAATCCTGAGAATAAAGAGGCAGCAGAGAGAAAATTCAAACAAGTAGTGGAGGCGTATGAGGTGCTGTTGGATGCTGAGAAACAGGAATCTCTGACAAATACGGCAAGGAAGGTCTAAATGGTGGAGGAGGAGGTGGAAGTCATTTTGACAGTTATTTGAATTTGGCTTCACATCCAGTAACCCAGATGATGTCTTCAGGGAGTTTTTGGTGGAAGGGACCCATTTTCATTTGACTTCTTTGAAGACTTTTTTGAGGACTTCTTTGGGAATCGAAGGGGTCCCTGAGGAAGCAGAAGCCGAGGGATGGGGTCGTTCTTCTCCACGTTCAGTGGATTTCCATCTTTTGGAAGTGCATTTCCTTCTTTTGATACAGGATTCATTTGGGTCACTGGGTCACGGAGGCCTCACTTCATTTTCTTCTGCGTCATTTGGCGGTAGTGGGTTGGGCAACTTCAAACCGATATCAACTTCAACTAAAATAGTTAATGGCAGAAAAATCACCACAAAGAGAATTGTCGAGAATGGTCAAGAAAGAGTAGAAGTTGAAGAAGACAGCCAGTAAAGTCCTTAACAATAAATGGTAAGGAGCAGCTGCTGCGCTTGGATAACAACTAATTCAACGCGTGCACTTAACAGAAGCGTTAAACTATAACAAGCACCATTTGAGGATTAACGGGAACATTTTTTTGAAGATTTCAAATGAACTCGACTTTCAGTACAATTGTACCTAAAGTATTTATAAGCAGGTCATTGGAGCCTCTATTTGTCATAGACTTTTGAATTTATTGTTAGGACCACATAATAGGACCATTTTTTTTTGTCTTTAAAATTGTTGTAAATCTCTGTATGCACTTTGCTTTTTTATTAAACATACTCCAAGGTGAGTCTTGACTCTTTAGCGTAGGACAAGATGGAACACGAACACCAGCATGGACCTGCTTTTCATTGTGTCTGAAACGTGAGCCACGTAGTGTCGGCCGGCTGTGAAGTTAACATTGCCAGGACGAATCTTCTACAGAAATAATTTCCATTTCTTTCAGTATTTAGTGGTGGAAGATATTAACGCATTGATGGTAATACAGTTCTGGTTTAATATAAATTACGGGATGTTTTCTAGCTGTGCATGAATGCTGGCAACTTAGTTTTGACAATTGTTTAAATATGTAATGTTAAGCTTAGGTTTCAAAAACTAAAGCTGGTAAACTGGGTCTTTGTCATTTGCTAAAAAAAATAAATAAATAAATGCAAATGTGTTGGTGCATTCTTCCCGAGTGGGAAAAAAGAAAAGAATTCTGGGTTGTGCTTGCGGGCTTGCTGGCTATAACGTGATGGAGATGTGGCTGAAATGACCATGGGGAGAGTTTCAGCGACATCTTGTTTGTTCCCCCGAGTCAGGGATACAGAACACACAGCCTCTTCCTTCAGCTTCTTAGTCTCCTGGGTGCAAGAGGGAGGAACGTCCGTTTGTATCAGGGGTGTCCACTGTTTTGGCTTTTTCTTACCTGGGAAGAAGAATTGGTTTGGGGCACACAAAATACACTGACACTAACGATAGCTGATGAGCTAAAAAACGATTATAAAAGAAATCTCATGATGCATTTTTTTTGAGTTTCTCTCTTGTTGCCCAGGCTGGAGTGCAATAGCGCCATTTCGGCTCACCTCAACCTCTGCCTCTCAGGTTCAAGCGATTCTCCTGCCTCAGCCTCCCGAGTAGCTGGGATTACAGGCATGAGCCACCTCGCCCAGCTGATTTTTGTATTTTAGTAGAGACAGGATTTTGCCATGTTGGCCAGGCTGGTCTCGAACTCCTGACCTAAGGTGATCTGTCCTCCTTGGCCTCCCAAAGTGCTGGGATTATAGGCATGAACAATTTCACCCAGCCGATCTCATGATTTTTTTTTTTTTTGAGACAGTCTCACCCTATCACTCAGGCTGGAGTTCAGTGGCATGATCACAGCTCACTGCAACCTCTGCCACCTGGGTTCAAGCAATTCTCATGCCTCAGCCTCCCGAGTAGCTGGGACTACAGGTGCATGCCACTATGCCAGCTAATTTTTGTATTTTTAGTATAGATGGGGTTTCACCATGTTGGCCAGGCTGGTCTCGAACTCCTGGTCTCAGGTGATGTGCCCGCCTCGACCTCCCAAAGTGCTGGGATTACAGGCATGAGCCACCACACCCAGCCCAATCTCATGATGTTTCAAGAAAGTTTACAAATTTGTGTTGGACCACATTCAAAGCCATTCTGGGCCTCATGCAGCCCCTGGGCTGCGGGGTTGGAAAAGTTTGATTTATGCCAGTTGCAGGAGAACTCACTAGGCTGATGGAGTTCAGAACCCACCGTGGCCTCAAGAAAGCTTTTCATTCCCTCACTACTGCCAGATAAAAATGAGAGACTCTGAAACCAAATCCCTCTAGGCAGGGTTTGGAAACCGGTCACTTGTGAAAGGAGATACAGTCTGATGGTATATGACCTGGTTTTGTCCAAGTTAAGCTAGACTTTATGAGAACAAACCAGCCATGTGAGAAACTAGAGAAGAACAAACCAGGAATAGAGACTGGGAAACAGGCAGCCCTGAGGAAGGAATGCACAGGGTGAGTTTCAGCAACAGAAAGAACTTCAGTATGGCTAAAGCGGAAGTCGGCAACCTTCTTTGGTGATGGACCAGCTAGCAAGTATTTCTAGCTTTGTGGCCCATTTAACCTTGGTTGCAACAGCTGAGCTCTAAAAAATAAGAGCTACTTCTTTAGCCTAAAAGCAACCCCGGACAATACATACATGAATGGGCATGGCTGTGTTGCAGCAAAACTTCACTTACCAACACTGAAGTTGGAATTGCATCTCATTTTCATGTGTCACAAAATATTGCTTTTCTTTTTTCTAACCATCTAAAAATATAAAAACCATTCTTGGTTCAGAGGCTGCACAAAAACAGGCAGTAGGCTGCCTTTTGCCTGTGGGCTGTGGTGTGGAGACCTCTATGCTAAGCATAGTGAGTAGGGAAAAGAATAGTTGCAGATGAAATTAGAAAGTTAGGCAAAGGCCAGACCACATGCAGAGAGAGGTTTTGTAGGCTATTGAAGGGGGTGTGCATTTTATTCTAATTGCTATGGGGAATGTGTGAAGAACTTTAGGCAGGAAAGTGACATGATATATTTGAATCACACTCTGGTACCTCTGAACAGATTGAACTATTGGGAAAAAAAAAGTAGAAGCAGAGATAACAGTGAGGAGCCTGCTCCAGCAGACCAGGCAAAGATGGTAAAACACAACACTGGGAATTCCATCTCCAACCTCAGAAGGAATGACCTCTCAGGGTGAGAGACTGTTTAAGGATCCAGGACTGCCTGGCATGTACTTTATACTGAGAATGCCAGTGACTTGCGCTTTTTTTCCTTCCTCAGTGGACAAAGCTAAGAATACTTGGCTTTCTCTAAATCTCTAAAATGGGTTGTTCTATTTAAAACAGGTCAGATAATGTCATTAAAAGTAAGTAGACATATGTTCAAGTTCTGTTAATGAATCTGTGACAGAATGACAGAATACAGGCACACACAGATACACACAGACACACACACACATAATGGTTTATTTTAGGTGTCAGTTTGACTGAGCTAAGGAACATCTAGTACCCAGAGATCTGGTAAAACATGATTTTTGGGTGTGTCCATGACTGTATTTTAGGAAGAGGTTAGCATTTGAGTCTGTAGCCTGAATAAAGGAGATCTTCCCTCTTCTATGTGGGCAGGCTTCATCCACTCTGCTAAGGAAGTGCCAGAATAGAGCATAAAGACAAAGGGTGGCCAAACATTCTCTGTTGGAATGAAAACATCCATGTTCTCCAACCCTTAGACATCAGTGGCCCTGGTCCTTGGGGCTTCAGAGCTGATCCGGCACTTAGCTCATCAGCTCTCCTGGTTCTCAGGCCTTCAGACTTGAACTGAATGATACCATTGGCTTCTGCAGCTTACACATGGTGGTGGGACTTCTTGGCCTCCGTTAACGCATGAGCCAATTCCTGTAATAAACTGCTCTCTCTGTGTGTATACACAGACAGACATACCTATAGATTATGGTATTAGGGTTCTCTACATAAATAGAACCAGTAGTTTAAATACCCCTAAGGGTCATGGGAATCAAACCATGTCAATGCAGTCTTTTTTACATTATTAGCTGAAGGAAAATGTGTGCCTTTTAATGATTTTTTTAAGATGAGGGAACAAAAATAAGTCAGAAGGAGTCAAATCAAGACTGTAAGGTAGATGCCTGATGATTCCCTTTGAAGCTTTTGTGGCTGGGTACAGTGGCTCATGCCTGTAATCCCAGCACTTTGGGAGGCCGAGGTGGGTGGATCACAAGGTCAGGAGATCGAGACCATCCTGGCCAACAGGGTGAAAACCCTGTCTCTACTAAAAATACAAAAATTAGCTGGGCATGGTGGTGTGTGCCTGTAATCCCAGCTACTCGGGAGGCTGAGGCAGGAGAATCACTTGAACCAGGGAGTTGGAGGTTGCAGTGAGCTGAGAATGGTCCACTGCACTCCAGCCTGGTGAAGAGCAAGACTCCGTCTCAAAAAAATAAAATAAGTAAAACTCTTGCAAAAATATCCTTGTTTGATGAGCGGAATGAGCAGGAGCATTGTCCGGGTGGAGGAGGAGTCTCCAGTGAGGCTTTCCTGGGCAATTGGCTGCTAAAGCTTTGGCTGACTTCCTCAAAATACTCCCATCATAATAAGCAGGTGTTACTGTTCTTTGGGTATCCAGAAGGTCAACAAGCAAAATGCCTAGAGCTTTGCCCCAAATGATTACCTTTGCTCTTGGCCAGTCTTCCTTTGCTCTGGCTGGACCACTTCCACCTCTTGGTAGCCAGGGCTTTGATTGTGCTTTGTGTTCGGGATTGTACCGGTAAAGCCATGTTTCCCCTCTTGTTACAGTTCTTTGAAGAAATCCTTCAGAATCTTGACCCCTCCTGTTTAAAATATCCATAGAAAGCTCTACTCTTCTTTGCAGCTCATCTGGGTGCAACAGTTTTGGCTCCCATCAAGGGGAAAGTTTGTTCAACGTAATTTTTCAGTCAGAACTGTGTAAGCTGAACCAGTTGTGATGTCTGTAGTGGCGGTTATTGTTCTGCTGCTAGTTGTCCTCTTTAATCAGGGCATGAACAAGATTTTTTTTTTCTTGAAAATTCATGTGAATGGCCTGCAGCTGTGGACTCTATCTTCAGCAGTGCCTTATTCCTTCTTGATACAGTTTTTTGGGGCTCCTGAAGGTGGCAGAGGCTGAGGCCTGGAGCCAAGCTGGGGTGGCCCTAGGAGGCACCTTACCCAGAGTAGGTGTACTTTGGGGGGCACAGGCTGCCCACCTGCCTCAGGCCCTTGGCCACGTGTCTCCTTCCTGTACCCAGTCCCCAGTAGGCCTAGAGAAGCCACGCTGCCGCCGGGTGGGAGTCAGGGGAAGGGAAATCAAGAAGGTCTGAGGAAGTGCTCAGGTCTGCTGCCCACACAGACGGCCATGGCTGAAGGAGTGTGGCCGTGGCTGAGGGAGTGTGGCTGTGCCTGAGGGAGTGTGGCCGTGGCTGAGGGAGTGTGGCCGTGGTTGAGGGAGTGTGGCCGTGGCTGAGGGAGTGGGATTGTGGTTGTTTCTGTGCCTGTCTTCTTGGAAGGAGCAGGGCCAGAGCGCAAGAGCGCCTCGTTAACTGTGCCTGGGAGGAGCAGCATTCCGTCGCTGGCACTCAGGCCGCAGTTGCAGGCTCTCAGTTGTTGTTTTTGCACCTGTGACAAATGACATGGCCAGATACACTGCGATGTCTGAAGAAACCTCTGGAGAGGAGCAGGATGCTGTGGGTACACCGTGGCCCAGACGAGGCTGCCACACAGATGGAACTGCACCCGCCCAATTTCGCCAGAGTTCCCATACTCTCCGTGCAAGAGTTCAGAAGCTTCTGTGTCAGTAACAGCCTCAGAAAAACAAAAACAAAAGCAAGCCAACAAAAGGCGAGCCCTCCGACACTAAAGACCGTTTCGGACTCTGATTTGACATTTGACTTTTTAGCACTTCCTTACATACTATCATCTTTTTCCTTTTTTTAAAATTTTTATCTACCACAAACTTGCTTTAAACGATCATTTCTTTTCAACACTTTGTAACCTTCTGGCACTACAAGATGCTCCAGCCTCATCTTGTATATTCCCTGTCACGGTCCTAAAATCAGTCATTTCTCCAGGGAGGCCTGGTTCCTTTTGTCTGAGAATGGCTTTAGAAACCAAGATCTCAGCCCTGGCTCCACTAAATGAAGTTTCCATTTCAGATGGTGTACTTCTATCTTAGAAATTTCATTTGCTTCTTTAATATCTTCCATTTATTTCCTCATTAGCTTCATATTTTCCTTGAGATATGCATTCACGATCATAATAGCTCTTTTAAAAGCATTCTTATCTTCCAGTTCTATCATCTCTGGCTTTTATCTGTGATTGTACTTATTGATTGATTGTTTTTCTTGATTATGGGTCATATTTTCTTACTTTTTGACATGTTTGGTGATTTTTTTATTAGATTTTAGACTTTGTGAATTTTGCATTGTTGTGTGTCTGGATTTTTGTTTACTTGATTTTTTTTTTTTGTCTTACTTTAATAATACTTTGGTTTTATTCAGGCAGGCAGTTATACTTACAGACCAGCTTGATCCCTTAAGAACTGTTTTTTAGCTTTGCTCAGGCAAGGCTAAAATAGCTTTCAGTCCAAGCATTGTTCAGCCTTACCAGAGAGACAGAAATGCCTTGGTTAATCAGTAAGGAAGCTCCATTCTAGCTCTCAGGAGCCCGATCCGTTCTAAGGCCCATGAGAGCTCTGGGAATATTTAGTTTACCATGCTTTGGTCATTCTTTGTCCTGCAGAGTGGAATACTGTTGTCCACATACGTGGCCCCATATTCAGCAAATGCTCAAGCAGACAGACTCTGTGTAATCACCTCTCTTCCAGAACTCTGCTTCACAGCTTCCAGCGGCCTCAGCCTCTCTGATCTCTGAGGTTTGTTTTCTCAGCTCCCTTTCCTGGCTCTCTCTGAGTCCTCCCATCACTGCAACTGCAAGATGAAAACTGCCTCTGTCATAGATGGTCACAGGGCTGACTTCATTTGTTTCTTTCTTCTCAAGACCATAGTCTTGTGCTGCCTATTACTTAATGTCTGAAAACAGTTGCTTCCTATGTCTTGTCCAGTTTCCTCCAGGATTTCTAGTCCAGTGCTTTTACTCTCTCGTGGCCAGCCGTCCCTTTAGTCCTTAATTGTGATGATGGTCTTAATCTCCACATCTGATCTTCATTCAGATATTGTGCTATACATAGAGATGCTTTTTAAATTAGGAAAATCATGCTCTTGGCAATTTTTTAGGCAATGTTGTTATATGATGTCTTTGCTAGCTTCCTGTCTACTGTTATCTCAATTTCATTTTCTGGAATTTCCATTGGATATTGGATCGCTTGGATTGACCCTCTATTTTCCTTGGTTCTTTCTTTCATTTGTTTTGGATACTGCCCATTTCTGTATTATTTCCTTATATCTTACATGAGATTCACTCGACCTTGTCTTCTGTATGAGCCTGTTTTCACATTGCTCTAAATAACTACCCAAGACTGGGTGATTTATAAATGGAAGAGGTTTATTTGACTCACAGCTCAGCATGGCTGGGGAGGCCTCAGGAAACTTACAATCATGGTGGCAGGTGAAGGGGAAGCAAGGCACGTATTACATGGCAGCAGGAGAGACAGAGAACAAAGGGAGAGGTGCCACACTTCTAAACCATCAGATCTTGGGAGAACTCCATCACTATCATGAGACCAGCACGGGGGAAACCACCCCCATGATCCAGTCACCTCCCACTGGGTCTCTCTCTCGACATGTGGGGATCACAATTTGAGATGAGATATGGATGGGGACACAGAGCCAAACCATATCATCTTCCAATTATTCTACTGATTTTAAATTTCTATCATATTTTTATTTCTGAGAGCTTTTGTTCTCTAATTATTCATTTTTATATTACTTTGCTCTTATTTCATAGATGAAATATGTTCCCTCACATCACTAGTGATATTAATCAAAGGTTTTTTGCAGTCTTTTTTCTTTTTTTCTTTTTTTTTTTTTTTTGAGATGGAGTCTCACTTTGTCACCCAGGCTGGAGTGCAATTGTGCAATCTGGGCTCACTGCAACTTTAGCCTCCCGGGTTCAAGTGATTCTACTGCCTCAGCCTCCTGAGTAGCTGGGGTTACAGGCACATGCCACCATGACTGGCTAATTTTTATATTTTTAGTAGAGACGGGGTTTCACAATGTTGGTCAGGCTGATCCCGAACTCCTGACCTTGTGATCCTGCTGCCTTGACCTTCCAAAGTGCTGAGATTACAGACATGAGCCTCTGCCACAGGCCTTTTTTCTTGTATCATCTTGCTTTTCTCTCGTTCTTCTATTTTGTTTGTTTTCATCTTGGTCATGTAAGAGTTCTCCCTTGAGTGTCTCTTAATCCGTGGGTGTCCACTCTTTAAAAGTAAGGCACCAAGGGCCAGTGCAGTGGCTCATGCCTGTTATCCCAGCAATTTGGGAGGCTGAGGTGGGAGGATTGCTGGAGCCCAGGAAGTCGAGGCTGCAGTGAGCTAAGGTCATGCCACTGCACTCCAGCCTGGGTGACACAGTGAGACCCTGTCTCAAAAATAATAATAAAAATAAGAAGACATCAAAAAGGCTGACCAGAAAGCTCTGTGTACATGTGTTGGGCTTATGACACTAGTGGTCTTTGCTGAGTAAAACTGAGGTACCAGCTTCATTGAGGATCTCCAGATATCATGAGTTTGCAAGTGTTTTCTCTGGTATAGCATCCTGCAATTTCTTTTCTGAGGCTTTTACTCTGGCGGCTGCTGTTCTGGGTCTGAGCAGTAGGGGAGTGGGAATGGAGATGTCTTACTATTTACGAAGCTGCCTGATCTTCAATCATTTTGCCTGGAAAGAACTCCATTTCTGTCCTCTTCAGTATCTGTAGTGAGAGGAGTCAACCAGCCACTTGGGAACTGGATGGAGACTCAGAACTGGAGTGATCTAACTGTTCCTTATCAGGCTTTAGCTTAGTCCTGCTCTGCTTCTGCCTGGTCTGCCCTGTTCCTGTGCCTTGCCTTTGAAGCTTCTCTATGGAACGTTAGCTCACCTCCCAGAAAAAGCCCTTCAACAACTCCCTTTGTGGGCAGTGAGATTTGACTTTCCTTCTCTCTGCTAAGTCATCTGTTATTCCTTTTCCCAAAGTCTTTTTTTCTCATTGACACAGAATAGATGTACATGTTTTTAGGGCTACATGTGATAATCTGTTGCGTTCATATATTATGTAAAGATCAAATCAGGGTAACTGGGATATCTATCACCTTAAATATGTCTCCTTCTTCCAAAATTCTGTTTTCATATTTCATGTTTATAGATATTTCTTAGTTTCCCAAGGATGGGGTGTATTTCTGTGACTTGTTCTCTTGCTGGTTCTGAGTCATTTTTGAGAGAAGGCAGCCGGTGGGTGTGTCTTTGCTTGGTTATTCTGAAACCAGGTCTCTCTCTTTTTTTTTTTTTTGAGACAGAGTTTTGCTCTTGTTACCCAGGCTGGAGTGCAATGACGCGATCTCGGCTCACCGCAACCTCCGCCTCCCGGGTTCAGGCAATTCTCCTGCCTCAGCCTCCTGAGTAGCTGGGATTACAGGCACACACCACCATGCCCAGCTAATTTTTGGTATTTTTAGTAGAGACGGGGTTTCACCATGTTGACCAGAGCGGTCTCGATCTCTTGACCTCGTGATCCACCCGCCTCCGCCTCCCAAAGTGCTGGGATTACAGGCTTGAGCCACTCCGCCCGGCCTGAAACCAGGTCTCTTATAGCAGAAAACATGGGTCACCACATCATGGATTTCAGTAGTTCCTTTGTTTTTTAAAAATTGAAGCCTACAATTAGTGATACATTTTTAATGTCATTTGGGCTTTACATCAGCTATGTGGAAGAGATGAATTCCACAGAAGGGCTACGGGCACATACTACCAAGCACCTGGGTAGAGTATTACTTTAGTGCACAGGTGTTCTCCCTGTATGACCACAAGGTAAACATCTGGATATTAGACATTGCCTTCTTTAGTTTTCACCAGATGTTTGGTGTTATGGAATAGACATAGCCATGTAATTAAATTAACTCATGAGTAAAACACTGAGTTAACAAATAACTTGAGGCTACTCTTCTGTATATCCTGCATGTGACCATGAATGAGTGAACCACTCATTACATCAGCCCATCCACTGATGAATGCTGTAAGAGGGGCCAAGGAGTTCATGTCTGCAGTCACTTATCTGGTGACCATAACTTTTCTCTCTCATTCCTAAGGAATCGGTTGAAGTATCTTGAGAAAATAGTTTTCCATCTATAATTTCAGAGGCTGAAGAGCTGCCTTAGAGATCTGATTAAATGCACATATTTCTTCCATATGTTGGAGCTAGGATTACTCTTCCCATCCCTAAGTTTAACTGGGAAACAACCCTTCTTTTATAACTCTACTGATATCTTGAATATATAATTCAGCAAAATCCCCTTGGTTTGAAAACTGAGCTGGACTGGACTAGAGGACCAAAGGGGTTTGCCAGATCGGTGCTCTCTGTGGAGTGAGAAGATGTTTAAGTCTGAAGCCTTCTGTCAAGGCTTTTTAAGGCTGGACATCAGCAACAGATACATATACACACATGAATCTAATTTTGATTACTCTGCTCTTTATTTTCAATCTGTTCTGTAAGGTAGAGCTTAAATCCCACTCCCTGGGGGAAGCTCTCTGCACCTTTCCTTGGGTGTCGTCACTGGCTTCATTATTTATGATCGGCAGTTGGTTAGCTCTGTGCTTGATTGATGCCAGTGTCACCTCGAAATGAGGGACCTCTATCTCCTGCACATCAGAAGAGGTACAGCGGAAAGTGCATAAAGGCACCTGCTCTCCCTGAAGCCTCTGAACTGGCCTTGTGGGCTTATGAGTAGCGTTGAGCAGAAATGTACACAGCTCTTCATTTCCCAAGTGCTCAGTGCGCCTGGCCCCACCAGTGGCTGGCTTCCTTCCTGGGGGTGCATCCAGTCACTTCTCTAAGGTGATGTAGGCGAACTCTGTGGTATAAGGCAAAGGACCTCCAGAGCAGGTGCAGGGCTCACACCAACATGAGAGGAATGTCCCTCCACCCCCACGGACACTTTAGGAAACTCTCATCCTTTAGGCAGCAGAGATACACAGGAAGGGCTAAGATGGGGCTCTCTCACAGGGAGAGCAGGCAGCCTCAGAGGGAACTGAATTGATTGCTAGCTAAAAGTCTCCGTTTGGGTCTGTTGGGTGGCTTTGGGTAAAAAAGGACTTCTGCAGCCAGGCGTGGTGGCTCACGCCTGTAATCCCTGTACTCTCCAGCACTCTTGGAGGCTGAAGTGGGTGATGGCTTGAGCTCAGGAGTTCGAGACCAGCGTGGGTAATGTGGTAAAACTCTGTCTCTACAAAAAATACAAAAAATTAGCCAGGAATGGTGCCACATGCGTGTGGTCCCAGCTGCTCGGGAGGCTGAAGTGGGAGGATCACTTGAGCCTCGAAAGTCGAGGCTGCAGTGCCCCCAGACTGCACCACTGAACTCCAGCCTGAGGAACAGAGCCAGACTCTGTCTTGAAAAAACAAACAAACAAAAAAAGGACTTCTGCCAGAAGACCCTTGGACTGACATAAACATAGTTGGCAGCTACAAAATACTTACTTATGATTAATGACCTGGGGCAGGTCACACACACACAAATACACACACACACAATCTAATAAAATAGAAATCAGAAACTAGTGATTTGATTTTAATTTTTTCATTTTTACATTTTCATTTTGTTTTAAAAATTTCACTCTTTTTAATATAAAAAAGAATTAATAACTGACCCATCATCAGAGTAACCAATGTTAGTAGCATGGCATATACACCTTTTTATCTTTTTTAATTCAAACGTTTTTGGGCGGTGTCACTGTTGCCTTTGCAAAAAGGAGATTATAATATGAACATTTCTTTGCATCTTGATTTTCATTCTTTACAATACATCCTGTCCTCTTTCCAGATCAACAGATTTTTTTTTTCCTTTTTGAGACACGGTCTCACTCTGTCACATAAGCTGAAGTGCAATGGTGCACTCCTGGCTTACTGCAACCTCTGCTTCCTGGGTTCAAGTGATCCTCTCAACTCAGCCTCCTGAGTAGTTGGACTACAGGTGCATGCCATGAACACAGCTAATTTTGTGTGTGTGTGTGTGTGTGTGTGTGTGTGTGTGTGTGTATTTTTGTAGGGAAGACATTTCATCCAGGCCAGTCTCAAACTCCTGAGCTCAAGCCATCTGCCCACCTTGGCCTCCCAAAGTGCTGGGATTACAGGTGTGTACCACCGCACCCAGTTAACAGATATTCTCAATTCGTTCATTTTTGTTGTTGTATAACATTCGAGAGAATAGATCAACCATAGTTAATTCAATCATTCAGTTACAAACAGCCATTCAAGTTTTTTCCAGTGATTTTTGTCACTATAAATAAGTCTATAGTGCTCTAATGTTCTACTACAATTACATATTATTTTAGAAAAATATTTAAAATATATTAATGAAAAAGATAAAAGAAAGATAATTATACTATGAAGTTAGGAAACACTGTACTATCTAATACTATGAAGTCAATGATTTTTAAGAATGCATAGATGAAGGTATGAAAATGTTGCCTGGGAATGTGACACCATGCCATTTCTCTCTTGGCATCATGATCTTTTCATTGCAGTCTCTGTCTCCCAGCGCACACTGCAAATGCCTTAAGATCAGGAACCAGGCCTCTCTTCCCTGGCGCCTCCAAAGCTCTGAGCGTAGCTTTGCGAAAGGCAAACAGTCCCAGGCCCACACATCCCAGGGTGCTCTAACAGTTTCTTCTAAAAAACAGCAGTTTAGACTTCAGAATGAAATTTTCCCACATATGCAATGTTATACTCTGCTGTATTCTCATGCCAGCCCACAAACCCTTCTTTAAACCATAATGAGGCTGAACTAGGTACTTAGAATATTATAGTTTCCTATTATTTCTGTGGGAAAAAATGTTCTGAATTGCAAATGAGGATCTGGGCGGAGAAGCCCTCCTCTACTGTGTGTGTGTGTGTGTGTGTGTGTGTGTGTGTGTGTGTGAGAGAGAGAGAGAGAGAGAGAGAGAGAGAGAGAGAGAGAGAATGAGAGAGAGAGAGAAAGGGAGAGATCCTTTTCTTCGTTGGCCTCAAACAAGATATTCTCGTCTTTCCTCTTCTGCTGATCTGGCTGGGTATGGACATTGAGAAAGTGAAACAGGCAATATGATAAGTAAGTGCCAGAAAGAAGACCAAAGGACAAATCTAACATAGATGGCTGATATTTTTCTTTGAGTCCTCATTCATTTTTGTGATTTAAGAAATTGAATTTGATTGCTAAGAATATGGTAATTGAAATTTAATGTAAGTGAAATGAAATGTACAATTAAACAAGACACTTCCGTTGTTACAGGTTTCTTGGAATTCTGAAGCACATTTAAAACATATTCATCAAAACAAAATATTATTTAGATAGTGATGATAAACATGGGATGTATCATTTATTGATAGCTGTTGAGCTGGTCACACATTAATTGGTGTTATTTTTATACTTTGGGAGCACTGAATCCCAGAGAGTTTGTTCCTATACTAACTTACATTATTATAAGTTCGTTTGGAGAGTCAATATTTGAACTGCCAAGATAAAAACAAATGCTTTTAAAAAGGAAGCATTTTGATGAAATGAAAGACTGGGAGAAACTATACAGCATTTGTAGGAAAAAATTATCTCTAACTTGAATATCCATATAGATTTAAAAGTTCTTAAAAGACTATAGCTCAAGATGTCTTGGATGTATTAATCAGTGCTTTCTTTTTTGAAGCACTATGAAAAACCAGCTAAGCATTACAGGCAGTGAATATAAAAAATCATAAGCATATCAGGGATAGATTCTGAAATCACCTATAACATTATTTAATATTCTGTCTTTTTGTTGTTGTTGAGATGGAGTCTTACACTGTTGCCCGGACCAGAGTACAGTGTCACAATCTCGGCTCACTGCAACCTCTGCCTCCTGGATTCAAGTAATTCTCCTGCCTCAGCTTCCCAAGTAGCTGGGATTACAGGTGCCCACCAGCAATCCCAGCTAACTTTTTGTATTTAGTAAAGGCAGCGTCTCACTATGTCGGCCAGGCTGGGTCTCAAACTCCTGACCTTGTGATCTGCCCGCCTCAGCCTTCCAAAGTGCTGGGACTACAGGCATGAGCCACCACGCCCGGCCAACATTTTGTCTTAATAAAAGCAAAATCTATTCTAAAAAATGTTAACTTTTCAATAGGAAAAAGAATCACCCATGGCCCCATCTCTCAGAGACACCCACTGCTAATGTTCTCATGTGCTTCCTGTGGTTTCATGTATGTGAGCATCTTTACAGTGGTCATACTCTTTTGCTTTTACTCCCAGTGTACAGCAGAAATATTTCCAACTAATACACTTTTAAAAATAGGTTTGTAATAAGCCAAAGTATCAACAAATGAGGATGTCTATGTGGTAAGATATTTCTAAGCACTGTGAGAGATGACAGATGAGGGATAACGTTCCTCTAATTTCTCCATCCGCAAAAAAGATTTGTCAGAAACTGTCACAACAGTGTGACGTCAACTGCACACATTGTGAAACAAATGGCCATAATGCTGTTGGTTCTGTGGAGTCCAGATAAGAAATCAGCAATGAGGAAGGGGCCCGAGTGGGGCAGAACAATGAACAGTTGTGAGAGGTGGCTAATCACAAACATTCGTGGGCGCAACGACACCTGCTTTGCACATCATCCCCTCCAGCACGACCCTCTAGAACTTCCCTCCAGCCTCTGCCTCTTTGCAGACGGCCCCTTTTCTGCTGTAGTGCCTGTTGCAACCTTGCAACGTATTTTCCCACTTTCTCTAATAAATCTGCCTTTTTTTTTTTTTTAAATCTGCCTCTATCTTGGTAAATCCCTTTATCAACTGTGAAGCCCACCCTGGCTAGTCGACACATTCTACATTACTGGAAAGATCAAAAGATCTTCTCAAGATAGGAAATAAAACTCAAGAAAAATGGAGGCATTTTGAACACGATTTGATGATGATGTCCCTGTAATGTGGATATCTCACAAGGGCTGGATCTGCCTGGCTGCCCAACGAGAACTTGCTAAGGTGACGCTGGCAGAGGCTTCTGCTGTTGGCTGTGCTGTTTCTTCTCTCCTTCAGTCTTAGGGCATTTCAGTCATGCTTGTTTGTGTTTCCTTTCTTCTCTCCAATTATTTGAAAATGAAGTAAAACTAATAGTTGATATATATATATATATATATATATATATATATATATATATATAATTTTTTTTTTTTTTTTTTGAGACAGAGTTTCGCTCTTGTTACCCAGGCTGGAGTGCCATGGCGTGATCTCGGCTCACCGCAACCTCCGCCCCCTGGGTTCAGGCAATTCTCCTGCCTCAGCCTCCTCAGTAGCAGGGATTACAGGCTTGAGCCACCGCTACCGGCCTAATAGTTGATATTAACGACTTTGATTTTTTTCCTATTTTTTAAATTCTTGGAACAAAATATAATTGAATACTTGTTATAAGCATGTTTAAAAGAAATATGGAGGTAATCACTAGAAATAAAACTGAAATGGGTAATAGAAAAGATATGGAATCAACCCAGGTGTCTATCAACAAATGACTGGATGGATAAAATGTGGCACATACATATACATGATGGAATACTATGAAGCCACAAAAAGAATGAAATCATGACATTTTCTGCAACATGTATGGAACTGGAGGCCATTATCTGAAGTGAAACAATTCAGAAACACAAAGACGAATGCCACATGTTCTCACTTATAAATGGGAGCTCAACAATATATACACATGGACATAGAGTGTGAAATGATAGACACTGGAGACTCAATAGAGTGACATACTGGGAGGAGGTTGGATGCTGAGAAATTACTTGGTGGGTAAAATGTACATTATTCTGATGATGGATACACTAAAAGCCCAGGCTTCACTACTGTAGAGTATGGCCACGTGACAAAATTGCACTTGGAACTCTTAAATGTATCCACATTTTAAAAAAGCTGAAATGGTTAAAAACATTCACCTCTGGAAAGGAAGGGAAGAATCTCAGGGGAGGTGGCACAAATTGAATTCTGAGGAATGTGTTTGCAGCAAGGCAGAGGTTAAAAAATAGAAAAGAAAATCACGTGCACAAATCTAGAAGCATTTTGTTAACACCGCTAAGACAAAGAGGTATCTTCAGCTACTCAAAAGGCTTGCTTTCATCCAGGAGAAGGCACTTTACCTTACAAGGTCACTTAATGGCACACTTAAAAGCGGAAGTTTCTAATAAAACCATAGTAGCATTTTCTTATCAATAAAACAGCCATGGAAGGTGCTGGCCACCCTCTAGGAGTAGCACTTAACAGGAAACTAAATGTCCATCTTCAGGGAATTTCTTCATGGAATTCTTTGTGGAGTAAACAGTTGGTCTAACGGACCCCACCAAAAATTTCTCCCAAATCCAGAAGTCTATGAGTATCCAAAAGAAAAACGGAAAGTAGTTTTACTTATAAACAGATAGCTCTAATGGAACCCATCCTTTCAAGTTAACTGGTTTGTGATGATACTGCTATTGTGCTTTCTCAGTAGGGTGGGTCTAACTCCATAGGGACAGCCATGAATCACTGTTTAGCACGAGAGACACCCTTCCCACACTTGTTTAAAAAGTGCATACATACATACATACATATATTTATTTATTATACTTTAAGTTCTGAGATACATGTGCAGAATGTGCAGGTTTGTTACATAGGTATACACGTGCCATGGCAGTTTGCAGCACCTACCAACCTGTCATCTACATTAGCACAGCATTTCTCCTAATGCTAACCCTCCCCTAGCTGCCCACTCCCCGACAGGCCCCAGTGTGTGATATCACCCTCCCTGTGTCCGTGTGTTCTCACTGTTCAACTCCCACTTAGGAGTGAGAACATGTGGTATTTGGTTTTTGGTACTCGTGTTAGTTTGCTGAGAATGATGGTTTCCAGTTTCATCCATGTCCCTGCAAAGGACATTAATTCATCCCTTTTTATGGCTGCATAGTATTCCAAGGTGTATATGTGCTACATCTTCATCTAGTTTACCATTGAAGGCACTTGGATTGGTTCCAAGTCCCTGCTATTGTGAACAGTGCTACAATAAACATACATGTGCATGTGTCTTTATAGTAGAATGATTTATAATTCTTTGGGTATATACCCAGTAATGGGATTGCTGTAAATGGTATTTCTAGTTCTAGATCCTTGAGGAATCACCACACTGTCTTCCACAATGGTTGAATTAATTTACACTCCCACCGACAGTGTAAAAGTGTTCCTATTTCTCCACATCCTCTCCAGCATCTGTTGTTTCCTGACTTTTTCATGATTGCCATTCTAACTGTCGTGGTGGTATCTCAATGTGATTTTGATTCACATTTATCTAATGATCAGGGATGATGAGCTTTTAAAATATGTTTGCTGCCTGCAGAAATGCCTTCTTTTGAGAAGTGTCTCTTCATATCTTTCACCTACTTTTTGATGGTTTGTTTTTTCTTGTAAATTTGTTTAAGTTCTTTGTAGATTCTGAATATTAGCCCTTTGTCAGATGGATAGATTGCAAAAGTTTTCTCCCGTTCTGTAGGATGCCTGTTCACTCTGATGGTAGTGTCTTTTGCGGTGCAGAAGCTCTTTAATTAAGTCCCATTTGTCAATCTTGGCTTTTGTTGCCACTGCTTTTGGTGGTTTAGTCATGAAGTCTTTGCCCAAACCTACGTCCTGAATGGTATTGCCTAGGTTTTCTTCTAGGGTTTTTATGGTTTTGAGTCTTACGTTTAAGCCTTTAATCCATCTTGAGTTAATTCTTGTATAAGGTGTAAGGAAGGGGTCCAGTTTCAGTTTTCTGCATATGGCTAGCCAGTTTTTCCAACACCATTAATTTTTTCCTATTTTTTTAAGCAACATAATCTTTTTCCTAAATGGCAGCCTACCCAGAACTTCAGTATGTAAGACAGAAAAAAGCAGACCTTCGTTGTTTGGAAAGGAGTGGTGCCTAAAGCCAGGATCCACAGTTTTCAGGTTGAAAAATATATGATGGGCTCTTGAAACCAGTATTTTCTTTCAAATTATAGCACATTCAAATTTTACTTATACTGATTGTTTTGGCAACAAAAATTCAGTTTTGTAGAAACTATTTATCACACAAGGAGTTTCTGATGGAAAAATATGAAAGCTTTTAGAAATCAAAAAAGTGAAATACATTTGAAAATATTACAAGTTTGAAATGAATGTTGGTTTTGTGGTGACACAATCTCTGAAAATTATTACTGTTCATTCAAGATGGAATGAGGAAAATAGTGTGTGCCTGAAATCCACAGTTGAATATATCGTTTTCTTTTCTTTTTTGAGACAAGGTCTTGCTCTGTTGCCCAGACTAGAGTACCATGACATCATTGAAACTGACCCTGTAGTTCCACAGACAGTTTTTTTCTTGGAAAAACATAAATTGATCCTTCTGGTCTTAAAAGCTTGAAACTTACATTTGTTTTATCTGAGCTTCCTTTTCAGGAAAGGACCCCCAGGTCTGGCAAAAAGTATCTAAGAACTGAAACTTACCAGATCATTGCATCCAGACAATGAGATGCCAAGCCCTCATTCATCATGATTGCTTCCTCCCTAGTTCCTGCTTTCTTACACATTATTACACTTCTTCCCTGCTACATAAATCCATAATTTTAATGGTCCGGGAGATGGATTTAAAACTGATCCCCCATTTGGTTGGCTGCAACACCTGATGAAAGCCTTCTTCCTTGGCAGTAATTGTTGTCTAGTGATTAGCTTTCTGGGAGGTGAGCAGGTGATCTAGACTGAACCCCTAGCATGTTGGGGACATGATTACGGCTCACTGCAGCTTTAAACTCCTGGGGTCAATAAATCCTCCCATCTAAGCCTCCCAAGTAGCTGAGACCACAGGCTCGAGCCACCATGCCCAGCTAATTTTTTTTTTTTTTTTTGTAGAGATGGGCTCTGTCTGTGTTGCTCAGGCTGGTCTTGAACTCCTGGGCTCAAGCAATCCTCCTACCTTGGCCTCCCAAGTGCCAGGATTATACATGTGAACCAGCACACACACGTGGCCTGGCTTTTTTTTTTTTTTTTTTTTTTTTCTTTTAAAGTAGCCTGTGTATGTGTGTGGGTGTGTTTGGTAAGAGAACATTAATAAACTTTATTTATTTTTGGAAATAGAAATTGGAGAGAAAGTTAAAGGGGAACAAATATTTTGACTCAGAATTCAAAAATAAAAGTAAAAAGATTGGATTGATTTAGAGTGTTATAAATGTGTAAAGCAATAGATTGAGAGGGCAGTAAAGACTGGCAGTGCCGTGGCTCACACCTATAATCCCAACATCTTGGGAGGCTGAGGCAGGAGGATCATTTAAGGCCAGATGTTTGAAGCCAGCCTGGGCAACATAATGAGACCCTGTCTCTACAAAAAAATTTTAAAAATCACCCAGGCATGGTGGTGCATACCTGTGGTGTCAGCTACTCAGGTGGCTCAGGCAGGAAGAACACTTGAGCCCAGAAGTTCAAGGCTGCAGTGAGCTGTGATTGTACCACTG
Organism: Saimiri boliviensis; assembly: GCF_048565385.1. Classification (NCBI taxonomy): domain Eukaryota; kingdom Metazoa; phylum Chordata; class Mammalia; order Primates; family Cebidae; genus Saimiri; species Saimiri boliviensis. Next base: position 116,024,174 of record NC_133451.1, on the reverse strand, counting down.
CACTCCAGCCTGGGTGACAGGGAAAGACCCCGACTCTAAAAAAATAATCTGGGGGCTCGGTCCCCACTCGTTTCTCTTCTTGGGTGCAGCTGGTATCTGTGAAGGGTTGAATTGTGTTCTCCTCCTGCAAATTCATATGCTGAAGTCCTAACTCCCAGTACCTCAGAACATGGCCTAATTTGGAAATAGGGTAGTTGGAGATAGAATTGGTTAAAATGTGGTCATAGGGGAGTAGGGTGGGCTTCTTATCCAATGTGATCAATGTAATTGTCCTTATGAAAAAAGGCAATGTGGACACAAACACACGTGCAGGGAGAATGCTACGTAACCATCAAGACCGAGCTTGGGGTGCTGCATGTACAAGCCAAAGAGTGCCCAAGCTTACTGGCAAACCACCAGAAGCCAGGAGGTGTGGAAATCTCCCGGAGCCTTGAGAAGGAACCAATTCTGTGGATGCCTCGTTCTCAGACGTGCAGCCTCCATAAGGATAAGACAATAAATCTCAAGGCCGGGCGCGGGGGCTTAAGCCTGTAATCCCAACACTTTGGAAGGCCGAGGCGGGTGGATCACGAGGTCAAGAGCTCGAGACCATCCTGGTCAACATGGTGAAACCCCGTCTCTACTAAAAATACAAAAAATGAGCTGGGCATGGTGGCACGTGCCTGTAATCCCAGCTACTCAGGAGGCTAAGGCAGGAGAATTGCCTGAACTTAGGAGGTGGAGGTTGCGGTGAGCCGAGACCGCACCATTGCACTCCAGCCTGGGTAACGAGAGTGAAACTCTGTCTCAAAAAAAAAAAAAAAAAAAAAAAAAAAAAAAGACAATAAATCTCGATGCTCTAGGCCACGCAGTTGGGGGACTTTCTTATGGCGGCCTTGGCAAACTAATACAGGACCATCTCACACTCCACGTCCTGGCTTAAATCTCATTTCCTCAGAGCTAGCTTCTTGACCACCTAGCTGGCACAGTATTTTCTACAAAGCTTCCGTTGGTTTTCCTTCAGAGCACTGAGACAAACCTGTAACGATTGTCTTGGTTTGCTTGTTTATTTGCCTGTTGCCTTCACCTGTCACTGGAGCTTCGGGGCACGTGCACAGGGGTCATGTTGGGCTCTTGCTGTCTTCATAGCAGCTCTCAGAGTGCCGGGAACATCCCAGCGCTTAGTAAACATGGATGGTAAATGACGCCAAGCTGTATCAAAGGTTAGGCAGACTGCACCAACAGCTGATATGTGAATGGCCATGCATATTTTGTATTTAGCAGAGATAAAGTTTTTTAAGGAAGTGAGAACATTTTAAAATACTCTCAATCCTTTGTTTTGTGACCCTCTTCTGCCTTTCTGATTGGCAAATTTCCAAACATTTTCAAATAGAATTAAAGTGTATTATTCAGAATACTATGAAGTTTGGGAAGGAAGAGAACACACTGAACATCATCACGCTTCATACGCTGTGACCAAAGGCTTACAGAGAAATAGTGAAATTTGTAGCAAATGAGCGAAGAGCCTGAATAGACATTTTCCATACAAGGCGTTATCAATGGCCAACAGGTATATGCAGAAGTGCTCAACATCATGAATCATCAGAGAAATGCAAATCCAAATCACAATAAGGTATACCTCCCACCTGTTAGAAGGGCTAAAAAAGGGAACCTCTGCACGCTTGGTGGGAATATAGATTGTTGTAGCCATTATGGAAAACAGTATGGAGGTTCCTCAACAAATTAAAACGGAATTACCATTTGAATGAAACTAACAAAGGGAACCGCCATGTGATCCAGCAATCCCACTTCTGAGTACATATCGAAAGGAAATGAAATCAGCATCATGAGGAGATGTCTGGTCCTTTTTGTTCACTGCAGAATTATTTCCAACAGCCAAGATATGGTAGCAACCTGTGTCCACCAATAGATGAATACCTATGTACAATGGAATATTATTCAGCCAGAAAAAGAGAAGGAAATCCTATAATTTGCAACAACATGGATGAACCTGGGAGATGTTATGCTAAGCAAAATAAGCCAGACAGGGAAGGACAAATATTTTAGGGTTTCACTTCTATGTGGAATCTAAAAATGTTAAACTTACAGACAGAAAGTAAAATGGTGGTTGTCAGGGATTGGAAGTGGAATGGAGAGATACAAAAGATATCTTTTTAGTCAAAAGATACAAAACTTTTAGTTACATAATATCAATAAGTTCTGGGATCTCATGCACAGCAGGGGTGGTGGTGGATGTTTTAATTCATTTGTGGTAATTGTTACACAATATATGTATATCAAATGATCATGCTGTTTACTTTGAATATATTTAATCTTTATTTGACAATTATTTTATTTTTACTTAAGAAAACTTATGTATGTATGTACGTAATTATTTCTAGACAGGGCATCCTCTGTCACCCAGGCTGGAGTGCAGTGGCATGACTGTAGCTCACTGCAGACTTGAACACCTGGTCTCAAGGGAGCCTCCTGCCTCAGCCTTTCAAGTGGCTAGGACTATGGGTGCCTGCTACGACACCCTCCTAATTTTCTTTTTTTTGTAGAGACAGGGTCTCTCTATATTTTCCAGGCTGGTTTTGAAATCCTGTCCTAAAGTGATCCTCCTGCCTTGACCTCCCAAAGCTCTGAGATTACAGGAATGAACCACCATGCCTGGCCGACAATTAAATATTTAAAAATAAGAAAACAAATACAACCACTATTAAAAATTTCTTCAAATATACAGATAACCAGGGAACCAAGGAGTCTCCTGAATTCAGGTTACAAATTTGAAATGTATTCTTTAAAATATCTTCAATACCTGAACCTATTACAATAATTGCTTCTATAGAACTTCAAGGCAAAGCTATAGATGCTGTGTCCATCTGTCTTTAAAGGTAAAAGGACTACTTTATAGTTTGTCACCATAGAGAAATAATGAATATTTCAGAATATTTCACAGCTATTTGGGAAATTATGCCAAAAAACACTTCATGAAGTTTTCAAAGTTGAAAGCCTTCCCTTGGGAAAGGAAGAACTCTCTCTCTCTCTCTTTCTTTCTCTCTCTCTCTCTCTCTCTCTCTCTCACACACACACACACACACACACACACACACACACACAGAGAGAGAGAGAGAGAGAGAGAGAGGGAGAGGGAGAGAAGAGAGAGAAATCTAGGCAATTTTAGAGAATGTGTTTTACCTTCAGAACCGGACAGAAGGAATATTACTAAACACTAGCAATATATTATTACTCAATGTAAACTCATGATTTTCAGAAAATAGTTGCAACAAAATGACCCCACTTCCCAGTTTCTTGTAAAATGGAAGTAGCCATTGCATAAAGTAATAGTCAAGCATCCTCAAGAATTTTCCAGCTTGAGGCCAGTGACCCTGAACTTTGACTGACGGCTTTTCAATCCCAACACAATTCTATCCTCACAACTCAAATGGAACTTGGCTCTGTGTTTATTCAACTTGGGACCTCACAATCATGTTCTTTGCAATGCAGGACTGTTATCTGTGGCTTTTGTATTGGCAACTGCTCTCACAAGCATGGAACCTTCCTTTTCCATGCCTTTATAACCTCCCGAATTGCAGCACCTTAGCGGAGAGCCCCGGTGGCCAAGACAGAAGTGGTCCCAGTGATCCTGGCGAGAAAACTGAGCATCTGCTTGCAGACCTGAGCTTCCTGATGGAATCACAGCTGTACATACTTAGGCTTTCATTTATATGCCTTCATGTTACGCTTCCCTGAGTTGAAGGTACAGGTCTACAGGCTGTGATTATAGGTGGAGATGATGTTGGTGCCATTACTGGGATGCCCGAGAGGAAATGAACATATCAACCTACCAGACTGTAAGAAAACGTCTTAGAAGGCTGGGACTTTCATTCATTTGCTTCACTGCTATATCCCAGTGCTGGGAAATATCCCTGAGCACTCATCAAATGTTAATTGAATGATTATTTTATGAAACTTTTTTTCAATTTTAGGAAACTATCAAATAGAAAACCCATTTAAAAGGGGTCAACTTTGAATGTGTCTTTGTATTTCTTCCTTAGTTAAGATCCACTCAGAGAGCGATCTGGCACTAGTATGCTCAAGTAATATTGTCCTTACCTGACTCCCCTGAAAAGAAATGAGTCCTGACGCAGCCAGGCAGATCTTTTAGGATGTTTCATTCCACAGGTGAAATATAAACACGCTTCACCCAGGTGATGACTCTAGTTTCACTCTACACGACCTTTCAACTTTCTTCACATCAGATTGAAGTGTTGGGTCAGATTTCCTCGGTATGGCAAAGGTTACTTTTTTCTCACAGCCTTCCAAAAAGGCTTAGTTTCCACAGAGATTTATTACTATATGCATCTTATTAAAGGGCTAAGAAATAATTCTTGACTGTGTATATCAATACCATGTAGCTGTTTTGGTTCACCTGAACATTTTTGGTTTGTAGTGACATGTCATCAAGGACCTAAGAACAGAAATACATTCTATGTTTCACGAGTTCAGGGGCCTGGAAAATTGGAAGCAACATCCGCGCTTCAGGGAGGCCCAGAGACTCAGGAAAAAGGGGAGTCTATGAGTCCTTCCAGTTTCCCAGATAGTCGATGAAGTGACCAGTGCAAGGTTGTGGAAAAGATGGCATCTCTCATTTGGGACATGGATAATTTGTTGCACTGGAGGCATATCTAGGAGTTAATGTGTCCAGAGCTCAGAAGTTACAGATTTTGGAGTCATCACCAAATAGTGATATTTGAAGCTCTGGGCGTGGAGGAGAGAACCCAAAGATAAAGCATGCAGAATGAGGAAATAAGAGGGTTGAGGACAGAACGCCTGGAAACACCATAATTTAGGGGGCTGGCAGCAGATGAGGAGCCAGCCAAGAGCTAGAATAGGACAGCAGGCTGTCACATGGGCATTGCAGAGAGCAGGCAGCACAGTCAGCATTCTTAAATCCTACACAGAGACGGAGGAGACGAGGGTCGGAAATGGTCCCTTAGAAAGATCACTAGAAGGAAACACATTAAAACATCCACAGGTCTGTTCCTGACTGGTGGGATGTCAGGTGGCTTATTTTCTTCTTTCACCGTTCTTGCATTTTCTAAATTTCTCTACAAAAAAGTTAGTTACATTTATATTAAAAAGCTGATAAAATAGAAAACAAACGCTCTGATCAAGTCTGAAGTATTTTATGGGAGCTTGATGAAAAGATCAAGTAATTATTAATTCACGAGTATTGCAGTGCCTGTGTGCTCGGCACCAGGCTAAGGATGAAACAATGAACAAGGGGACGGCTCTGTTGTTTGACAAAAAGGAATGGAGGCTGGTTTGGCAAGGGAGGGACGCAGGGCTTGCGGGCACAATGGCAGGAGATGAGGCTGGAAAGGTCGTTTGGTGCCAGATTACAATGGGCTTTATGTGTCTTATCAAATAATATGGCCTTTATTCTGAAGGCTACAGTGAGGCTTTTGAGTGGGCAGTGTTAGGATTGGAAATGTGCTTTACCTGAAGTTAACTTTCGACTGGATTTTGGCAGTAGTGTGGCTGCTGGCCTGGGGGAGCTGAAGCAGGAGACTGGGTCACGGTCGGCGGGCAAGTGCAGTAACTGAATGAAGGCAGAGCTCTGAGCGCCGGCCAGGCCGAGATGTTTAGGGGTAGCATCAATAGATTTGACCGACTGGATGTATGCAGCACGAAGTAGGATGTTAAAAATAAGGAATGATAACTTCTTCCTGCTTATCGAAGACCAGAATTAGGGCAATGCCCTTTCCGGAAACATGTTCCTTGGGAAGTCAAGCATGAGCATCACAATAGTTTGGAAGCTATCTGCACCCAGCCAGTGTTTCCAGTGAGCCTCATGCATGGCGACAGGTGGTCAGGATGCAGGACACAGGTGGGTGGCCCCAGCCCCGTCTGGCTCCCCTGAAAATATACAACAGAGGCATCTGCCTTTCATAAACACAAGGAGGTTAGTGCTAGCTGGTCCAGCTAGACCTCGTTCTCTCTCCCACCTGGGGCCTGTGCACAGAGACTGCTGGCGGGAGAGTGGAGTCCCACGTGTGCAGTGAAAGAAGTTCAAAGTGACACCCTGCATTTGTCCCTTCTTCTCCAGTCCTCTCTTTCTGCTCCAGAAAAAATAAAGGAAGATGATTGTTTTGGTACAGAAAAAAAAAAAAAAAAAAAAAAAAGAATGAATACTAGGTTTTTAACTCGTGTCTCTGGGTTGGGTAAAGAATGACAACTATTCTATAGTTTGTACAGAATTTCCCTTAGTGGTCATTGTTATATGACATAAGAAAATGAGTGGCTGGACCAGGCACTGGTGCAGGCCTATAGTCCCAGCTACTTGGGAGGCAGGAGGATCGCTTGAGGCCAAGAGTTCAAGGTGACAGTGAGCTACGATAGCACAGCCTGGGTAACAGAGCAAGACCCTATCTCTTCAAAAAAAAAAAAAAAAATGAATATTATAATAGAAGGGATAAGAAATAATACGTATGTGAGGTTTATTTCTGAGACCAGAGCCAAAAAACAGGATCCTGAACTCTTAGCTATTTCCTTACCACACACGTTTACTTGGGTACTTTCATTTTTTCAGTGTATATAATTGAATACTTCTGTGACAGAGAGGTGTTGGGACTTATTTTTTTTAGGCAGCTGTTTACATACAAACAGCTATGGTCTCCCAGGAAGGAACTTTCTCTGTTGAGTACAGAGGTCTGGGAAAAGACTGATCTCAGCTGACCTCAACCTCTGCCTCCCGGGTTCAAGCAATTCTACCTCAGCCTCCTGAGTAGCTTGGATTACAGGCATGCGCCACCATGCCTAGCTAGTTTTGTATTTTTAGTAGAGATGAGGTTTCCCGCTGTTGGTCAGGCTGGTCTTGAACTCCCGACCTCAGGTAATTCACCTGTCTCAGCCTCCCAGAGTACTGGGATTACAGATGAGAGCCACCGCACCCAGCAGTGAATCTAAACTTTTTTTTTTTTTTTTGGAACGGAGTCTTACTCTGTCACTCAGGCTGCAGTGCAATGGCGAGATCTCGGGTCACAGCAAACTCTGCCTCCCAGGTTCAAGCGATTCCTGCCTCAGCCTCCCGAGTCGTTGGGATTACAGGCATGTGCCACCGCGCCTGGCTAATTTTTATATTTTTAGTAGAGACGGGGTTTCACCATGTTTGCCAGGCTGGTCTCGAACCCCTGACCTCGTGATCCACCCACCTCCCAAAGTGCTGGGATTACAGGAGCGAGCCACCGCGACCTGCTGGCAAGGGACCACAAAGGGGTAGGTCCCAAGGAAGCTGCATTGCTTGCTGCACCTGTCATGCGGGCTGTACCGTCTTCTCTCATTTATTTCCATTTACAGCGTTGAAAACTGAGGCCTTAGGCTTTGGTTGAAAACCGAGGCCAACGGTGCCCAGCTATGAGTTAAGGAGGCCCAAGCCGAATTTGGCTGGAAGTGCTCCGCTATAAGCCTCTCTTCAGAACCAGCCGCCACCAAGACGTCTTTAAGTCGAAGCAACTCACACCCTTGTCCACCTCGCCCTGCAGTGAAGAAACTTCGGTCGTACAGGCTCCATAACTCGTCTTGGCGTGGGCTGTGACTTACTGAGGAATGGGCCTCCTTCTCGTTCTCGATCCTAAGCGGAGAGGAGCGCAGCGCCAGGTGGTGTCAGAGAGGGCGGCGGCCCCTCCAATGGTGGCACCCTCAGCCGCGGATGGCGTTCCAATTCGGTAAGGACGCAACTACTGCTGTCCTTTCGGTGGACGGCTCCTTTTATTCCTTGGAGGTGGTCAGTGTGACAAAACCAGTTTTCATCCTGAACACTCACACCAGCCCTGCTAAGCGGAGGGTCGGAGCCCCCTGCCTTGGCCGGACGCCCTCCTGGAACCTTCAGGCAGCCCTGAGGATGGAGAGTCGGGTGTCCGCGTTCCTCCCCTGCGCCCCCAGCCCCGGACCCCGACTCGGGCGTTCTGGAGGCGCGTGCGGGCGCCCCTGGGTGCGAGCCACGGACTCACGAGCCGCCGCTTGTTGCTCCTGCAGCCGCGACCTGGGGAAGCGAAAATGAAATTGACTTTTCCGAGAAATGATGAAAGCGGCGCTGCCCGCCAATGAGCGGCGGCGGCGAACTTCCGCACCTCCCGGCCGGGCCGCTCGCGCCCTCCCTCCGCCTCCACCTCCCGGTTGCACAAGCTTGAAACAAACACTGGGGAGGAAGGGCGGAGGGAGGAGGGCGGAGAGGGGAGGCGAGGGAGGGAGCGCGGCCGGAGGAGGGCGGGGGGTGGGGGGATTTCCAGCCGCGGCTCTTCGCAGTTTCCTCTCCCTGTTTTGCTTTCGATCTGGACTGTTCTCAGGCAAGCCGGGGAGTAACTTTTAGTTTTGCTCCTGCGATTATTCAACTGACGGGCTTTCATTTCCATTTCACACACCCTAGCAACACTTATACCTTGCGGAATTGTATTGGTAGCGTGAAAAAAGCACACTGAGAGGTAACATTTTTCAAATAATAGTTGTGACTGTGCGTGTGTTTCTCTCGAGGGCATGTTTCTGGTGACTGTGGGGGGCCGTGTGTGTCTGAGTGTCCTGATGCCTAGACACGGTGTTTTGCAGACGGGAAATGCCGGGGTTCATAAATATTAGTACCGGTTTTTGGAGGAACAGTCGGCGCAATTATGGATCATCTGATTTTAGGGGAAGCAGGTTCTGCTGCTATTGCTGCTGCCACTGGGGCTGCTGAGGCTGCGAGGAGGAGGAGGAGGAGGAGGTAGAGAGGGAGGAGGAGGAGGAGGAGGAGGTTGGTGGAGGTTTAATTTCACTTTTGGATTTGCAGATGCGGAGAGGTGGCTCCATGGACACAGACCTGCTGTGTGTGCTTTGCGCCCCAGGTGTTGTGTGTGGGGGTGCAGGTCCGCTGGAGTCTGGCCTCATTTAAAACAAAATTGTGTGTGCGTGTTTGTGTGTGCGCGTGTGTGTGCAGCTACCGCCGCCAGCGGATCCGAAGGAGGGGAGCGGGTCCTCGGTGCCCGCGGCGGCGCCACTTCCAGGCTGCCTCCAGAGTCCATGAGCAGGCACCGCCGCCCGCCCGGCTGCCCGCGCCCGCGCCCCGGCCGGGAGGGGCGCCTCCAGCCACCGCCAGAGGAAACTTGCTGGGGCGCCCCGCGGCGGTCCCGGGGCTCGCCCGCCCGCCGGGCTCGGGGTCGGGTCGCGGGCGTCGGGTGCCAGCAGCCTGGGCCGGAGGGCGGGTTCCGAGCCGGGCCTGGCCGACGCGCCCCGCTTCCTGGGGGCTGGGCCGCCGCCGCAGCAGCTCGGAAGGGACGCGGCGTCCTCCTTCCCGCCTGCCAGCGCCCGGCCGGGCCCCGGGGCTTTGTCACTGCACTTGCCCCGGAGCGCAAGGGGCTCGGGAGGCGCGTCCCGGGAGAGCGCGGCGCCGAGGGGTCAGCCGCCCGGGCCGCGGCCTAGCGCCGAACGCCCCCGGTCCCCGCAGGCGCCCCCGGCCGGCCTTGCGCGCTGGGCCTGACCCGCCTCGGCTACGGAGCGGCCGAGGTGGGGGCGGGGAGGCTCCGGGGACGGAGTGGCGCCGTGGGGGCCGGCGTCCCCTCGGGGTCCCGGGGCGGGGTGGGGACGCGAGTGCCCGCCCCGCGCCCTCCGACCCGGCTCCGGGCGCCGGGTGACATTCGCCCGCTGGCCGAACGTGGTTGGTGCAAAGCCGCGGCCGCCACTTCCTTTCCGCCTCGCCGGCAGGGCTCGCCCGCCGAGTGAAGCCGGCCCCGGCCAATCGCAGCGTCCGCCCTCTCCCGGTGGTACGGTCGGGGGGCCGGCGCCCGCGAGGGCTGGGGACCAAGTTCCAAGGGTCGCGGGTGTGATTCCTGCCCCTCCTAGCGCGCGCGCCGGCGACTCCCCTGGGCCGCCAGTCTGGGTGCGCTTGCAACCCTCTCCTCCTTGGACCGTAAGAAGCGGGGGAGGGGAAGGAGGCTGGCAGCCCAGGCTGGGCTCCAGGGCCGCAGCAGGGCACCAGGTGAAGCGCGGGTCAGTCCGTGTGGGCAGGACCCTGGCGATCGGCTGCGGGTGCGATCCCGGGGACTGGCCTCCCCGGCAGCTGAGAAGAGCGAGGTGGCGTTCTCTCATTTGTAACCCGGTACTGTCTGAAACTTGGGGACGGATTCCCCGCCCCCTCCCTCTTCAGCCTCCTCGCTCCAGTTGCGCCTTGTCCTTGGCTATGGAAGGAGAGAACGCAGTCGTTCTCAATGATGAAAAGTGGTGCAGGCGTTCGTCCTCAGCCGCCGGCCTCCCTGTGGCTGGGACTCGGTCTGCTTTTGATGAATGGCCAGGCGGGATGGAAGATAGTTAGATTTCCGGTCGTGGATTTTCAGGAATCCCAGAGACTGCTGTCAAGCCTGCAGTCATTGACTAGTTTTCGTATACTGCAGGTTTTCTTCGAACTGAGCAGTTCAGCTTCTGGTGCTTAAGGGCAGGTCCACACGGGGGTCTGGGGTTAGGCCGCGGTGGATGGTCATGATGCCAGGCAGATGCAGTTATCCCTACCAGGCCCCGAGGGTGACTCTGCTTAACTTCATCGCGCACACAGATTCAGGATTCGCTGATTTCCCCAACTTTCCTTTATTCTTGTTTTAGAGGGAGAAGGGGCAAAAATACAAACCTAAAAAATCCTGGGAAAACGTGCCTTTTCTGAGGAAACTTGAGCAGATGGAATATTTAAGACTTGAAGTGGCATCTCTAGGGGGAAAGTTGGAACATCTATTGATTGATGTGTCAAAGTCCGGAATTTCACTGTAATGAGTGAACGATTATAACTTACAGCTTTGCCCGTTGTGTAAGAAATCAGATTTTGCTCCCTTAGATCCAAGAGTTCTTGTCTGTTATGATTTGTAACTGCTTGTTAAAATTAAATATTTACATATTTGATTCTCAGTGAGTTGTCATTTTTCTGTTAGAGAAAGTTTCAGTAATTTCAGGTTTACTTCCCTGTAAAAATGTCATCGTAATCAAAAGTAAGGATTTATTTATTTATTTATTTATTTATTTTTTTGAGACGGAGTTTCGCTCTTGTTAACCAGGCTGGAGGGCAATGGCGCGATCTCGGCTCACCGCAACCTCCGCCTCCTGGGTTCAGGCAATTCTCCTGCCTCAGCCTCCTGAGTAGCTGGGATTACAGGCACGCGCCACCATGCCCAGCTAATTTTTTTTTTTTGTATTTTTAGTAGAGACGGGGTTTCACAATGTTGACCAGGATGGTCTCGATCTCTCGACCTTGTGATCCACCCGCCTCGGCCTCCCAAAGTGCTGGGATTACAGGCTTGAGCCACCGTGCCCGGCAAAAGTAAGGATTTATAGTCAAACTGGAAGCAAACCAGGCCAAACACACACTCGACATGAAGTTCTAACAGCCTTATGAACTACGGTCCCACTTTTGTCCCATTTTCTGAAACACTTTATTAGGCGAATAGTGTACCAGAGTGAAAGACGTTTAAACTTACTGGAAAAATGGAAACTTTCGATGTTTCACATTTGATGTGCATCGATTTTTCTCATGTTACCAAGGACGTTATATTCTTTTTTTTTTTTTTGAGACGGAGTTTCGCTCTTGTTACCCAGGCTGGAGTGCAATGGCGGGATCTCGGCTCACCGCAACCTCCGCCTCCTGGGTTCAAGCAATTCTCCTGCCTCAGCCTCCTGAGTAGCTGGGACTACAGGCACGCACCACCACGCCCAGCTAACTTTTTTTTTGTATTTTTAGTGGAGACGGGGTTTCACCATGTTGAGCAGAATGATCTCGATCTCTTGACCTTGCGATCCACCCGCCTCGGCCTCCCAAAGTGCTGGGATTACAGGCCTGAGCCACCGCGCCCGGCCAGGACGTTATATTCTTAACATCATCTTGTACAAAATTCTTGTTTTAGAGCATTTTTCACGTAATACCCTTTTGATAGTGAAAAACCACACTGTACTCTAAAGTGTTATGGTTCACTTCTCTGCCTTATATCAAAAAGGGCCTAATGCAGACAAGAGAATTTATGTAGACACCCAAATATCCGTAGAACGTCTGTGATCAGCCACAGTGCTAGTCTCCGTGTACTCAACTGACAGGGAGAAAGACAGCTTCTTCACATGGCGTTCTACGTAGTGACAGTGTTCTATGTAGTGAGCTGACCACAAACAACAAAAAATATGTTCAGTTATTACCTTTTGGGGTTAGCTGTAAGGAGGGTAATAATAAGTCTTAACTGTATCTCATAGGGTTGCTTTCATGAACAGTTGAGATACTGTATATGAGAACATCACATACATTATGGTAGTCTTCCAATATGTAAGGCGTTAACTTTAAAAATTTTATCAGATTATTTTAAATGTGAAAGGCCCAGATAATCATGACTGGCTTAGACACTGTCTTTCTCATAGAATTTCCAGCAAGGAGGGATTTTACTTCTGAGCATATATAAATAATGATAAAAGATTAAACATGGAATAACTTTTATGTAAAGTATCAAGAAAATATTCAACAGTGAAATCCCATATTGTCAGGGAATTCTTTCCTGTCAGAAGGAAAGTTAGATGGTATCCATGGAGACCAAATGATATGGAAATAACAGACCAATATATTTTCCCTCTTTAGAGCAGATTAGAAAATCTTCCCAAGCCTCTCTGCTTTAGTCTGACTCTTCTTCACTCTTGTGTCAGATTCTTCATTATCTGTCATTGCAGGTGGGCACTGGGCTGATTTTAGCTTTTCCCTTTTTTTTTTTTGGAGACAGGGTCTTTCTCTGTCATCACCCAGGCTGCAGTGCAGTAGTACAATTTCAGCTCACCGCATCCTCTGCCTCCCGGGTTCCAGCAATTCCTGTGCCTCAGCTTCCCGAGGAGCTGGGATTACAACTGTGCGCCACCATGTCGGGCTAATTTTTGTGTTTTTAGTAGATGAGGTTTTACCATGTTGGCCAGGCTGGTCTCGAACTTCTGACCTCAGGTGATCCACCCACCTTGGCCTCCTGAAGTGCTGGGATTACAGGTGCGAACCACCACGCCCAGCCTGCTTTACCATCTGTAGAGAGACTTGGCTCACGTGCATTTAATGAATGCTTACTGTGTGCCCAACACCATATATGTGACAACATACATGGAAGTAAATTTAACTGATAGTATATATATTTATAACATAATATATAAAATATATAATATATGCAAGTAAGTGAAATTGCAGTGAAATGTCAGTCATTATTAGTAAAAATTATTCTTTTCATCTGTATGGGGCACGATGTGCCTTGCTGCACAGGGGTAACTTCATGTTACCAAGAACATTATATTTTTCTTCTTAACGTCATCTCATACAAAAGTCTGTTGTTTTTAGAGCATTTTCACATACTGTTCTTTTGATAGTGAAAAATTACTTTACTCTAAATGGAGTATCTGGGTTATGGTTCCCTTATCTGCCTTATACCAAAAAGGGCTTAACGCAGACAAGAGAATTTATGTGGACACTAAATAAATATCCGTAGAACATCTATTATAAGCCAGACACAGTGCTAGCCTCTGTCAGGACCTTCCGCCTCTGCCTGCTCCATTGGTGCCCTGTGTCTGGCCCGAGTGTGATAAGTGGTTGGTGCTTGGTGCCAGCTTAATGCATAGTTGAGGAGTGGCTCTGGTGGGGGGGGGTGACTGATGGAAAAGGGGGTGAGGAGGTTCCATCAAATTTTAACTTATCAACAAAGAATGATGACTAATATATAGGACCCGGAATGAACATGAAGCCAGTATTTTTTTATAGAGTACCAAGGAAAACACACAAGCAGGAACTGCAGCTCACAGGTCCCCCTTGTTCCCAGGACTCCATGTGGGGCTTTGGATTCAGAGCAAGCAGCAGGACTTGTAGTCTTGGCATTGACCTTCAAAGATCCCCTGAAAATAATTTTCTCCCTCAGAAGCTCCATCTTCTGACAAACTGTTTCTAAAACAAATTGTGATTATTTAGGAAGACTTCATGTACCCCCCCCCCTTTTTTTTTAGAGTCAAAGTTTCACTCTGTCACTCAGGCTGGAGTGCAGTGGCTCGATCATAGCTCACTGCAGGCTCAAACTCCTGGGCACAAGTGATCCTCCTGCCTCAGTCTCCTGAGTAGCTGGGACCACAGGCATGTACCACCCGACATATTAAAAATTTTTGTGTGTGTAGAGACAGGGTCTTGCTGTGTTGCCCAGACTGGTCTCAAACCCTTGGCCTCATTATCCTCCCTCCTCGAAACCCCAAACTGCTGGGATTACAGGTGTGAGCCACCGTACCGGGCACTTGTGCCCATTTTCATTGCTCAGAAACACACACGACGTCCAGTCAGATTGCCTTGAAAAAACTGGTATTAAATCTAGTTCATCTCATTATAGCAAAGGTAGAGACACGCGGTGTGTTGGTCAGGCTGGTCAGCTCCATGTGAGAGAAACTCACCATCCCGCTAGGCTTTCTGAGGCAGTGAAACTAGCCAGGACCCTCCATGAATAACTTGAGGTCTGCTTGGGGATCTAGGGACCCCATGCGATTATTTTAAATGAATAATCGATCTTGTTAAATGTAGTAACACATGCAATAGTTTTCTTAAATGCACACGTTGTGTTATTCCATTTATTTATTTATTTTATTTTATTTTATTTTATTTCTCTGAGATGGAGTTTCGCTCTTGTTACCCAGGCTGGAGTGCAATGGCGCGATCTCGGCTCACCGCAACCTCCGCCTCCTGGGTTCAGGCAATTCTCCTGCCTCAGCCTCCTGAGTAGCTGGGATTACAGGCACGCGCCACCATGCCCAGCTAATTTTTTGTATTTTTTAGTCGAGACGGGGTTTCACCATGTTGACCGGGATGGTCTCGATCTCTTGACCTCGTGATCCGCCCGTCTCGGCCTCCCAAAGTGCTGGGATTACAGGCTTGAGCCACCGCGCCTGGCCCATTTATTTGTTAGTATTTGTTGACAGCCAGCTGTGTGCAAGGCTCTGCAGTGGAAGGTGCACGAACTCAGATTCCTGGAGTGGCCTTTTAATTCTCTAATCAATTCCCCTTTTGGAAGTTTGCACTCTGTAAAATGTGGCTGGAGGAGACAGAACCTATGTGTGTTATGAAAATTGCCTGGGGAAGGGATTTTAGAAATTACTCAGGACCCTTTAGATTTGAGACTGTCTATAGCCCCTTTCCCCTCCTGCCCCAATAGGGAGCCTCTATTCACCACTGGATCCCTGTCCCCCAGTCTCACTGAGGTATGTGGCCAGAGCCAAAATGGAAAGCCACTGAATCAAGCATCTAATTGATCTTATCCTTGGCTCAGGTGGAAACCTCTTCCCACATTTTAAAGAGCGCTTTGGACGGAGGCCTGTGGTCACTCTGTTGGCTTTGCCCACGGTGGCCTTCCTTGTTATAAAGAAATGGGACTCCTGTTAAGTTTGTGATACTTTGAATTTTCCTTTTTTTTTTTTTTTTTTTTCCCGAGACAGAGACTTGCTCTTGTCTCTCAGGCTGGAGTGCAGTGGCACAGTGTTGGCTCACTGTAGCTTCCGCCTTCCAGGTTTAAGCAACCCTCTTGCCTCAGCCTCCTGAGTAGCTGAGATTACAGGTGCCCACCACCATACCTGGCGAATTTTTGTACTTTTAAGAGACGGGGTTTTGCTATGTTGGCCAGGCTGGTCTTGAACCCCTGACCTCAGGTGATCCACCCACCTTGGCCTCCCAAAGTGCTGGGATCACCAGCGTGAGTCACTGCGTCCAGCCGAATTTTCCATTTTGAAGAGGCAAGAAGGACTTTATTTTATTTTGTGTATTTGTCTCTTTGTCCAGATAGGCCATGGAGAATTAGGTGCTTGGTTTTGTTTTGTTTCGGTTTCAGTTTATAGCTCCTTTATCAGTTTAATATTCCCTTTTGATAAGCAAGAAAGAGCGGAGTTGACAAAGAATGTCTGCGGATGAGAAACAGAAGGTGTGTGAGGTTCTTCGTCATGATGGACTCAAAGTATATTTATCCCAAAGGCAAGACTAATTTATTTCAGCAAAATATCTTAATTTAGGATTTCATGTGATAAAAGCCGATCCTGTTTTCATTAAATGAAGATTTTTGAGAATTAACTGCTTGCTTTGTAATTTTCATAAATAATTTCGTTTGGGCATACTTAACAATCTGTTGCTGTCTGCTGAGGGCCTTTGATACTCGTACACATAATGTGATCAAGGGAGAGATGAGCATACATTTTAATTTGTTCCTGTTGAGCATACATTTTAATTGTTCTTACGAATGTCGGAGTTTTGGAAGATCCAAAGAGTACTCTGTAGATAGAATATGCTGTCCTGGTCCCCTAAGCTTAGAATCTTACTTATTTTCCCATTTCATGAGATTGACCTTTTAGATGAGGACGAACTGCATACAAATTGCTTTATTTCAAGGACTATCTACCATGTTATTTTTGAAAGTTCTTTTGTCCTTTTTACCCTAGCTCTGTTGCAGAAGATGAGAAAGATGACAGTGGTGATAAGAGAGTGTCTTGACACCTAGTATGATGGGTGTGTCGGGTGAGAGGGTAGGGATGAAAGGCTGTTGGAAAGTGAGAGTTGGGGGATGGGGTGGTGAAAAAGGAAAGTGAGAATTGTGCTTCCTGGATTCTTGAATGGGAGAGAGTGAAGAGATAATCGGGCAGGTAGATTTTTCTGTCTTTACACAAATGTCATCGAAGGAGTTTTAGAGGTCGGCGGGGCAAGTTGAAGTTGGTTAGGCAGTTAGTGGTAACTCAAGGACCAGGCGAAAGACTGGAGGACCCTCCGCTTCTGACTTTGGGGTTAGAGCCTTTTGTCGTGGGGATGATAAAGGCGGATGGGAAGACTGCCAGGCAGCAGCTAACGTTCTACTACAAGGATACACGAAGTCGTCAGTGGCCACCTTTAGAGTACAGTGATGTTACTGCATCATGACATTTAGGTTAACAATGGAGCACATACATGGCAGTGGCTCCAGAAGATCATACCATACTTTTACTGTACCTTTTTCTATATACAAGTCCTTGCCGTTGGGCTCCAGCTGGCCTACGGTCCTCAGGGCAGTAACCTGCAGCACGTGTGTGCAGCCTGAGAGCCACAGGCCGCACCAGCAGCCTGGGTGTGTAGGAGGCCACACCATCTAGGTTTGTGTGAGAATACTCCGTGATGTTGAAAAAATGACAGAATTGCTTAATGGCACATTTCGCGGAATGTGTAACTGTATTGATGTGGATGCATTGTTTAGGGATGGGAAAATGCATACCCACTATGTGAGGCCCTCAACTAAATGTGAAATTGCCTTTGGGGGTAACCATGGACTCCCAGCTGATAAAATTTATCAGAAATACTGTAATAGCTATCTTAGGCCCTTCTCCCCCACACTGACCCTCCTTGGTACTGTTTTTATCTTATTTTTAAATTCTTAAATTAATACATAACAGATGTACATATTTTCAGGGCACATGTAATAATTTAATGCATTCATAGAATTTCTAAGGATAAATCAATGTAATTGTGCTATTCAGATTATGGGAGGTAAATATGGAATTGGGGAATAGAATGGGCTGATAATATGTTTTCCTAAAGAACGGACGGGACAAGTGACAACTGAACTATGAATTCCATAACTGGGTAGTGTAGGCCACTGATTTGGGCACTCAGAACTCCACAGTGGCTGTAGCTGGGATTCTACATTGAAATAAACTTTCTGGAATTTACCTTGGTGCTATATACTTAAAGTCTTAAAAATGTTAAGCTCTCTGTTCCAGTAATTCTGTTTCTTGGAACCGAATTATGTGAAGAAACCGGAGATGAGAACAAAGATTTATGTACAAGGATGTTTATTGAATTAGCTTTTGTTATGCAAAAACTTGGAAACACCCTAAATATCCAACAATGGGGACACATTTGAACAAATAATGGCACATCCAGACAGGACAGGTAGCTTATGAAGCTCATGTTTTCAAGCGGCGGTTAGTGATGTGAAAATATTTATGATCTATGTTGGTTGGGTGGGGGAAAAAGGATATGAAATTGTGCTTCTAATTTTATTTTAAAAACATATGTGTATATTGTGTATTTTTAAAAGCCTGGAAGAAAACATATCTTTCTGATGGTGGATTGTGGGTGTTCAGCTTTTTTTTTCTCCTTGAAACATTTTTGTATTTTCTAAATTTAAAACAGTAAGCAAAATTACCAGTTAATCCTTTAACCAGAAGAATATTCTCAAGACAGTGCTAACAGGTGGTCTCTGCCCTCACCTCTGGTCCATGAGGTTAGAGACGCGCTGGGCCATCCTCCAGCCTTTCACCTCCACCTGTGGACCAGCCTCTAGAGCTACTGCTGACCCCGCCAGGGCTAGGAGGTGCCCTTGTCCTCAGACAGCTGTGGCTACTTGAGGACAGTTAGATTGGTGGTGGTTCCTTAGTGAGGCTGGGATCTAATGTTTTGTCAGGAACTGTGAAGGGCTTGAGACGTGGTCTAACTTTACAGTTAACGTTCTTTGTACATATGAATACTGCAGAAATACAAAACTCCTGGGTAGGTAAAAGACTTCCTTGTTGATCTTTACAACCGGGGCAACAGCCGGAGTGAGACTGCCGTGCCAGGCCCCTAAACCTTGACCCTTAGGTGACGCTGAAAACTAATGGAATGTAGGTGTGGGCTACACTTTGTAGACAGGGACAGCTGCTTTGTCCAAAAGGAGAGAGAAAAGAAAAAAGAAGAAGAAAAAGGAAAAAAATAAAAACCTTGGCTCCCCTGACATGGGATGAAAAAGTTCTGGGGATCTCTCCTAACCTTTTAGAATGTGAGACGCTTATGACCTGGAGATGTCTCAAAGTCTGGTTTTCATTCCTTTTGAAATGCACATCCTTATGGAGATAGGTCTTCCCAGAGTCTTGGGAATCAGTTGGGGCTAAAAGTATTTGGTCCTCTTGAGGACATGAGAGGTTTTGTTATCCTTTTGGAAAAGAGCATTTAATGTACATAAATGGCTACAGATGTAATGCGCGTGGTAAGTGAAGTGTCAAATGTTTGTAGGGGAAGTGACAGGATTTCCTATCTTCAGGTCCTGTACAGTCCCTGTCTTCATGTCTGTACATTCCCTCTTCATATCCAGTATGGCTTCTGTCTTCATGTGCCATACATTCCCCACCTTCATGTCATATATGGTCCCTATCTTCATGTCCTGTGTAGTCCCCATCTGCAGATCCTATACAGTCCGTATCTTCATGTCCTAAATGGCCTCTATCTTCATATCCTACGCATGCCCTATCTTTACGTCTTGAACATTCCCTTTTTTTTTTTTTTTTGAGACGGAGTTTCGCTCTTGTTACCCAGGCTGGAGTGCAATGGCGCGATCTTGGCTCACTGCAACCTCCGCCTCCTGGGTTCAGGCAATTCTCCTGCCTCAGCCTCCTGAGTAGCTTGGATTACAGGCATATGCCACCATGCCCAGCTATTTTTTTGTATTTTTAGTAGAGACGGGGTTTCACCATGTTGACCAGGATGGTCTCGATCTCTTGACCTTGTGATCCACCCGCCTCGGCCTCCCAAAGTGCTGGGATTACAGGCTTGAGCCACCGCGCCCGGCCCCTACGTCTTGAACATTCCCTATCTTCATATCCTGTTGAGTCCCCATCTTAATGTCCTATACATTCCCTGTCTTCATGTCCTAAATGGTTCCTGCCTTCATATCCTATATATTCTTTTTTTTTTTTTTTACAACAAATCCATGGTATGTGTCCCAAGCTCCTTCTTCCTCTTCCTTTAGTGCAACATGGCGCAGCAGCCTCATGGATAGGGTCTGATTTCAAAAGATGTTCCTGAACCGTCACCTACAGCAGCACTCTAGGGGTCCCATTAGGGGTGGCTCCCTTTTTCTTCTGCAGCCGATTCTGAACCTTTCGAGATTTTACTACTTTCATTCTCACCTCAAAAACTTCATGAATGGCCTTCCGGAAGCAATGAAGATTATAGTCCATTAGCCCTTTTCTTTCAAAGCTTTCCTCTCTGACATATTCTTTACCTTCATATCCTAAACGGTCCCTATCTTCATGTCCTGTCATCATATCATCCGCATTCCCTGTCTTCATGTCCTGTATATTCTTTTCCTTTGTATTGTATTCATTTCTGTATCTTAGAGGGGCGAAGGGATTTTATAGGAGCTCTGAGGAGTCTGGAAAGAAGTCCGGGAAGTTTTATTTCCCCACACAGCTGCCTTTACAAGACGCCTGCTGGAGAACGACAGTAGAACTTAATCAGAGTGTGACCTCTGACTTTTCACAACTGACGCCCTCAAATCTCCATTTGTTTTTTTGTTTGTTTTTGAGATGGAGTTTTGCTTTTGTTACCCAGGCTGGAGTGCAATGGCGCGATCTTGGCTCACCGCAACCTCTACCTCCCGGGTTCAGGCAATTCTCCTGCCTCAGCCTCCTGAGTGCCTCAGCACATGCCACCATGCCCAGCTAATTTTTTGTATTTTTAGTAGAGACGGGGTTTCACCATGTTGACCAGGATGGTCTCGATCTCTTGACCTTGTGATCCACTCACCTCGGCCTCCCAAAGTGCTGGGACTACAGGCGTGAGCCACTGCACCCGACCAATCTCCAATTTTTATCTGAAAAAATATTAGAACAGTTTCACTCTCTTTGCGAACATGGAAATGTTTTTAGATGGCTATGGAAGTAGGACTGGGTGTAACCATTATGAGTTTGGAGGCTGAATGCCATTGCACATCCCCCGCCCCGCAAAAGAATATATACATACATACACACAACATTGTCCAGCACAAACATAATGTGAGGGCATGTATAGCTTTAGTTTCCTAGTAGCCACTAGAAAAGTAAAAAGTAGGTAAAATTACTTGCAACAATGTATCTCATTTAACTCATGTTATCTAAAGTATTATCTCAGTATGTCATTAATGTAAAGATATTAATGAGATACTTTGTATTCTTTTTTCATAATGAGTAGGTAAAATCTGATGTGTCCTTTGCAACTACAGCACGTCTTAATTCAGCCTAGCCACATTCCAAGTGCACAGTAGGCCCACGTGGCTGGTGGCCTCCGTCTTGGTTGGTGTGCCACAGGGCGTGAATGAAGGCGTGAAGAGAAGAGAGAGAGAAAGTTTTATTACAGGGAATAACCCTAGGAGGACTGAAGGAGAGCGGAGTTGGAGTGGTTGCTTTGGTCATAACTGCTTGAATCTTGTGCCTCTCCCCACAAACCATACCTAATCTCTTCAGCCTGAAACATGAAATGCTCTGAATTTCTGTAGAAGCAGCATACTCTATGTCCCATTGCTAAGGTAGTTAGCTATCTGCATCTCGATGAGATGAATGTTTTCTAACTCTTGAACTGTTAACGAAGATCTTTGATTATTTGGATTTTTTCATTTGTATCACCTATGTGGTAAGCTGTTAGAGAGCCAGGATCCAGCCTGATTTCTTTACATTCCTCACCAGTGTTTGATGCCTTTAAGAACTAGATAAATACTTGTTGATTCGATTTTCACCTGTAAAGCAGAGGTTGGCTTGGAAGGCTGAATTCCAGCTCAGGAAGGATGGCACAGATCTAGTTTGTACTGAAAACCTAGTGGGATATGAATTGAACACACAAACATTAGGATTTGTCACTTTATATAAGGGGTTCCACACCCAGAAGGTGAAAAATTGTTTGGTTTTTCTCCTTTGTATCTAGTCCTTTTAAAAATCTCATAAGTTCATTCCTTTGATGTTTAAGTTCCAATGATGGTACTAATACCTTCTTGTATGTATAAATAACTATATTTGGTGATGAACTCGAGATAAACATTTGGAAGCTGCTACTTTTTCCATGGGTTCTTTGTTAATAATAACTTTGTTATTAACAAACACAGCCCATAACAACTATGCGGTGAAATTCTTTTGAAATCAAGTACACTATTGTACATTTGCCTTCATTTGTTCTCTTTGACTGTAATTGTTGGGTTGAAGTAACAGACTTATCCGGAGAGCCAAGGCAATTTATTTTTACTGAAGCCTACCTAAGAACTGCTTAGGTAGCTTTTCTCTGCAAGATTAAATGCGACCTTCACGGAATCGTGTTAGCAGGGCCAGCAGCTAGAAAAATAAAGACTAAACCAAACCTTCAGCAACGAAATTCCCAGCTGCTCAGGGGCTCAGAGCTTTCCTGATTACTTTCTTCCAATGAAAACACTGTAGATTAGTTTTAAGTGAATTCCAGTAGGTTTGGGGATTTGCAACTGACAGAAGAACAGCAAAGCATAATCTCACTTTAAAATAATAGTCCTGAAGGTAGATCTTTATTGGCTCTTTCTTGGGATGCTGGGATTTTTGTTCGTATGGGAAAACTCAGCTCATACACACTGTTGAGCTGACCTTTGAAGGTAAGGCCCTCAGTGTAGGAAGGAAGAAAGGGGACAGAGAAGGCAGATGGTGGCTGGACACCTGGGATTGTGGGGCAGGACTGCTGCTCCCCTTTCTTCTCTCCATTGCAGCGGGGTGGAAACTTGGGGAGCCTGCGAGGAAGGCCCCTGTAGGGATTGTAGACGACCTGCTCTTTCCACTATTGGGTGCCGTCATCCTGACGATGGCTGAAGTCAGGGTGAATTGAAAATGTTACAGGAGAGGATTTACTTCTCTTACAGGTGCTTTTGACGCATTACATTTTTTTTTTTTTTTCCTTGAAAGTCATTGCAATTTGGAGATGGGGGTAGAGGAGAGCGCTTAGCTGAAAGAGTTGACTATTTTGATCATTCATCCTTTCAGTCATTTATTTAGCAGGTGTTTATTCAGTGCTCTCCATATGTAGAGGGAGCTATAAAACAAAAGAAAAGTAATCAGCTTGGATTTGAGTCAGCCAGGTGGGTAGCTGGGCTGCATTCCTCAGAGTTAGCAGCCTCATTTCTCCAGATAGAGAAAACACAGTCCGGCCATTAGGCAGATAACATGACGGTTCCAGAAACAATTTCAGTTATCTGTGAATCCCTTTCAGAGTTCTTCCATGGACCCCGTGGGGTTGTCTCAGATTGTAGGGGAAGCCACGGTGCTAATGTGACAGATTTTTTTTTTTTTGGCCAAGTGTATGCATTTTATTTAAAAAAAAAACAAAAAACAAAACAAAACAAAAAAAAACATGGATTCTGAATAGACTGTAAAATAGGCATAAAACAACAACACATTCTTCTGTTGTTCTTGCTGTTTCTCCACAATTCTCCCACGTAGAGTTTGGAATGTGGAACAGTGGCCTGGTGTCTTTTGTCATTCAGGAAAACGGATGGGCTAAATCCTGCTAATTATCTCCCCTCTCTGCTTCCCCTTCCCTGGACTGCAGAATCAGTTGTCCTGCTCCCCACGGTAAAGTGAAGGAAGCTGATGGCACTCTTGGTACTATTTTTGAAAATTTTAAGTGGATTTGAAATAATTTCAAAATAAAAAGGTTTTTTTAAGGCTTCCCATTAGTATTCAGAGTTACTGTTGCTTATTTAAAGTAACAGCCTAATAGAGTATATTTGTAAGTTTCTTTGGTCACCCACATCAATCTAAAAGGGATTTCTCATAGATCTTTTTCTAGGTAGGTCCTACTTCAGATACCATTTAGAACCCTCTCCTCACAGGGCTTGAGGGGACATCACCTTGAAGGGGAAACTGGCCCTTACTTAGTTTTGAAAATGCCTCATTTTCTCCATTCTCTCTCTCTCTTTCTCTCTCTCTCTCTCTCTCTCTCTCTCTCTCTCTCTCTCCCTCTCTCCCTCCTCTGTGTGTGTGTGTGTCCCCGTGTGTGTGTGTGTGTGTGTGTGTGTGTGTGGCCCCAGTGAATACTTTAAGTTGCCTGAAATTAAAGAATAATTATCATCCATAAAAGCACTGAAGAAAACAATGACAGCAAGTAGGGAATTCATACATGCATATTAAAGCATTTGTTGTGGTGAAATTTACGTAGCAAAATGTACCATTATAATCATCTTAAAGTGTATAATTTGGTGACATTAATCGCATTCACAGTGTTGCCTGACCAGCACCACAATCCATTTCCAGAACTTTTTCTATACCTGGATCAGAATCTCTATACCCATTAAACAATCACTCTGCTTCCGCAGCCCCTGGCAGCCCCCATGCTGTCTGTGAATTTGAACACTCGAGGTGTCTCATGTAAGTGGAATCATACAGTCTTTGTCTGTTTGTGTCTGGCTTATTTCACTTAGCAGAACGTTTTCCAGGTGCATCCATGTTGTAGCACGATCAGGACTTCATTCCTCTTTAAGACTGAATAATATTCCCACACTTGTGTTCATCCGTTCATCTGTTGGTAAACACTGGGATTCTTATTACTTTGCCTATTGTGAATAAGGCTGTTAAGAAGATTTTATAAAAGTATGTTTGAGTCCCTGCTTTAAATTCTTTCAATCCTGTTGAATGCTGGGTCATACGGTCATCCTATACTTAACTTTTGAAGAACCACAAAATTGTTTTCCAGAGTTACATCCCCATCAGCAGTGCTCACAGGTTCCAACTTCTCCACACCCTTTAGCAATATTTGTTATCAGCATATATTTTTTTTTTTGATAGGGTCACCCTCGTAGGTATGAAGTAGCAGCTCATGATGGTTTTGATTTGTATTTTCCGGGAACTAATGGTGCTGAGCATCTTTTCATGTGCTGCTTGACCATCGGTGTATCTTCTTAGGAGAAATGTGTACTCAAGGCCTTTCTTCGTTTTTGATTGTGGTGTTGTTGTTGAGCTGTAGATTTGAGTCATTCTTTTTACAGTTTTGAAAATGACACACGAGTATGGTCTGAAAAACTAACCAAGATTCTCCCCTGTTGCAGTCCGTGTAGCATGTGGCACAAAGTTCTGTTTTCGAACTTTGAGACACTGTAAAGCCGGTGAAGCACACTCTGGGGAATTAACTTATGCTGGAGTGAAGTAAATCAGCAGGCATGGGTAGGCGAGAAATCAGAAAGTACCTTCCCTTCTCACACTGTGCTGGAATTGGGAGTTTCTGTAGCAACTAGTGCTGGCCCCTTCCCTTCATTCTTTCGGCTGGAGAAATCAAGTAGCCTGCTCAATGTATTGTGACCAGGTTAAGTACTTAGTATGTTTTGTTGAACTGTGCGGTAAATAATTACTTTTTTTTCTGTTGCATTTTAAATGCAGAAATTTCTTGTGAGAGGAAAAATAGCAGTGCTTGAATATGGCAGCGAATTTATCGTAGTGGCAGCCCTTGTGGGAACCTCTTGGCTTGAGACTCATGAGAAAGACCTTAGGAGTCATCACTTCGGTGGTATTTCAGGATAAAGATCAGTAAAGTCAGCCTCAGAATAACATTTGGGAGCTTAAGAGAATTTAAATATAATCCATTCAATAATGGTTCAATACTATTACTGAGTAGATGAAAAAAATATTGCCATAATAACATCTGTTAAGTAAAATGAATAAAAGCACTGATGTATTTATTGTGAATTACGGACAGAACGAGAGGCCATTCATTTGTTCTTACAAGAGCTACAGGAGATGAAGAAATCCAGTGACAGACACATCACAACTATTTGGTGGCAGATTCATCATTGGTCTGGTTTTATGTCCTGCAGAAATTTTTCATTTCACTCAATCCCTTTGAAAAGTTGAACTTTATTGAATAATATACCCTGGCAGGATCATGTGTGGGTTGTAACTGAGTTGTACATAATTGGAGGAAGAGACATACTCTGTGTGCTATGCCACGGAGTGGGAAGAGGGGTTGCAAACATTTTTATTCTCTTGAGGCTTGGGGCAAAGATTTTAAAAAATCTTTAAAATTAGTTTTAAGTACTGTGAAAACAAACCCGATAATGATGAAATGAAATTGAAGACTCTCTTCTGCAAACAAATAAATAAAACCCTCAGAGGAATTCATTCCTTCAGCAGACATTTAACAGCTGTGTGTGAAGCCCTGTACTGTGAACATGTAAAGCTGAAAATTTCGGATGCATGCTCTCAAAGAGCTTATCGTTTGGTTAGAGAGACAAGCAGATAAATAACCATCCGTGGTCGTGAAAACAATGAAAGATGGACTTCATGGAAGCACCGCAAGCCAAAGTCTGAGGGAGCGAAGAGGAAGAAGCTGTATTTTCTTTTTATTTTTTTAAATTGCCTGGAGCTACCCATCATGAACTAAGAGCTATCTCTTTGACCAGAGAAACGGGCAGGTGCTTCACCACTGACTTCCCACTGGCCGGAAGGAGGAAGGCAATGTCATCTGGTGGCCAGTGGGCGGGCTGGGCGTTTTTGGTTGAAAGAAGAGCAGGAACAAAGACACGAAGGGTTGACAGTTTCTTCCGCTCCTGGTGGATGGACCAGGTTCTCCCGGGTGGCTGGAACAAAAACGGATGAAGGAGGGAGTGTCTGGGCCAGTTCCTGGTGGCCACCAATATCTCACTCAGGACATGTGTTCCTGTGTCACAGTAAGGAAGGGTTTTGTTCCAAGGATAGAGCCAGCTTTTTTTTTTTTTTTTTTTTTCCGTTTTTGGAAGATTATTGAGGATTTGGAACATTTTCCCCCGTGCATTTCAGAAGATGATAGCTAATGACTGTTAGCAGCGGGGCGTGTCGCAGCTGTGCACCCGCAGCGTTGGAGAGGAGCTGGAAGGCGTTTGCGTTTGTAGAGTCCGTGGTCCATTGCAGGAAGGACTAGATCGTCCCTTTGATAATAGCCAGGCCTGTCTTTGAGGTGCTTTCATAGAAGTTTCTAAGAGGAAGTGATGAATAGGTACAAAAATATTTTTTGTACTCTCTTTTATTTGTTTTGAATGGGTTTGTAAAGAGAGTGAAGTGATTATGAGTAAGTTTATAATACTCAAATGAGGAGGAATTAAAGACAGTTGACTCTAATCCAGGTAAGAAACCCAAGTTAGAGAATCAAAGATAATGGCAAGGTCCCCCAAAACAATGCCTTTGCAGGACAGAGGTTAGGACAGGGCTTCCTGTCTGCCCAGAGTGTCCCCAGGTGACCCCACACCAGGCCACTGGAAGGGCTGGGAGAACACCTGAGGTTCAAATCTTAGCCAGCGGGACTCAGAAACTGGAGGGAGCCCAGAGCTGGTCATACCACATTGAGGCTTCCTCTCTACATTGGGACCACCCGGATGATCCAGGAAAATTCCCCTCTGTCAAGGTCAACAGACAACGCATATTTATTTATGTATTTATTTCTTGAGACGGAGTCTTGCTCTGTCACCCAGGCTGGAGTGCAGTGGTGCGATCCGGGTCACTGCAACCTCTGCCTCCCGGGTTCAAGCGATTCTTCCTGCCTGTCTCCTGAGTAGCTGGGACTACAGGCGGGCGCCACCATGCCCAGCTAATTTTCGTATTTTTAGTAGAGACGGGGTTTGTTTATAGCCAAGATGGTCTCGATCTCTGACCTCATGATCCGCCCGCCTCGGCCTCCCAAAGTGTTGGGATTACAGGCGTGAGCCACCGCGTCCGGCCTTCAGACAACCTTTAAATCACCCGCCTCCTTAATTCCCGTTTGTCACATAACACAGTCTACCGACGGGGCGCAGAGGCTAGCATGTGGGACGCTTGGGAGGCGCTATTCCGCCTGTATCGTGTTTGAACCAGAGCCCCTCACACTCCTCATCCCGCGCAGCTAGAGTGACTGGGGAAGTGGGGCCCTCGGGTGCGGAGGCGTCACAGCTGGGGTGTCCAGCTGCCGCGGTGGCACTGATGGAACGTTTGCCCGACTCTTCACTTCCCTGTGCGGGGGAGGGGGTGAGGTGGGGGGGTGGGAGGGGAGATACATTGGAAGGTGTTATTCAAAGGCCTAGACATTCCTGTGGTCTATGTCAGTCTCTCACCGTCTACACTCTGTTAACTATCACTGCGTTTTTCGAACCGGTTATTCGTTGTAGAGGGCTCAGCGACATGCCTCGCGTAGACTCAGTACCCTCAGCCCGTGTCGGCTGAATTCAGCTGCAGTGATAGATGTGGTGCTTCAATGGTTGTTTCCTGTGCAGACACAGAGACGCCTGCAGCACCCTCGCGCAGGGGGCTCAGGCAGCGCGTTTCCCAGCGGGGAAGGCGGAGCGGGCCGCAGGTGGAAGCGCTTGGCCGGATGTGTGTCCGCTGCAGGGTGTGCGCCTTCGGTCAGTGTGTGCGCCCTCAGCCGGGTGTTCGCCCTCAGTCGGTGTGTGTGCCCTCGGCCAGGTGTGTGCCCTCGGCCGGGTGTGTGCCCTCGGTTGGGTGTGTGCCATCGGCCGGGTGTGCACCCTCTGACGGTGTTCGCCCTCGGCCGGGTGTGTGTCCTCTGCAGGGTGTGTGCCCTCTACCGGGTGTGTGCCCTCGGCCGGGTATGTGTCCTCTGTCAAGTGTGTGCCCTCGGCCGGATGTGTGCCCTCGGTCGGTGTGTGTTGTCGGCCGCGTGCCCTCGGTTGGGTGTGTGCCCTCGGCCGGGTGTGTGCCCTCGGCGGACTGGGGCATTTCCTCCACGCAGTCGGCAAGGGACCCTCACTGCGGTGCAAGGACATGTGGCCGACTCTGAACTAGCAGCCTCAGGGAAACTGTCCAGCAGTTTCTCCACCTGTTTCTCGTGTTCCTGTGGCGCAGCTTCTCCGTATCACGAATGGCTCAACCAAGCGGTCGTCGCCCTCCCCGCCCGTCTCTTGCCCTTGTCGTTATTCCTCTCTTAGTTGGGAATGTTCTTCCTTCCCTTCCACCTGAGGTTCGCCCTGCTTCCATGCCCAGATCAGATGCCCCGTCCTTCCAGAGTTCTCTGTTTCTCTGGGTTTTTACATAAAATATTAAAACTCCCGCATAAGCCTTTGAAAAAAGTTCTTTTTTTTTTTTTGAAACGGAGTCTCGATTTGTCGCCTAGGCTGGAGTGCAGTGGCGCGATCCTGGCTCACTGCAAACTCTGCCTCCCGGGTTCAAGCGATTCTCCTGCTTTAGCCTCTCAGGTTGCTGGGATTACAGGCGTGCACCACCACGCCCTGCTCATTTTTGTGTGCGTGTGTTTTTTTAGTAGAGACGGGGGTTTCACAGTGTTAGCCAGGACAGTCTCGATCTCCTGACCTCGTGATCTGCCCGCCTTGGCCTTCCAAAGTACTGGGATTACAGGCGTGAGCCACCGCGCCCAGCTGGAAATAGTTCATCTATTTAAAGTGTAGAGTCACATTATTGTGAGGCGAATGAACTAATGGGGGCGAGTCTGATGCAAAGAGCTAACCCTAACCAAATGTGTCAGATGCCTGTGATGAGTGATGGTGGGTGCGCTGCCATAGGGCAGGTTCCTGCCCCAGTGTGCCCATCCCCGCCGTCTCACCCCACTTCCAGTCTCACCTCCCGGATGCCAGCTTGCTTTAATGCTGATGGGCCTGCCTTGTCTTTGCAGGGTAAGCCCTTTGAGGCTAGGTGATGTTGGTGTACTCCGCGGAGCTTTAGATAATGCTTAGCACACAGTGATTTTCATGCGGTTGGCTCCGTGAGGTTTTTGGAACGAAAAGTTGAACCAATGTAATTCAAAAGTGTATTAACATCCTCAGCTGGACTCACTGGGAAAATGGCACGTGGATAGTAACATTTTTCTTTTTTGGGTTTCATGCTTTCTGTAGTCATTTTGTTTCCTTTGCTTACCATTTGTTCCTAAGTTTATCCGTGGCAAGGTATAGTTAATATCATCTGCCATATCCTCCTCGCCTCTTGCCCTCAGTGAGTTTTCCAGGAGAGATTAATCCACTTTCTTATCAATGAGTAATTACTACATGTCATTATGTGCAAGCTACTGTGCTTGATATTTTGGGATGAGTGAGATGGGACTCCTCACAGGATTTTAAACAGAGGTAACGCCTGTTGCCAAGTACCAGAAGCCCTAATATTTGGTTGCATCAGAAGGTGGAAGAGTGCAGTGGATTATGCCTGTAATCCTAGGACTTTCGGGAGGCTGAGATGAGACGGGAGGATCATCTGAGGCCAGTAGTTCAAGACCAGCCTGGGCCACATGGAAGACTTCTGTTTCTACAAAAAGAAGAAAAAAAAAAGGAAAAGAAAAAGGAGGCGGAGAGAGGGAAGAGGAGGAAGAAGGGAATCAGTGGGATAAGAAGTTAGAAGAAGAAGGTGGGGGGAGTCAGTGGGATAAGAGGTTCCAATGAGAGGTCAGAAGGGTGGGATGGGGATGAATTATGTAGCCAGCAGTCCAGCTTTTATTTAATGGGCACTGTGGAACCGTGGAAGGATTTTCTGCAAGATCAGGAGCCATTTGGGGAGATTAATCTGGCCAACAATGTGCAGGGTGGGAGAATATGCTTCTATTACAGAAGGTAGACCCTGGGTATCGCCCCACTCCTTGTGAGCACCCTGGCTTAGTCACTGCAGTTAAGTGGAGCACAGGCCTGTTTAAAATTTCTCTGGGGACGTCTTAGGGGAGACCAGTGAAATCTAACCTCCTACTTTTCCTCATAACATAAACTATCCTTTATCTATTTCTTCTCATGGTAGCTCTGCTAAGTTGCTGTTAAGATCTCTGTTTAGTGATGATGAAACTATGTGTTGGAGAAGTTAAGGGTTGTGAGCAGTGAGGTTCTAATTCAGGTGTGCTTGATGCCTGAACTGAGCTCCTGATACCATAGTGCAGGCGTCCCCAAACTACGGCCCGCGGGCCGAATGCGGCCCCCTGAGGCCATTTATCCCCCCCCCCCCCCCGCACTTCAGGAAGGGGCATCTCTTTCATTGGTGGTCAGTGAGAGGAGCACAGTATGTGGCGGCCCTCCAACGGTCTGAGGGACAGTGAACTGGCCCCCTGTGTAAAAAGTCTGGGGACGCCTGCCACAGTGTTTCAACAAGGAGGGGGAAAGAAAATAACCATTTCGGTCCCAGGAGGGGTTGGCAGAGAGGGGAAACTGACCAGCCGATGGATGCCACAACCAACCATCCAGCCTCTGGCTACCATTTGGAAATTGGTGAGAGGCAGTAGGTTTCTTCCAAAAATACTTGAAGACAGTTCTGCAGCTTGCAGGAGAGACATGCATTCTTGCTTTGGAGGTATTCCTGTACTTAGAGTGGGCAGCAGTTTTGGTTCTGCTTTTCCAGGTGGAATTCATCGGTAATCGGGAGGGTTTATCCCAGGAAGTGAATCAAACTAGTGGAAACTGTGGTGCATAAGTTTATAGTTGGTGTGTTGGAACTTGATCTGATTTGAACATGGAGAGTTACATTGGATCTCTCCATAATAATTCATAATAAGAATAACACCAATAATAACTGCTAACCTTTATGGAGCGCTTCCTGGCAGAGGGGACAGCTCAAAGGACATCCTCCAAGGAAAAGTGGCAGCAAGAATCAGACTGTCAGGGCCAGCCTGTGCTTATCGAGTGTGGGGGAAAGAATTTATTCTCATCTAGGGGAAAAGACAGTGCCCCTTCAAAATCAACCTTTCAGAATAAGTTATTTTCAGGCAACCGGTTTTTGGGAAAATGTTGGTTTTCAAGGTAGTCTGCTAGTGATGTGTTTGAAATCAGTAGCAATTTTCTTCCTCTATGCAAGTAGGTTTTCGACTCGCTGTGTCACCAGACTGGAGTGCAGTGGCACAATCTCGGTTCACTACAGCCTCCACCTCCTGTGTTCTGGCGATTCTCCTGCCTCAGCCTCCTGAGTAGCTGGAATTACAGGCGCGTGCCACCACACTCCGTTAATTTTTGTATTTTTAGTAGAGACGAGGTTTCACCATGTTGGTCAGGCTGGTCTCAGTCTCCTGACCTCGTGATCCGCCCGCCTTGGCCTCCCAAAGTGCTGGGATCATAGGCATGAGCCACCGCGCCCAGCCCCAAATAGGTTTTCCTGGGCTCCAGTTCCAGTATGCTGGCTCTTTAAGAGTTTCTGTTACTTGACTTTTCGCAAATACTGAACACATTGACATCTCCTCTCTCTTGTCCCCTCGTCTTTTCTATGTTCCTGATGGGGCGAAACACACCTTTTGAGGTCTGTGGAGCTTCAAAAGGAAGTCGCAGGTGATGGGGTGACATAAACTTCTAATTGAGATCCTGCCTTTTCTGCCACGCTCCTCTTCCTCAAGCTGGCAGGGCTCAGTTACCCACTTTGATGTCTGCCCTTTTCCCACGTGCCTCCCCTTACTGAACTTGTTCTCTATACTGTTGCTTTCCCGGTGTCTGTACCAGAGGACTGGGTGGTCTTTTATGGCTTGCATACTGCGGGCTGACACAGTCTTAAAGTTGACTCCCCACTGCACTCCGAGGAGGGGAGTTGTGCCTTCCCGAGTGCCTTCACTGCAAAGGCAGTGCTCAGAGGACGTGCTGATTAAGGGAAATATAGGATCACTTCTTTTCCCATTTTCCATATGGAAAGAAGCTTTGAAAATGCAGTATGTGCCTGAGTCCATATGCTTCGAAATCTGTGCATGATTCTTGCTTTGCTGAATTGCAGAGGCTGTTGCCATCTAGATGCTTCGATCCAGGTCCAAACACACCTAAGGGTCCCAGCATGAGTTTAAATTTATAAAATACTTTAAAAGGTCGGTCTACACTTTTAGGTCTTAATTACCTTGCATAAATTTTTCCAGAAAATACTCTTTCAAAAAATGATAGAGTGAAAAATACTCTTAGATTTTCTAATTTACATGTATCTGGAAAGTAATTTATCTGCAATTCACAGTTTTCTCATGTTATCTGTTTTTTTACAGAAAAGAAAATTACATTTCTATCTGCAGCCAATTTAATGATCATTGTAGATTTTTTTTTTTTAAATTTTAAGGAAGCATGTTTCATACATGATTAGATTACTTGGGAAGCGTTCCTGAAAGTGACAGGGCTGGGTCCAAGGGTGTGTTTTTTAAATTTTTGATACCTATGGCCAAGCTGCTATTTGGAAATTTGGTACCTATTTATACTCCCATCCATAGTGCATGTAAGATGCAAAACACTATTCTAGATACTTTACGTCTCCCCAACCCCCCTTTCCTTATTTTTTGAGACAGGGTCTTGCTCTGTTGCCCACACTGGAGTGTAGTGGCATGATCATAGTTCACTGTAGACTCTACTTCCTGGTCTCAAGCAATCCTCCTGACTCAGCCTCCCAAAGTGCTGGGATTACAGGTGTGAGCCACCACACTGCCTTATTTTACATGCTTCTTTATTTAATCCTCACAAAACCTGATGAGAACCGAGAAGGTCAGTAAGCTGCCCCAAGTCACAGCTGGATGACAGAGCTGGGGGTGAGAGCAGGCAGTGCAGCAGACATCCACAGTCCATGCTCCTGGCCCGCTCTGAACGTCCATGGCCGCCAGCATGAGAACATGAGCAAAGGGAGGCTGCGATGAGACTCCTTCCTTCTGGGAGCCCCTAGATATGAATACGGCCTCGTCTCTCACTCTCCTCCTTGATTCATCAGGTGGGATCGGGGCAGAATGCTTTTCTTGGGGCAAGGCCTGAGATCTTCACATTCTTTGTGCAATGGTATAATCTGGAAAGCAGCAGTGGTCAATTTGGAGAGCCAGCCCCTTTCCTCAGCTCTCCTGTGCCCCTGTGCTCCTATCTTTGCCCTTGTCACCTCTGCTGGCATCATATCCCATGACTAAGGTGCTGGGGGGCTTGGGCCTGGCCTGGTTCCCCACATCACCTGAGGAGGGTCTCCAAATAGAGGGGTGAAGGTTTACAGAGCTTGTGTAGGGATTTCAGGCTTTAAACCCATGCTTTGTTTACTGCTGCATTTGGTGCGATGGATTGCAAAAAATGTGTCTGTTTTCATCGGTGAAGGCTAGGGTCATAGAGGGTCAAAAGACTTCCTCTTTTAGGAAAAGTCCCAGACAGCTGCTCACTTATCTTCTTGTCACATCCCTGTTTGTGGGTGATGTGTATTTTTAATTGTCTTTCGCTCTGAACAAAGACTGAGCAAGCAGAAAGTGTTGGGAAGGGCCTCGGGGAACATTCTGGCTTTGTGTTTTCTTTCTGATCTGGGGGCCTGGGGTACTTCAATGTTCATGTTCCTGACAGGAGGAGACAACCGTAGGAACTAGTGTGGTGACCAAGGCCAGCTGGGGAAGCACACCAGTTTCCTACCATTTATGTTTGAGGACCAACCGCACATGTAGAAAAATACTATTTCCCAGGGGGTTTCTGTTACTGAGAATACCCCTGAAGACGAAGCCCATTTTTGGATGCTCAGTTCTCAGGATAATGGAGTTTGATGACCTAGAATCAGCTTTGGCATGGGCTAAAGCAGAGCACCCTCTTAAAATGAGGACAGTAACGAGACCAACCCCATGGTGTTACTGTGAGGGTAAAATGAGGTAATGTATAGAGCTTAATGCTGGGTGCCCCGTGGATGCTTAGTAAATAGTCATTGCTCTCACAGTCCCCACCACCACTATTATCTCCTGAGGCATCAGGAGAGCATTTCTGTGAAGCAACTTTGGACTTTTGCTTGTCTAAATCTATAAACAATTCAGTGCCTGCAAATGTAGAAGCTGATTTAAGTACCTTGGCCCTTAGGGTAGGAAGGTTTCTGGGGTTACCTTCAGTGGTTTTCCTTTCTTCACTCTTTCATAAGGAAGAATGCGCCTCTCTGAACTGAATTTCTACCCAAGTACCGTGGAACCTAAACAGTTCAGTGCATTTTATACTTCTCCTGTTGCATGAAACATTTGCCTTTGCATTCAAAATTACGTGATAGAAGAAATGGAGGAGGTAAACGTGCCAGACAGTTCCTCCTGTATGTTTGAGTTTGTGCCTCTAGGTATTTGTATTTTTGGTTTTGCACCAAAGCTTCCGCCGAGTTTTGTTGTTGTTGTTTTTGAGATGGAGTCTCACCGTGTTGCCCAGGCTGGAGTGCAGTGGTGCGATCTTGGCTCACTGCAACCTCCGACTTCCAGGTTCAAACGTTTCTCCTGCCTCAGCCTCCCAGGTAGCTGGTATTACAGGCATGCACCATCATGCCCAGCTAACTTTTGTATTTTTAGTAGAGATGGGGTTTTACTATGTTGGCCAGGCTGGTCTCGAATTCCTGACCCTGTCATCCACTAGCCTTGGCCTTCCAAAGTGCTGGGATTACAGTTGTGAGCCACCACACCCAGCCAATAACTTTAGTTTTTAAAGCAGATATTTAGAATGTCATGGAGAAAGAACAATGATATTACAAATGCCATCATAAAGGAACCATAGGGAGACGATTTTAAAGAAATTTAGAATCTAAGTATTTAAAGCTTTTCTTATTTTTTAATTAAGTATTTTATGTATTCCATTGGTAAGGTAAAGCACATACAGATCGTTAAGTAAACCCGATTTAAAGGAAATAATAATTTTCAATGGCTACTTAAGATTTCAAATTTTATAAAAATATTCAGGAAAAGTATTTTTCCACTTTCCACTAAGCAGAAGTAGTTTGCATTACACTTTTTCATTTCAGAACTAAACAGTGCTATTATTCACTACATTAAGCATCATGTGTGCCAGATTAATTTGTAATATAAATACAGTTTAAGGAAAATGATGCTGATTTTTCTGTATTGCATGATAACAATAATATATTCCAAGGATTGAAATAACTTGAAATCTACTGCAGGCCCCAAATCCCTGATTTGCAATCCAAAATGCTCTGAAACTGAAAGTTATTATCATGACTCATTTGGCAGGATAGTCTGCCCTGAATTGACATGAAGCTATTCATAGCTTTTATTTATCCCAATCAGTGTGAATGTTCATGTTTTTCGCTGCAGAAATATTACTGTGTTGGATTAAGGGGTTCTGCCCTTGATACTTTTTGGAGTGTTATGTTCCTTGTGGTATACAGTATGTTTACTGTATTATCTTGTTAAAATCCACACACTTTGGCATTCTGAAGACTTTATCTGGCCGCAAGATTTTGAATAGAAGATGGCGAGCCTGCATCAGTGCACCTAGCCCCTACAACCAGAGGCGTGGCTTTCCCAGGGACAGTCCCTGTTTGTGTCTGTTTCAGGTATAAGTATTAATGAGACCCCACTCACACCCAGAAGTGCTCCATTTTGAACACGGTCACCACACTGACCACAGACCATAGTTCTTGGTAATGGCCAACACAGTACTGGTGAACATTGACACATTTCCAATGAATTCCCATGTATCTAATGAACAAGATTGCGATTGTCTCTTGAAAACCTAAAATAATTGAAAGCGTTATTGGTCAGGTATCCCCCACTGCCTGCCTAGGCAGCATTTCCCACGCGTGGGTACACGCTCCTTTTGATGGTAGCTCATATTTAGTGGGCATTGGCTTTTGCCATACTCTGGGCCCTGGGAATAGCGTGATGAACAAAACAGAATTGGTTTGGGTCCTCATGGGGATTCTCGCCTATGGATCTGGGGCCTGGCCTGGGGAGATGCACAAGGCTTGCTATGGAGTGACTTTGAAGCCAAACCTGAAAAATGAGTAAGAGTTAGCCTGTGAGGGGGGGTGATCTTGAGGCGGAGGGGTGACAGGCGCAGAATCTTGGGACAGACCCTCGCTGGAGGCTTGTGGGGTAAGGACAGGCTTTAGGCAGCGGAATGACGAGATCCTGTTTGTGCTTTTGGAGGGGTGTTCTGGCGGGGTCGGGGTTGGGGGTGGAGGAGGGCAGTCTGGCCGGCTGGCCCAGGCTTTGTGGAAGGAAGGAGCAGCTCTTCACCTCTGCTTTAGGTTTCTGTTCTGAGTGTGGGACCGTTCTTGGACAGTGCTGTGTGCTCTCCTCCAGGGTCTCAGGCCAGGGGAGTGGCCGCGGTATTCAGCCAAGAACGAGCAAGTGGAACTGAAGGTTATTCAGGCTTCCGCCTTGCACACGTCGAGGCCACGTGGAGGAGAAACCGAAAGCAAGCCCTTACTCACAGTGGGTCTTCTCTGAGCCAAGTGCTGGAAAGGCCGTGGGAGTGGGACCTGTTGTCATGAGAGAAAATGAAACTGTTCTGGGAATGCCAGCTTTGGGGCGCTGGGAACACTGAAACTTCCTGCAGAATTGGTGGCGGAGGGCCTCTGGAGGACAAACATCTCAAATCTGCAAATCAGTGGCCCAGCAACGACACTTCTGGCGGTTTTTCTTGCTTCCACCTTAACTTCGAGGTGAGGCAGTGTACCCGGAAACCAGTTCTGTGCCTTAAAATAGAAATAACTTCTATTAAATTAGCACAGAAGTCTGACTGGGGGTAAATCTTTGAGGCCTAAATCTGAGAGCTTTCTCTCAAATACGCAGGAGAGCTCTTTGGTAGTCTTATTTTTCCTCTTTACACAATCGAACAATTTAAATGAATTATGGACCATCCCTCCGCATCTTCTCCAGGAAATGAAGCTTAGAGGCTCCTTGTTCAGCTCATTGTGGCTCGATTAAGCTGCCCCTTATGGATGGAGAGATAAAGAGACTGAGGCATGTGCTTATTAATACCGTCCTGGGGCACGGATGAAGAATAAACCGCCAGCAGCTTAATTCAAGCACCACAAAGGGGGCTTTCTAGAGTTTGTTGTATTTGCAGAAAGGCTGTCCTCTTTCCCTCTGTACTGGAAATCACTTACCTACTCTGGTATTGTCTTTCTCGCCAAGTCTTTTTCTTTTGAGCTAATTTCAGACTTCCACCACAGTGGTAACAATAGTACAAATGATTTTTCTGCACCTGTGGAGAGGAACTTGCCAGTAGGGACATCCCATCACTCCCGAATACTCAAATGTGTCTTTTCTGTAACAAAGACACTCTCCGTTAGGACCACAGCATGGCCGTCAGAATCAGGAAGCTCGCGCCGGTGCCTGAGTCCCCTCTCACCCGCAGAGCCCCCGTCCCGTTGGAACGTCTCAGTCATTTCCCTTGCAGCAGGAGAATCGGAGGCAGAGCTAGGCGCTCAATTTTGGTGCCCTGCCTCCTTCTTTATTCCTTGACTTCCATTAACTTGACACTTTTGACAGTGACGAGGCAATTATCTTAGAGAATGTCTATCCCTTTGGGTCTGTTGACGTTTCAGGCTGTGCATTTCTTATAAGAATATCATGGGGGGGAGGCGCTCTTCTCAAATCCTTACAGGTGATCTGTGCTTTTGATTTGTCCCTTAATAGATAACGTTCATTTGATCTTTTAATTAAGGAGTCATCAGTCAGGCTTCTCCATGGTAAAGTTAGTCTTTTTCCCTTGGTAATAAAAAATATTTTGTGGGAGGTATTTTGAGGCTATTTAAGTACCACCCTTTTCACCAACCTTTTTCTCACTGGTTAGCATCTGTTGGCTGCTTTGATAGCTACCAAAGGTCGATCTTCTAAGTCCATCATTCTTTCTACGTTTATTTGTTGGCATTCTACATTATGGGAAAGCTTTCTCATTCCCCTGTTTATTTATTTGTGGAATCCTATTTTGTTCAATGATAGAAATACATTTCAGTCATGTAGTTGGGTGCTCCGATTGTCTTAGATGTGGCCAGTAGGAGCCCCATCAGGTTGCCTTCTGTGTGTCTTTTTTTTTTTTTTTTTTTTTTTTTTTTTTTTTTGAGGCAGAGTTTCTCTCTTGTTGCCCAGGCTGGAGTGCAGTGGTGCGATCGTGGCTCACTGCAACCTCTGCCTTCTGGGTTCAAGTGATTCTCCTGCCTCAGCCTCCGAAGTAGCTGAGATTACAGGTGCTCACCACCATGCCCAGCTAATTTTTTGTATTTCACAAGTAATTGTAGAGATGGGGTTTCACTGTGTTGGCCAGGCTGATCTCGAAGTTGTGACTTCAGGCAGTCCACCAGCCTCGGCCTCCCAAAGTTCTGGGATTATAGGCCTGAGCCACCAGGCCTGGCCTCTTGTCTTTTTTGATATGTTGTTGTCACCTTTTGAGTCCTTCCTTACTTTCTGTCACAGGCTGGGCTTATCTTTTGCTTTTCCTGGCCCAGCTCTGGAGTCAGCCATTTCTCCCAGGAGCCCTGAATCCTTTAGGTGGAGGATGGTGTTTGGAAGGCAAGATCCAGGCTCTGCCAATGCTCATTGCTGTTGGAGTCTTGCTGTTTCTGGGCCCTTTCAGTGGCAAGGTTGGAGAGGATGTGTACTAGTTACGGATCCACTTACACATGTGCATGCTTTTTTCCTCTGCATTTATCTCTGTGTTTACTGAGATATAGGAAAAGCCACGAATTCAAATCAAGCCCTCTTATTCTAGTCCAACAGCCTGCGTTATTACAGTTTGCTTTCCTTCTGTATTTGTAACTTCCTCCTCCGGTAGTCACAAACCTGGCTCCCATTACCCTGGTGTATAATATAACCTACGCAGCTGCCCGTGTGTCTGCGATCTTGTGTCCGCATGGCTGCCCCACCGCAGTGACGAGGCCCTCCTCACCTCCTGCTCCAGCTCCCAGCCCTATGCAGGGCTGTGGTCTCCCTCCTGTGTCTATTCTCGCTGCCCACATGGGCTTTCGGATTCTGTGTGCCAGGCTGCCACTGCCCCAGCCTTCCTCACAGGGTCCCTCTTTCTGCCGAAACCTACCTCGGCTGCACCTGCCCTCCACCCCTAGTCTCTACTCTGTGAATTCCCTGCGGCTGCCGTAATAAATTACCACACACTGCGAAGCATGAAACAATGGAAATGTATTCTCTCACGGTTTTGAAGGCCAGAAGTTTGGAATTAAAGTCTAGGCAGGGTTGGTTCCTATTGGGGACCCTAAGTGAGAATCTGCCCCGTGCCTCTCTCCTAGCTTCTGGTGCTGCTAGCAATCCTTGGCCTTCTTTGGCTGTTGGAGGAGTCACTGTAATGCCTGCTCTGTCTTCATACCACAGCCTCCTTTATAATAACTATGTGTGTCTGTGTCCAGGTTTCTCTCTTCTTATAAGGACGCCAGTCATATTGGATTTGGGGCCCATTCGAATCCAGTATGACCTCATTTAACTTGATTATTTCTGCACAGACTCCATATTAAGAAAAGGTCACATTCACAGGCTCTAGGGGGACGCAAATGTTGGCAGGGGAGGGGGGCACTGTTCAACCCAGTACATCTTCTTTGCTGCATTGCAGTGAATGGACTTTTGGAGTAAATCATTCATAAAGGAAGGCTGGAGGAAGGAAGGTTAGAGGGAAACTCGGTTGTTTTGAGGAGAATATTTTCTATTATCATATTGTTCTTACTTTCTTTTCTTTTTGAGATGGAGTCTCGCCTGTCACCCAGGCTGGAGTGCAATGGCACTATCTCAGCTCACTGCAACTTCCTCCAGGGTTCAAGTGATTCTCCTGCCTCAGCCTCCCAAGTAGCTGGGATTACAGGCATCTACCACCACACCCGGCTAATTTATATATTTTTAGTAGAGACGGGCTTTCACCACGTTGGCCAGGAACTCTTGGGCTCACGTGATCCGCCTGCCTCGGCCTCCCAAAGTGCTGGGCTTATAGGCGTGAGCCACTGCGCCTGGCCTATTGTTCTTATTTTCCCACTTAAAAAATTAGGACACCCTGCTGACGTCAGCACCGTCTTGGAAAACTCAGGACTTAAGAGTCAACACAGGATGGCACTTAGTGTGATGACATCGGACAGTTCAAGAAACATGTTCACCTTCTGTGCCGTGCCAGCCCGGCGTTGGGGCACACCCCTGCCCCCCAGAGGCCCAGTTCCAGGTC
This sequence comes from Saimiri boliviensis, assembly GCF_048565385.1. NCBI lineage: Eukaryota > Metazoa > Chordata > Mammalia > Primates > Cebidae > Saimiri > Saimiri boliviensis. The sequence continues at coordinate 115,983,630 of NC_133451.1, read as the reverse complement.
AAACAACTGTCTCTTAGTGCATGCTGTCAGCCTGGGCATGCTCTGAGTTCTGTAAGTGTGAGTGAACGGAGAACTCTTAACCATCATTGGTGCTGTGGGAGAAGAGAGCAGTGTGTCCGCACGTGGACCCAGCCGGCCGTGGGGCAGCCCCGTGGTGTAGCAGGCCCTGGAAGTTTGTGCATCGTCCTTGGTTGCCCTGGTGGTTAAAACCACCTGCTCCATCTTTTTTGCATTGTGTTCTGTGCATTCCTGCACAAATTAAATAAATTAAGTAAACAGTAGTCCTCCCTTACCCATGGTTTTGCTTTTTGGTGGCCGCAGTTACCCATGGTCAACTGAGATCTGAAAATATTAAATGGGAAATTTCAGAAATAAACGATGATAGGTTTTAAATTGTGCACTGTTCCAAGTAGCATGATGGAATGGAACATCCCACCTCTTCCTGCCTGGGACACGAGTCATCCCTTTGTCGAGATAAGGGGGTCTGCTGTAGTCCCAGTACTCTATTATTTGACTCGATTACATTTTCTTTAAACATCTTCCCACTGTCTGGTATTTTCGGATTAGTTTGGCTGTTATAAATAATGCTCTTTGAACATCACTGACCATAAATTTGTGTCTGCAGAAACTATTGTTTGTTAACTATCAACTATTGATGGATCAGGTACTAGGCGAGGCACTTCCCACATCTTATTTAATCCTTATCACAAACCCTGTGGAAGTTACCCCGTTTTACAGAGAAGAAACTGAGGCCTAAGGGGCTTGGGCTTCGTCACCTTCTGTGTTTGGTTCCTGAAACAGTGCCCTGGGAAGTGGCTGTAGCTGCCGGATGGAGACCTGAACGGCTTCTGTAGTTGAGGAGATGGCATGTTGATTTCTCATTTAACGTCACATGTTCCTATCCTCATCTCATATACAGTCTCGTGGTTAAAAAAAAAAAAAAAAAAAAAGCGCCACTAGCCAAGGCTGGCTCCTGCCCACTTGTCACGGAAGTCAAGTGGAGCCACTGAGTCAAGTGTCACGGAGCCACTGAGGTCTTCCGTGGTCTCTGCCCCACCCGTAGGGGGCTGTGCTGTCCTGGAGTCATGTGGCTGTCAGACTTTGGGTACCATCCTGAGTCCTGCATTGCAGCTGCGTCCTACTCCATGATGAGGAAGGATAGGCCTATGAAGGGCCTCATCACTCATTAGGAAGTTGCATGTTGTCAGATTGATGAACTAAGGGCCAGACATGATTGATCACCATTAATACCAAACCATTTCTTAGGGCCGTCGTCTCAGCAAGAGTTGTGGTCACAGATAAGTCTACAGTGGCTGGGGAAAGCTTTCTGGGATGGGTAGATTTAAAACTGTCTCCTGGATTTCTCAAAGAACTAAAAATAGAACTGCCATTTAACTCAGCAATTCTGTTAATGAGTACATACCCAAAGGAAAAGAAATGGTTTGACCAAAAGATACCTGGACTTCTGTGTTTACTGCAACACTATTCACAATAGCAAAGGCATAGACTCAGCCTAGGTCCTCACCGGCAGTGGACTGGATAAAGAAAATATGGTATATATATACAGTGGAATACTACGCAGCCATGAAAAGTTTGAAGTCGTAGCTTTCACAATAACAAGTATGGAGCTGGTGGCCATTATCTTAAGTGAATTCATACAGAATCAGAAAACCAAATACTACCCCATGTTCTCACTTATAAGAGGGAGCTAAACATTGAGTGCACATGGACATGAAGATGCAACAAGAAACACTGAGGATTCCAAAGGGGAGAGAGAGGAAGTAGGGCAAGGGTTGAAAAACTACCTGTGGGGTACTATGTTGACTACTTGGAAAGGGGGATCCTAGGAGCCCAAACCCCAGTATCATGCAATATACTCACGTAACAAACCTGCACATGTACCCCCTGAATTTAAAGCTAAAAGCAGAAACAAAACTTGTAATCCCAGCACTTTGGGAGGCGGAGGTGGGTAGATCACCTGAGGTCAGGGGTTTGAGACCAGCCTGGCCAGCATAGTGAAATCTCATCTCTACTGAAAATACAAAAATTAGCTGAGTGTGGTGGCACGCACCTGTAATCCCAGCTACTCGGGAGGCTGAGGCAGGAGAATCACTTGAATCTGGGAGGCGGAGGTTGCAGTGAGCTGAGATCACGCCACTGCACTCCGGCCTGGGGGACAGAGCAAGACTCTTTTTCAAATAAAACAAAACAAAACAGCACCCCCACCCCCCACACAAAGTTATCTTCTGAAGACCAAGAGAGAAGTACTTGGTATCAAGTGGTAAAGAACAAACAGGGCTGAGAGATTTAAGTAGGATGGAGTAAAGCGTTTTGGGCACAGGGGTTTTATACTTTGTAGAGGTCCTGATACTAAAAATGAGGTCATTTTTAGAGTGGGAAGCAAAATGTCCCCATAGTGAGGTGTTTGCTCTTCATAGGCGCTGAAATGGCAGGAGATGGAAATTGACAAATACTAAAGATGTTTAGTACTGTCGGTGGTTTTCAGTACCTTAAATAAATGCCAGTGTGAAATTAACGTTAAGATAGTGGAGCATTTGCCTGCTATGGGACTTATTGTGCTCCTGAAATAGTTCTCCAGGTTAATCAGTAATGGGCTGGTCAGGGCACACTTTCCTCCCCTTCTGCCTTCCAAAGACCCTGTAAGCACCCGGGTGACCCTGCTTTATGGCAGAAGCAGCAACTAAAATGAAACAACTGGAGAATACACCCCAGCGATGCAACGCAAGGAAAAAGCCCCGCTGGTTCTCTCTTGTTGTTTGCTTAAAGACAGCATGGAGGTGAAGGGGTGGAGCGTGGGCGAGTCTCTTTATTTTGGAGTATGGGACTGTTTTCCTACTCCAGACGACAAAAGGAAAGCTCTGGCTGGCCAGGAAACGCAGCTTGTTTTGTGGATGCCCACTGGCCAGGAAAGTATTAAATGGGGCAGGAAGTGTGACTTTAAAAGGGGCTACATGAGGGAGGCTGGGAAACTGCTTCCTGTGCACCAGGGCCAGCCCAGAGCTGGAACGGCGCTTGCCAGGCTGCGGGGATCTTGTGGCCCTGGCTGTGTCCCCTTCCACACAGGCTTCCAGTGCAGATGCCAGGTCAGACGGAGGTATGGGGCCCTCTCTACCTCTTGATGGGAACCCCAGTTTTTCCTGCCTGTGTAAGCCTCACATCCAAAGGGCCTATGACTCCAGTTCAAATATGAGTTCTACCACTCAGTAGCTCTGTGACCTGGGGAAGTTACTTAACCTTATGTGCCCCAATTTCCTAGTCTCTAAAATGGGGACCACAGTAGTACCCACCTTCTTGGGATGCCATGAATCAGGTGAGCTTATCCTCCTAACGTGCTTAGAACGTACCTAACACTGTTAAGCACTTAATACTCCTCAGCTATTGTCAGTACCCTCATGGTGGAGGATATTGACAATATCCTGGTACGTGGGACACTCCCTGCTTGCCAGCCGGTATCATTTTCAAGGATTTGCAGGTCTAGACTTGGATCAGGCAGGTACTCACACAGAAGCTCCCCTGCTTACCAACAGGTTGTGTTCTAAAGGTGATTAAGCTTTCAGAGTGTGCGTTGGGCATTTAAAACTAAATTTTTTTTCTCAAAACAGAGCCGTTTCAGTGTCAGGGGTGTCACAAGCAGGTATCTTCTTTCCAGACACCTGACCACTGACTGTGATTTGGAAAGATTAGAACTGGCTTTGAAACAATGTTTCCATCTTTGATGACAAAGTTTTCCTCATTTATAGTAGCCACCTTTCAGGCATTCAAGAGCTGCCTTGTTGACTGCCCTGATAAATAACAGGTCAACTATTGCAAAATGGCTACTGGATAGTGCTGGTCTATACTCACTGGGTGTTTGCTGGGTGCAGAGCACAAGACTGCTTCGGCCTACTTAGTAGACAGCTTTCCATCTCAAAAGGAGCATTGGTCTCCGTGGATTAAAGCACGTAACAACTGGTGACTTTAGGGCAGTGTAAGATGTGTGCTCACCCACAGGTAGAGGCAGTGAGTTTTCTGCCTTCAAGAGAAGGGGGCAGGTATGTGTCTTGTATTGGTCACGCGAGGCATTGTGGAAGAGATGGTATTTGAACCGTCTTCCAAAGGCATGGCTGGACGTCTCGGGGCTGGACCTTTCTCCTGAGCTCCAGCCTCATACCTCTGCTAGCCCAGCCGACACCCCTTTTTGGATATCCCATAGATCTCAGACTCCGTAGGCCCCAACACTCTGAGTTCCTCTCCTCAGACAGCCACATCTTGGCTGTTACAGAGTGGCCTTCCTGCCCATCCAGACTAAGAAAGGGGAAAAGGTCACACTCAGAGGAGTGTGAAGAGGAAGGGAGGTAGACATTCAGAATGGAGAGCCCTGTAGATCTCTTTCCTCTGTGAAGCAGGAGGCCCGGGGGGATCTGAAATTGCACCCATGGAAAATGGGAACAGGAGCAAAAAGGATCTGCAGAGGCTCCGAGAGCTCAGATGAGGCGATCGGCCGTCCATCTGTTGTGAGGCTCTCCAGCCTGTCGTGAATGTTTGCAGTGTGAGCGAACAAGAGGCAGGCATGAGGCCCGTGTGTAGTGGGAAAGTGGTCAGGCCACTCTGTGGGAAGGAGAATGGGGCCAGGGAATGGGCATTCTAGGGAGGGGGGCGGGAGGCTTCTGGAGCTGGAATCCCATGTTAACATTCTTGCCCATGTTAATATATAGGTCTACACAGTCTTGTACTCTCGTCCAGCAGATGCGCGGTAAGTATAGGCCTCCACCGTGTGGAATGTGGAAACGGGTTGGAGGGAGGGCAGCTAGGACAGGGTTGCTGCAGCAGCTCAGGGCAGAGCGGAGCAGCCTCTGAACGGGCCGCAGCGGGAGCATGGAAGGAGCCGTGGGTAACAGGGATGGTCCGATGGATGGAGACCGCACCCCTTAGTGGCTGACGTGGCGAAGGGTGGGAGGGCCAGGGAGGTGGCTACTGAGCCAGGAGAAGTCAAGAAAGTGTCAGCAGAGAGGTCTAGCTGCTTTGCTACTCACGTTCTTGCACTGTATCTCTTACCTCTGCCTAGGGAACTGCCCTTTGAAAGCTTGTGGGGGCCTTTCTCAGAATAGCACGCATGTGGGTGAACGTAACACGGTGCGTGCATTTTTAAGGCTTGATCTCTGGATGAAGATTTGCTGTTCTTGTTCGGCTGCATTGAGAACTGTTTTATAAAATGACCACTGGGTCATCTGCAGAACCAAGATCCAGTGATAGACAGGTGGACAGGTGGCTTTTGTACACACACATAGAGGCCCTAAGTCAGTTTGTTCGATTACGGTTGTGATGCCTCCCATGGTATTGTGAGGCCTCACACCGTAAAAATCACACTGTTTCAGGTTCCAGAGGAGTCTGTGGTCAGAGACAAGGTAAGTTGTATAAAGTAGCTATAGCTGCAGGAATAACTTCAAAAGGATACAGGAAACACTCCTAATAGGAAAATTGTGCATAGTGTGGCAAATATGTGAAACTATAATCTTGATGACTTTCAGCCTGGGAAACTAGTTTTGTGGTATTTAAAAGCATTATAGACTTTTAATTTCATATAGGTTTATAGTCCATTAAAGATGAAACCTCTTCACCACCGGCCTCCTGTTTTCCCATGACTCAACTGGAGATGTTTATTAAAACATCTGCAATCTGGATTCCTTTGGGTCGATGGATACTAAATAACAGTGATTTTCATACTTAATTGCTTATCAGAATTACTCTAGGATAATTAAAAAAAAAATTCTCAGTTCTTGTTTCATTAGAGCAGGGCCAGGGATTTTTTCAAGTCCCCCCCCCCCCGCCCCCGCTTTTTAAAAGTTTTAAGGCAGGCGTCCCCAAACTTTTTACACGGGGGGCCAGTTCACTGTCCCTCAGGCCGTTGGAGGGCCGCCACATACTGTGCTCCTCTCACTGACCACCAATGAAAGAGGTGCCCCTTCCTGAAGTGCGGCCGGGGGGGGGGGGGGCGGATAAATGGCCTCAGGGGTCCGCACGCGCCCCGCCTGCCGTAGTCTGGGGACGCCTGTTTTAAGGTGATAGCATTGCAAGGCGGTTGTGGGACAGTGGTATGAACAGGGTTGTGATGTATTTGGAGTAGGAGTCTTGTCCCATCCTTCATCCCGAAAAATCTACGTAGTTGGAGAATTCGTGGTTGAATTGCTTAAAACTGGATGGGGAAAACTGGCTGGAGACTCCCATTCTTAAAGGAATCTATGATATATATCTTTTCCAGTTCAAGAAAATAAAACAATAATTGCATGAAACGAGGATTATATCAGTGATACAATGGATGTGCTATAATTGACTTCCATTGCTTAGTAACTTTTCTACAGTTCAACAAAACTTACAAGAATCAGTTGTGCCTTGGTGGAGATAGTGTGTACACTGAGAGGCATGCTTTTTTTCTGCGTCTGGCCCTCCATCCAAACGTTAAACGTCTTTCTGATTTCAGGGCTGGCAATGGCTGACTTTGGCCTCTAAGGTCCCACCAGAGTCTGGAGAGTGATTTGGATGGTGCCGGCAGAGTAGGATTAAGCATGGCCACATGGGAAGGTCCCAGGGCACCTCTGTAATATACAAGGTCCTGTTATCTTTGCTCTGAACATGCTATTTTCCTGCCAAGCACGTGCCACGAAGCTCCTCTTGTCCATTTTATTTCTACCTCTTAGCAGTCAGGACAGCTCTCAGGGTCTGCTTCTCCTTGTTTTCACATACCCTTCGTTCCTGCATTCTGCTTCCCACAAGGCCCCCCACTGCTCTCCGCCGGCCAAGTGCTCACACACACCTGCACACACACCCTCGGGAGGCAGCCCAGCCTAGTGCAATGCTTTTCATGCCCTTCAACCCCAGTACCAGTCTAATCCAATGCGACTTGACATTAAATGGGAGCAGACGTTTCATAAAACAATGCTTACTTCACTTTTTTGGGTGCTCTCTCGTTTTCCATCCTATCACACCGTAAATTAAAATTAAATTAAAAGTGCTAATCTCAATGCGGTAAACTGATTCCATGACCCTCCAATGGGTTGTTACCAGAGACTTGCAAAACACTGGTCCAGAGGTTTCTGGAATATTCTTTGGAGTCAGATCTAGATCTGAATGTTTGCTTTACCACTTAATGAGTGTAAGTGGAGCTTTGTAAGGAGCTTCATTTCCTCTTCTGTAGAATGGAGGAGATTAGCTACTCTGCCTCGTGTGGCTTGTTGGAAGATTAAATGAAATAAGCGTGAAAGGCATTTGGCTGAGGGTCGGGCTCCTAGGAAGGGCTGGAATGGTGATAATGTTGGAGATGATCATGATGATTCCATTTCGAACTCAGCTTTCTCTCAATTCATGTAACTTTCATGGAAATTCTCACTTTTGCTGAAAAAGCACACAGAAGTCATTATGAGGAACTTGCAAGAGGAACCTGCATTTGGGAAAAGACTATTGTGTGCCCAGGAAAAGTTATTACTAAACACTGCCGTTAGAGTCCTGTACATGCATCATCGCGCGTTTGTTTTGGTTTTGGTACATTTCCCATCGCCACAGTCCTGAGCCAGAGCGGTGGTTTCTAGCTCGCCTCCTTTCTTCCATGTGGCTCTGCGTAGAGTGCTGCATGGCTCAGGAGGCAGAAGCATGGCTTCTCCCAAGTCAGGCACTCAGAAGTCGTTAGCAGCCGGCATAAACAAGCTCAGATTCCGGCTGCGCATCCGAGATCCCACAAGGTTCAAGCCCTGGCGCCTCATCTAAAGGAATGGTGACTTGGACATTTTCATTTCTTTCTTATTTTTTCTTTTTATTTTTTGTGGGGGCTGCCTTTTTTGGCTATGCTTTTCCTCCTCTCTAAAACGAAGATAATAGGCTGGGCATGGTGGCTTATGCCTCTAACCGTAGCACTTTTGGAGGTCGAAGTAGGAGGATCACTTGAGGCTAGGAGTTTGAGACCAACCTGGGCAACATAGGTAGTGAGACCCCTCTTTCTACAAAAATATTTTAAAAATTAGCTGGGCCTACTGGATACATCCTGGGTACTTGAGAGGCTCAGGTGAGAGGATCTCGTGATCCCAGGAAGTCAGGACTGCAGTGAGCTACGATTGCACCACTGCACTCTGGTCTGGGTGACAAGAGTGAGACCCTGTCTCAAAAATAAAATAAAACAATAAAATGGGGATACTAGTATTTAACTGGTTAGAGCTATTGGGAGAGTTAAAGATGATTGATGTGAAATACTCAGTGCTTGCTTCTCACACACCCGTGACTCTTATGAAGACACCCATGTTGGTGCATAAGACGTTTGCTCTGCTCACATCAGCAAACACATCTTCAGTCCTGCTTTGGCTGCTGATGCCAACCTTTTACCTCGCCTGGCTCGCCTGCCACCTTCTCCCTGCCTAGACAGCACCTCCCTATCCATTAAAATCTTCCTCTACCATAAAGCTTTCCCTTACAAGCCCATTTAATAATGATTTATGTATTCCTTATGAACTAGCTAACTTAGCTGGCAATTAATAAGATGCTACCTTTTGATCTTTATTACATCATCTTTTATTATTATAATTATAGGATTATTAGTTGGCTTTATGTGATTGATCTCTCACATCCTCAGTTAACTTATTCGTTCCTCGAGGGTAGTGATCATGTCTTACCCGTCTTTGAATCCCCACAGCACTCAGCACAGTTCCTCCTAATAATATAAATATTTGCTGATCCACTTGCCTGACTGGGTACCAAGAAAACATATGCCACAGAACGAGAGTGCTGGTGCTGGTGGTGAGCACTGAGAGAGAAGGTTTGATACGTCAAAACACACTGGAGCTTGCTTTTGTTGGAAGGGTAAAATATCTGTAGCTTGATAAGAGAGGAGAGCATGGCCTGGCACGGCGGCTCACGTCTGTAATCCCAGCACTTTGGGAGGCCAAGATGGGAGTATCACGAGTTTATGAGATTGAGACCATCCTAGCCAACATGGTGAAAACCTGTTGTCTACTAAAAATACAAAACTTAGCTGGGCGTGGTGGTGCATGCCTGTAGTCCCAGCTACTCAGGAAGCTGAGGCAGGAAAATCACCTGAACCCAGGAGGTGGAGGTTGCGGTGAGCCAAGATTGTGCCACTGCTCTCCAGCCTGGCGACAGAGCAAGACTCCGTTTAAAAAAAAAAAAAAAAAAAAAAACAGGGAAGGGTACATGGCTATATAGGAGGGTAATTAGGTGACAAGAGCCAGTTTTAGAAATGATGTAGCTGCAAAAGAAAAGGAGTAGAGCCCTGCAGGGGTCAGCCTCTGCGACACTCGGATCGAAGCCCTGTCAGTGACTCAGTTCCCAGCCCTCTGCCCTCACTCTGGCCCGTGTTGAATTGTCTCCCACGACTCTGCCACCATGAACTCATGAACTGTGGCTGGCTCCACAGGTGGAGAAGTCTCTAGTTTTAGTCTGAGTGAAAATGCCTTTATTTCATCTTCCTTCTTGAAGTATTCTCTGGGAATAACATGCTTAATGGCAGCTGTGTTCTTTCAGTATTTTAAAGACATCTTTCCATCGTCTTCTGCCTTCCATTGCTTCTGTTGAGTAGTCACTGTAAGCTGTTTACAGATTTGTGGGGTGTGTGTGTGTGTGTGTGTGTGTGTGTGTGTGTAAAAGGTGATGAGTGTGTTTCTTTTCCTGGCTGTTTTTATGATTTTTATGATTTTGGCTTTCAGCAAGTGTACTGCAATGTGCCTAGGAATGGTTTTATTTGCATTTGTCCATTTCGGGTTCGTAGCAATTCTTAAATCTGAGTTTGGAACAGAATTGGTCATGATCTCTTCAAATATTGCTTCTGCCATATTTTTCCTCTCATCTTTATGGAAGGCCGAATTGCTCACGTTTTAGACCTTTGCAATGTTTCCCCTACGGATTTTGTATATATATATATATATATATTTTTTTTTTTTTTTAATTGCATTTTAGGTTTTGGGGTACATGTGAAGAACATGCAAGATTGTTGCATAGGTACACACATGGCAGTGTGGTTTGCTGCCTTCCGTCCCCTCACCTGTATCTGTCATTTCTCCCCATGCTATCTCTTCCCACCTCCCCACCCCCCCGTCCCTCCCCCATTTCCCCTCAATGGACCCCAGTGTGTAGTGCTCCCCTCCCTGTGTCCATGTGTTCTCATTGTTCAACACCCGCCTATGAGTGAGAATATACGGTGTTTGATTTTCTGCTCTTGTGTCAGTTTGCCGAGAATGATGGTTTCCAGGTTCATCCATGTCCCTACAAAGGACGTGAACTCATCGTTTTTGATGGCTGCATAATATTCCATGGTGTATATGTACCACATTTCCCCTATCCAGTCTATCATCGTTGGGCATTTGGGTTGGTTCCAGGTCTTTGCTATTGTAAACAGTGCTGCAGTGAACATTTGTGTGCACGTGTCCTTGTAGTAGAATGATTTATAATCCTTTGGATTTATACCCAGTAATGGGATTGCTGGGTCAAATGGGATTTCTATTTTTAGGTCCTTGAGGAATCGCCACACTGTCTTCCACAATGGTTGAATTAATTTACATTCTCACCAACAGTGTGAAAATGTTCCTATTTCTCCACATCCTCTCCAGCATCTGTTGTCTCCAGATTTTTTAATGATCGCCATTCTAACTGGTGTGAGATGGTATCTCAATGTGGTTTTGATTTGCATTTCTCTGATGACCAGTGATGATGAGCATTTTTTCATATGTTTATTGGCCTCCTGTATGTCTTCTTTTGTAAAGTATCTGTTCATATCCTTCGCCCATTTTTGAATGGGCTTGTTTGTTTTTTTCTTGTAAATCTGCTTTAGTTCTTTGTAAATTCTGGATATCAGCCCCTTGTCAGATGGGTAGACTGCAAAAATTTTTTCCCATTCTGTTGGTTGCCGATTCACTCTACTGACTGTTTCTTTTGCCGTGCAGAAGCTGTGGAGTTTGATTAGGTCCCATTTGTCTATTTTGGCTTTTGTTGCCATTGCTTTTGGCGTTTTGGTCATGAAGTCCTTGCCTACACCTATGTCCTGAATGGTTTTGCCTAGATTTTCTTCTAGGGTTTTTATGGTGTTAGGTCTGATGTTTAAGTCTTTAATCCATCTGGAGTTAATTTTGGTGTAAGGTGTCAGGAAGGGGTCCTGTTTCTGCTTTCTGCACATGGCTAGCCAGTTTTCCCAACACCATTTATTAAACAGGGAGTCCTTTCCCCATTGCTTGTTTTTGTCAGGTTTGTCAAAGATCAGATGGTTGTGGGCATGTTGTATTTCCTCTGAGGCCTCTGTTCTGTTCCATTGGTCTATATCTCTGTTTTGGTACCAGTACCATGCTGTTTTGATTACCGTAGCCTTGTAGTATAGTTTGAAGTCCGGTAGTGTGATGCCTCCTGCTTTGTTCTTTTTGCTTAGAATTGACTTGGCTATGCGGGCTCTCTTTTGGTTCCATATGAAGTTTAAGGTGTTTTTTTTCCAGTTCTGTGAGGAAGGTCATTGGTAGCTTGATGGGAATAGTGTTGAATCTGTAAATTACTTTGGGCAGTATGGCCATTTTCACGATGTTGATTCTTCCTAACCATGAACATGGAATGTTTCTCCATCTGTTTGTATCCTCTCTTATTTCGTTGAGCAATGGCTTGTAGTTCTCCTTGAAGAGGTCCTTTACATTCCTTGTTAGTTGTATTCCTAGGTACTTTATTCTCTTTGTAGCAATTGTGAATGGCAGTTGGTTCTTGATTTGGCTCTCTTTAAGTCTATTGCTGGTGTATAGGAATGCTTGTGATTTTTGCACATTGATTTTGTATCCTGAGACTTTGCTGAAGTTGTTTATCAGTTTCAGGAGATTTTGGGCTGAGATGATGGGGTCTTCCAGATATACAATCATGTCATCTGCAAATAGAGACAATTTGATTTCCTCCTTTCCAATTTGGATACCCTTTATTTCTTTTTCTTGCCTGATTGCTCTGGCTAGAACTTCCAGTACTATATTGAATAGGAGTGGTGAGAGAGGGCATCCTTGTCTAGTGCCAGATTTCAAAGGGAATGCTTCCAGTTTTTGCCCATTCAGTATGATACTGGCTGTTGGTTTGTCGTAAATAGCTTTTATTGTTTTGAGATACATTCCATCAATACCTAGTTTATTGAGGGTTTTTAGCATAAAGGGTTGTTGAATTTTGTCAAAAGCCTTCTCTGCATCAATTGAGATAATCATGTCTTTTTTGTCTTTGGTTCTGTTTATGTGGTGAATTACGTTTATGGACTTGCGTATGTTGAACCAGCCTTGCATCCCCGGGATGAATCCTACTTGATCATGGTGGATGAGCTTTTTGATACGCTGTTGCAATTGGTTTGCCAGTATTTTATTGAAGATTTTTGCATCTATGTTCATCATGGATATTGGCCTGAAATTTTCTTTTCTTGTTGAGTCTCTGCCGGGTTTTGGTATCAGGATGATGTTTGTCTCGTAAAATGATTTGGGAAGGATTCCCTCTTTTTGGATTGCCTGGAATAGTTTCAGAAGGAATGGTGTCAGCTCCTCTTTGTATGTCTGGTAGAATTCAGCTCTGAGCCCATCTGGACCTGGGCTTTTTTTGGGTGGTAGGCTCTTTATTGCGGCCTCGACTTCAGACCATGTTATTGGTCTATTCAGGGTTTCGGCTTCTTCCAGGTTTAGGCTTGGGAGGATGCAGGTGTCCAGGAATTTATCCATTTCTTCCAGGTTTACTAGTTTATGTGCATAGAGTTGTTTGTAATAATCTCTGATGATGGTTTGGATTTCTGTGGAATCTGTGGTGATATCCCCTTTATCGTTTTTTATTGCATCAATTTGGTTATTCTCTCTTTTCTTTTTTATTAATCTGGCTAGTGGTCTATTTTGTTGTTCTTTTCAAAAAACCAGCTCCTTGATTTATTTATTTTTTGAAGGGTTTTTTGTGTCTCTAGTTCCTTCAGTTCTGCTCTGATCTCAGTTATTTCCTGTCTTCTGCTAGGTTTTGAGTTTTTTTGATCTTGCTCCTCTAGCTCTTTCAATTTTGATGATAGCGTGTCAATTTTAGATCTCTCCTTTCTTCTCATGTGGGCACTCATTGCTATATATTTTCCTCTAGAGACTGCTTTAAATGTGTCCCAGAGATTCTGGTATGTTGTGTCTTCGTTCTCATTGGTTTCGAAGAACATCTTTATTTCTGCCTTCATTTCATTGTTTATCCAGTCAACATTCAAGAGCAAGTTGTTCAGTTTCCATGAAGCTGTGCGGTTCTGAGTTAGTTTCTGCATTCTGAGTTCTAACTCGATTGCACTGTGGTCTGAGAGACTGTTTGTTATGATTTCTGTTCTTTTGCATTTGCTGAGGAGTGATTTATTGCCAATTATGTGGTCAATTTTAGAGTAGGTGTGATGTGGTGCTGAGAAGAATGTATATTCTGTGGATTTGGGGTGGAGAGTTCTGTAAATGTCTATTAGGTTTGCTTGTTCCAGGTCTGAGTTCAGGTCCTGGATATCCTTGTTGATTTTCTGTCTGGTTGATCTGTCTAATATTGACCATGGGGTGTTAAAGTCTCCCACTATTATTGTGTGGGAGTCTAAGTCTCTTTGTAAGTCATTAAGAACTTGTCTTATGTATCTGGGTGCTCCTGTATTGGGTGCGTATATATTTAGGATCGTTAGCTCTTCTTGTTGCAGTGATCCTTTTACCATTATGTAATGTCCTTCTTTGTCTCTTTTGATCTTTGTTGCTTTAAAGTCTATTTTATCAGAGATGAGAATTGCAACTCCTGCCTTTTTTTGCTCTCCATTTGCTTGGTAGATCTTCCTCCATCCCTTTATTTTGAGCCTTTGTGTATCCTTGCATGTAAGATGGGTTTCCTGGATACAGCACACTGATGGGTTTTGGCTTTTTATCCAATTTGCCAGTCTGTGTCTTTTGATTGGGGCATTTAGTCCATTGACATTTAGGGATAGTACTGTTATGTGTGAATTTGATACTGTCATTTTGATGCTACCTGGCTGTTCTGTTGGTTAGTTGATGCAGCTTCTTGATTGTGTTGATGCTCTTTTACCATTTGGTGTGTTTTTAGAGTGGCTGGTACTGGTTGTTCCTTTATATGTGTAGAGCCTCTTTCAGGAGTTCTTGTAGAGCAGGTTTGGTGGTGATGAAATCTCTGAGTGCTTGCTTGTTCACAAAGGATTTTATTTTTCCTTCACTTATGAAGCTTAGTTTGGCTGGATAGGAGATTCTGGGTTGAAAGTTCTTTTCTTTAAGGATGTTGAATATTGGCCCCCAATCTCTTCTGGCTTGTAGGGTTTCTGCTGAGAGATCTGCTGTGAGTCTAATGGGCTTCCCTTTGTGGGTAACCTGACCTTTCTCTCTGGCTGCCCTTAGCATTTTCTCTTTCATTTCAACCCTGGTGAATCTGACGATTATGTGCCTTGGGGTTGCTCTTCTTGAGGAATATCTTTGTGGTGTTCTCTGTATTTCCTGGATTTGAATATTGATCTGCCTTGCTAGGTTGGGGAAGTTTTCCTGGATAATATCCTGAAGAGTATTTTCCAGCTTGGATTCATTCTCTTCATCACATTCAGGTACACCTATCAGACGTAGATTAGGTCTTTTCACATAGTCCCACATTTCTTGAAGATTTTGTTCATTCCTTTTTGCGCTTTTTTCTCTGTTCTTGCCTTCTCTTTTTATTTCATTGAGTTGATCTTCGACCTCTGATATCCTTTCTTCTGCTTGGTCAATTCGGCTGTTGAAGCTTGTGCATGCTTCACGAAGTTCTCGTGTTGCGTTTTTCAGCTCCATCAATTCACTTATATTCCTCTCTATGCTGTCCATTCTCGTTAGCAGTTCGTCCAATCTTTTTTCAAGGTTCCTATTTTCTTTGCGTTGGGTTAGAACATGTTCTTTTAACTCACTGTAGTTTCTTACTACCCACCTTCTGAAGTCTGATTCTGTCATTTCATCACCCTCCTTCTCCATCCGGTCTGGTTCCCTTGCTGGTGAGGGGTTGTGATCCCTTTTAGGAGGAAAGGTGTTCTGGTTTCAGGAGTTTTCATCCTTTTTGCGCTGGTTTCTTCCCATTTTTGTGGGTTTATCCACCTGTTGTCTTTGTAATTACTGTCTTTCAGATTGGGTCTCTGAGTGAGCTTCTAGTTCGTGGATGCTGAAGTTACTTCTTTTTTTTTTTTAAGCTTTCCTTCTAACAGTCTGGCCCCTCTGCTGTGGGACTGCTGAGGTCCTCTCCAGGCCCTGCTTGCCTGGGGGTCACCTGCAGCAGCTGCAGAACAGTAAGGGTTGCTGCCAGTTTCCTCTTCTGCTATCTTTGTCCCAGAAGGATGCTCGCCTACTGTCAGTCCGTTCTCTCCTTTATGAGGTGAGTCTTTGGACCTATGGGGGTCAGGGAGCTACTTGAGGAGACAGTCTATCTTTTATTGGGGCTTAAGTCCTGAGTTGTGAGCTCTGTTGTTCGTTCAGAGCTGCTGGGCAGGTATGTTTAGGTCTGCTGCAGCTGAACTCATAAAGCACTTTTTGTTCCCAGGTGCTCTGTCCCAGGGAGTTGGAACTTTATGAGTTTCCATTGCACTACTGCCTTTTTTGATTTTTCTTTCAGGTCTGACCCGCCCAGCTAGCAGCACGCCTAGCCACTGCCTGCCCGCAGGGGCTTTGCTGAGCTACTGTGGGCTCTGCTCAGCTGCCCTGAGCTCTTCCCTGCAGTCCTGTTTATATGGGCGTAGTTAGAACTGTCTCAGCAATGGTGGCCCCGCCTCTGTTATGGCGGACTCTCTCTGTTGTGGCAGGTTGCCTCGGCAACGGCAGCCTGCCTCCGTAGCGGTGGAGAGTCTCAGTAATGGCGGAAGCCCCTCCCCCACGGAGCCGGACCCTCCCGGTTCAGCTGTGCTTGGTTTGAAGGGCTCAACCCAGAGGGTTTCCAATTACTGTTTTTGTTTTCGTTGTTGTTGGGGGTGGAGGGGTGGGACCAACCGAGCCTGATCACCTGGCTCCCTGACTCAGAGTCTTTTCTTTTAAGTTGAATGATCCCGTGTTCCAGTCGCTTGTTGAAAAGGCGCCGGGATCTCCCTGTGCTGCGACTCACTGAGTCGGCTCGAACTGCGGCGCCGGCTTCTGGAGGATTTTTTGCCTAGGAATCTCCTGGCCTGACTCGCTATTTCAGATGAATGGGCTATTCTGCCGTCTCAGGGCTCTGCTCGCCAGCTAAGAGGGCTCCCAGACCAGTGGCTTTTGTACGGAGAACCGCAGCAACAGGGCGTGGTCACAGCAGCCGCGTGGGCGGAATCAGCCCCGCGGGGGCCAAAACAGCTGCACCGGCTGGGAGTGCGACGCTGGCGACCCCTCTGCCTGGGTATCTCCTGGTCTGTGGGCAATTAAGAGTTTGTCTGGAAATGCGGCGTCCACTCACCCTCTGCACTTTCACTGGGAGCTGAAGTCCTGAGCTGTTCTTAGGCGGCCATCTTCCCAGCATCGGATTTTATATTCTTTTCTCCATTTTCCCACTTCCGTCTCTCAGTGCTTCATTCTGTGTGTTTCTTCTGATCTGCCTTTAGGTTCACTGGCTATTTTTTCTATCTATTGTTAAAACCATCCATTGAAGGCCGGGCGCGGTGGCTTAAGCCTGTAATCCCAGCACTTTGGGAGGCTGAGGTGGGTGAATCAAGAGGTCAAGAGATCAAGACCATCCTGATCAACATAGTGAAACCCCATCTCTACTAAAAATACAAAAAATTAGCTGGGCATGGTGGTACGTGCCTGTAATCCCAGCTACTCAGGAGGCTGAGGCAGGAGAATTGCCTGAACCCAGGAGGCGGAGGTTGCGGTGAGCTGAGATCGTGCCATTGCACTCCAGCCTGGGTAACAAGAGTGAAACTCCGTCTCAAAAAAAAAAGAAAAAAAAAATCCATTGAGTTCCTCTCAATTGTAATGATTTCTCCTTTACTTCTAGAGTTTCTTTTTTTATAGTGTTCAGTTTTCTGTCAATGTTTTCCATATTGTGACTGTTTAACATATCAGCATAGATATTTAAAGACTGCGTAGGAACACGTTTGGTATCTGTATGTCCATTTTCTCTTTATGAGACCTGTGTGTGTGTCCCTATGCGTCTGTCTCTACTGTCTGCTACTTCCCTTGGTTTTCTATTTTGTTGGATTTTATCTTCGTGTTCCTAGCTATATTAATTGAATGCTGGCAATACTACCTGAAGAGCTCCAGACATAATATAAATCCTAGGATAATGTTATGTTCCTCAAGATATGATTTATATTTACTTTCGGTAGTTTCAGGTCGTTTTTGTTTGATCAGGGGTTGAGGTGATTCAAAGCTGGGCCTCAGCCTTTGATATTAGTTTATTTCTACTTAGTTGTATTACTTACAAAGCTTGTGGGGGTGTTTCCAGGAACCCCTTGTCCTAGCTGGGTCCTGATCTTCAGTTTTTGTCTCCTCAGTCACCTGAATGTGTCAAAAGCTCTGCTCAGTTTCCAAGTCCCACAGTCCCCTCTTCAGAAATGAGCAGGTGCGTTCGAACTAGGATTACAGCAGCCCTAAGTGTCAGGTTCACCTTCCTGGGTTTCTTTTTCTCCCAGATCTTGCCCCCCTAATTTTTAACTATTTTTTTAGCTGTCTGATGCATTTAAATGAATTTTAAAAATATATTTTGTCCAAGTTTCTTAGTTATTCAGCATGGGAGTCAGGTCTGAATTACCTATTGCACCATTATCAGAAGCACCACCCCCGTCTCAACTAAGGAATTTATTACCTTAAATCCAGCCGGCACATTTAGAAGTCTCTGGAACAGAGAATTCACATGATTAAAGTGGTATTTTAGGGAGATGACTGTGTCAGTGGAGCGCAAGACAGAGAGAAATTTGGGAAGTCTCAGTGAGTAGAACAATTAAGAGGTCATCATAACTCATAAGCCTGGGCTTTTCATGTTAGATAGGCCTGAACTCAAATGAGAGTTTTGGGTCTGCACTTACTAGCAGGTAATAAAGGATAATAAAGTCCCTAGATCCTAGGGTTATAAGAGTTAAAGACAAAACTTGTAGAAAACCCGAGGTTTTTTATTTTTTTATTTTTAGAGAGGGGATCTCTTTCTGCCACCCAGGCTGGAGTGCAGTGGTGTGATCATAGCTCACTGCAGTCTCGAACTCCTGGGCTCAATTGATTCTCCCACCTCAGCCTCCCAAGTAGCTGTAACTACAGGTGTGTACCACCACACCTAGCAAGAAAACCCTAGTTTTAATGCCTGGCATATAGTAAGTGCTCTGTTAATGGTACCCATTGCTGTTACTATTCCAAGAACCAAAATGCAGTTATTTAGGTGAAAATTCAACCTTACTGTCCATAGCACCAATCATGGCCAGATTACTGTCAACTTCATGGGGGATCATTCATGTCTTGTGAATCACGATGAATAGCTTGCATGCCTTTATATAGCAGGCTTGGCACCAGTAGGGGTGTTTCAGTAACCACTGTAAGGTGAATTGACTTATAGCCAGATGCCACGTTTTTGAAGCCAGTCCCAACCTCAAATCTCAAAGGTGTAATGACAGGGGATTTTACAAAGTGCCTTTTGTCAGGCTGCAGGGTAGATGGTTCGACACTTTTACTTACTTTGAAGTACAGGTTGCTCGTATATTAGGTTTGTAGAACCATAAACAAGCCGATGTATAAGAAAAGAAGCTTACAAAAAAGATGACAATTCATCCTATCATGGATAACTGCAGAAATCATCAGTTTAAAATGTCCCATTTTTCTCTTCTTTTCTTTCTTTCTTTCTTTCTTTCTTTTTTTCTTTCTTTCTTTCTTTCTTTCTTTCTTTCTTTCTTTCTTTCTTTCTTTCTTTCTTTCTTTTTAATGAGATGGAGTCTTGCTCTGTTGCCAGGCTGGAGTGCAGTGGCATGATCTCGGCTCACTGCAGCTTCCGCCTCCCGGGTTCAAGTGATTCTCCTGTCTCAGCCTCCTGAATAGCTGGGACTACAGGCATGTGCCACCATGCCCGGCTAATTTTTATACCTGGTTTCATCATGTTGGCCAGGATGGTCTCGATCTCTTGACATCGTGATCTGCCTGCGTCGGCCTCCTAAAGTACTAGGATTACAGGCGTGAGCCACCACACATGGCCTAAAATGTCCCATTTTTCTAGATGTTCAAAGTGTAGACCAGAAAGATGGAGTGATTGGCCCCAGGACACACACCAGCAATGGCAGAGTCAGGGCTGCGACCCAGCTGTCCTGATTTCTGTGCATTTTGGTTCTCTTATATGCACAGTCAGTCTCTGTGTCATGCAGTCAGTTACCTGCCTTCTCTAACTCTATTCTGGGTTCACGTGGCCTGGCTGTTAGTGCCTGTGGGAGGCTTGCCTTGCAGAAAGCCCAGCGTGTCACCTTGACTTTCAGTAATGGAAGCTAGATGACACGTACCGAGTAAGCATCTTTCTTTCAGTCCTCAGTCCTCTGACCCTGTGTGCCCGTCATCTGTCTTTTAATCTCTGGAAACATAATGAATCTATTTTTACTGGCCGACTAAATGATCCATTTCTGGTGCTAGGCTTGAGGTAGATTCTGCCTTTGCTGTTTTTCGAAGCAGTAAAAATGTATTCTCACCCTCTGGTAGCCATGAGCAATCTATGTCAAATGGCAAACTTTTTGTACTGTGCCGCGTGGCAAGCTCACTGCTAATCCACTACCTGCCCAGGCTTTGGGAGACGGGTTGCCGAGAAACATCAAGTTACGGAGAGGGGCCTTCTTATGACTGCATGAGCTTTTCATTGAGTCTCACAGGAGATGTCCTAGCTACAAACAAAACCCAAACCGACAAAACCTGAAATAAGTATAGCCCTTTTTACGGTTTTTTGTTTGTTTGTTTGTTTCTCTGATAAAATACTTGTTCGAGTTTTTACTTCTTCTGAAAGTTGACTTACAATTAATAACAGTCCTATTTAGGATGATGAGCTTTTCTAAAAAGTTTGAGGTCTGGCGGAGCCGCCTCCTTACCGGATGGGCACAGTGCATAAGCGAGGAATGGACCCAGCCGGCGAGCCTGGCAACGCGGACCAACAGACGAGTCTATTGGAGTGGCCAAAATGAGCAGACTGCAGGAGCGTGGGAGAGCCGGGAGACTGAGCGTCGAAGATAAGGGGACTCTAGAGCTTTGCTTCTCAGAGTGTGACCCAAGGACCAAGGGGCTTGTCAGAGACGCAGACCGCAGGGGTCGCCTAGAACCCACGGACTTGGGATTCCCATGTGCATTCAAGTTGGTGGAGGGCTGGTCTGGATTTCACAGTCAGCTCTTGCCTTTACTATTGGCCAAACTGACCATGTCGTTCTCTTGCTAAAATCCTTCGGTTTCCTCTTTAGTCTTGGGTTATGGTCATGACCGAAATCCTAGGCATGGTCTTCTGGGTCAGCCGGGTCTCTGGGCCCTCCCTGTCACTGACTGCCTCCACAGGGGCCACCTTGCCTTGGGGACTTTGCAGCTCTCCCTTCTCTGCTAGCTGCTCAGAGCTGCCATAACAAGTGGCTTTAACACAACAGAAATTTATCCCATCACAATTCTGGAGGCCAGAAGTGTCAAATCGAGGCACCGGCGGCACTCTGCTCTGCCTCAGGGCTCTTGGGGAGAATAATCTGTCCTTGTCTCTTCCAGCTTCTGGTGGCTCCAGGCATGGTCAGCTGCAGCAGCCTCACTGCAGTCTCTTGCCCCTGGCTTCTCGTGCCCATCCTCCCTGTGTGTCTGTGTCTTCACGTGGCAGCATTCTGTGTGTGTCCCTGCCCACACTTCGCTCCTTATAAGGACATTGCGTTCCTGTGAGCTTCTGGTCACAACATTTTTGTCAACTGATCATTGTATATCCTTGTCTTATGTGTTTCTGTTTAAAGACACCCTCCGTATATTTCTTGTTGATTAATTAGCATTGAACTCACAGCACTATAATGCCCGCCTGAGCAAAGCTTATCTGATAAACGTGTTTTCCCTGTAAGACACATCACCACCTTCTGGTTCTTAGGAACCCGGGAAGGCACTTTGGTACAATGCCTGGGGGCCATTTGAAACAGCAGAGTCACCAACAAAAAGCACAACGATGTGAAGAAAAGTGTCACACTCTGTAGACCAGGCGCGGGCCGCATGTGGCCCCCTGAGGCTATTTATCCGGCCCCCCACTGCACTTCAGGAAGGGGCACCTCTTTCATTGGTGGTCAGTGAGAGGAGCACAGTATGTGGCGGCCCTCCAACGGTCTGAGGGACAGTGAACTGGCCCCCTGTGTAAAAAGTTTGAGGACGCCTGCTGTAGACTGTGAAAAGGACACTTATTTGCCATAGGAGAGCAAGAGCGGGAAGGCAGAGTGTGGCCCTGTTCAGCCCCAGCTGGGAGCGCGTGCATCAGAAGACTTGAATTCGGCACACGTCTGAGTGACCACAGACGCATCTGTGTATTGACTTGGGGGTTATGGGCATATTTTAGCGAGTAAGCAAATTCACAGATACAGAATCTGCGCACTGTGTGGATGGAACGCGTCTTCCCACACAGGCTTTAGTTTTCAAGACAGAAAGTTGGGTTCTCGTCTTGGTGCTTTGCTTTCCCTAACAATGGACTTTTCCAACTACTGTTTCAGTTTAAAGTTGATCTTCATTCTCTTTCAGAGTGATTCCCATCTGTGTGAACTTGAAAAGCCGTCACATAAGAACAGGGACCACTGTGGGCTGGTGGAGGGGCACCTGACAGGAACCATACCATATGGCTTTTTGAACTGTTTTAGGGGCGACCATTTTTTTTTTCCAACTGGTTTATTTGTGAGAAAGGTAATGGAGGAGATACGATATTATTTTGAGTACTAGCTGGAAGCAGGGCCCTTACACATGTGTCTCGCGTTTCCATATTGCTCGACTCAGGCTTAGCTGCAGTGCTAGGGACCACGCACAGCGGTTCTGAGTGTCAGGCGGTTCGGAGAACTGGCATCTGTCTCTTGCGGGGCAAGGCTTTGTGGGGTCACCAGTGCACTCCTCTGTGCGCAGCTTTCCTTGGTGCTCCCCAGACTCTTCCGAAACTCTTTTTTTGTTGTTTTTGAGATGGAGTCTCGCTCTGTTTTCCAGGCTGTAGTGCAGTGGCATGATCTCGGCTCACTGCAACCTCTGCCTCCTGGGTTCAAGCAACTTTCTGCCTCAGCCTCCCAAGTAACTGGGATTACAGGCACCTGCCACCATGCCTGGCTAACTTTTTGAATTTTTAGTAGATACGGAGTTTCACCATCTTGTCCAGGCTGGTCTTGAACTCCTGACCTCGTGATGCACCTGCCTCGACTCCCAAAGTTTTGGGATTACAGGCATGAGCCACTGCGCCCAGCCCGGAAACTCTTTATCATCTTGTACCCAGGACTTTTCATGGGGCATGGTAATTCCTTTCTTTCCAGTGTCCTGTTAGATTGGGAGTTCCGGCAGGGAATGTCATCTTTCCCTGTTCCTGGAGCATCATTCTCAATCTGTGATCTTTGAATGGGTGGATGAACGAATGAATGGATGAGACCAAGAGCAGCAGTCTCTGCAACTCCTTGCAGCCATTCCACGTCCTTTTGAAATAGCTCGAAGGTTCCTGTTTCTGTCTCAAAGAATGGTGGCGGGAGCCTCCATATGAGTGGATGAGGCCAGCCTCTGATGGCACCCCACCTAGGTGATCTTCAGAGCTGGCCTGGGCCTTGTAGCCAGTGTTTCCTATGTGGAAGGCAACATTTGGACTTTATGTGACTAGCAGAAGAGCTAGAAAGAGGGCAGAGCGTGGGAGCTCACGTCTGTAATCTCAGCAATTTGGGAGGCCGAGGTAGGAGGATTGCTTGAGCCCAGGAGTTTGAGACCAGCCTGGGGAACATAGGGAGACCCCATGTCTGCAAAAATTTTAAAACATTAGCTGGGCGTGATGGCTCACACCTGTAGTCCCAGCTACTCGGGAGGCTGAGGTGGGAAAATAGCTTGAGCCCAGGAGGTTGAGGCTGCAGTGAGCCATGATCATGCCACTGCACTCCCATCTGGGTGACAGAGTGAGACCCTGCCTCCAAAAACAAGGTGACGCTCTTCCTCCAGTAGAACTTCAATTTGGTTAGAAAGAGAGAGTGGAGTGTACACTGCTGAGAAGCGTATAGGTAAAAAAGGGGATAAGATGGAAAACCCAACTGCCCTAAAGCAATGTTTGATTTTTCAGAGGAGCAGTACAAATGAGTGAGTGTCAGGAGCTAGAGGTGGAGGGACTGCTTTACGTGGGAATGGTCTGGGAAGCCCTTGTGGAGGAGGAGGAGGCTGGGTCTTAGAGGACCGGCAAGGCCAGGGAATGAAGAGCAGAGGGCATGGGATGAGCACGGAGCGGGAGGTGTCTGCAGCAGCCAGTGGGCCCCGGAGGCCTGCAAGGAGAAAAGGCTGGGGGCTCCTGCAGGCGCAGGGTGAGGCCCAGTGGGTCATGAAAGGATGCTTGTACACTGGCATGTTCTGGGCGCAGGGAATAGAGGAGAGAGGAAGTCCATGGCAAGCTGGAAAGGGGAGTTATTGAGACATCAGCCCAAATTCCAGTGAAGAGAATTTTCAGAGCACAGTTTTGGAGGAAATGAACTAAAGAAGGAAGGGACAAATCAAGATTGAAAGAGGATTACAGTGCCACGCTGTCTGTGAGGTCTTAGAGAATGGAGGTGGGCCGGGCATGGTGGCTCATGCCTGTAATCCCAGCACTTTGGGAGGCCGAGGCAGGTGGATCATCTGAGACCAGCCTGGCCAATATGGTGAAACCCCATCTCTACTAAAAATACAAAAAATTAGCAGGGCGTGGTGGTGGACATCTGTAATCCCAGCTACTCAGCAGGCTGAGGCAGGAGAATCGCTTGAACCTGGGAGGCGGAGGTTGCAGTGACCCAAGATCACACCACTGCGCTCCAGCCTGGGCAACAAGAGCGAAACTCCGTTTCAAAAAATTAAAAAAAAAAAAAAAAAAAAAATGGAGGCCTGTATCCACACCATTTTTGCTTTTGGACCCCAGATTAGATGTAAATGCAGGCACAGACAGGGTGAAGATGAGTGAGGGACAGTGTGGAAGGTACTTTGTGACTGACTCCCCTCTGGGTCTGTTCTGATTGACAAGGGGAAGTCTGTCTTAGGAATCTGGAAGCCACTGGGGGCATTGTGTGGACTGAAGAGGAAGGGTGGTCTGACCATGAAAACGACTTTCAAAGGGAAAGTCAGTTAAAGGAAAAGCGTCAGAGGGGAGGCTGGCATTGAGAAAGATATTTGAGTGAAAGATTGTACTCGGGTGAAAGCAAAAGTAAAGAGACCCGTGCAGGGCGTGGGGGAGCTCTGGAAGGAAAGTCGGGAGGGACGGGTAGCTGGTGGAAAACGTTGGGAATGCCAAATGAACGGATTCCTTTAGCTTCAATGTTAACGTGGGGGTTGGAAGCGTTGGTAGAACCGAGATTCTCAGGATGAATGGCTTGGCTATCATAACACTTTCCCACAGCTGCTTTTCTGCCCACTCCGAAGCTATTGGAAGAAGAATCCCCAAAGGCATTGTAAACACTGGGCCTCTGAGCAACCGATGCCTCAAAACAGGCCAGGGTAGGGGGGGACGAAGCCTCGCTCTAGGCAAAGTCCGGGGAAGGAGTGAGGGTCCTGGCCTCCAGTGTTCACAGGACCCTCCCAGCGGAGGGCAGGCCTGGACCGCCCTGTGTCCCCAGATTGCCCCCTGGCCAGTGCCAGGGCTGGGCTTGCACAGGTGGCTCTAGGGCACAGCCCCTGAGTACACACCCCACCAACCCCGAGTCTCCAGCCCCAGGACGGGAGAGAAAGAAAGGGTCAGGCGGGTGTAGAACTCTGCAGCGCAGACACCGCAGTGAGCGGCACCGACGCGACGCCTGACGCTGTGTTTCTCTCCCGCAAGGGCACCATGCCGGTGGAAAGGATGCGCATGCGCCCGTGGCTGGAGGAGCAGATAAACTCCAACACGATCCCGGGGCTCAAGTGGCTTAACAAGGTGAGTGCACCAGGGTGGGTGTATGTGTGAGAGAGGCCCTGGCGGAAACAGGCCCACGCGGACTGCCACAAGCAAAACTGTGCTCAAAGTCTTAGGCTCATTCATGATAAAAATCAGCCAACCCCACGTGATCATAAAACATCAAGTTATCATCTGAAAGACTTTTTTTCCTTTTAGAGGCAGGGTCTCACTCTGTTGCCCAAGCTCGAGTGCAGTGGTGCAATCGTGACCCTCTGCAGCCTCCACCTCTTGGGTTCAAGTGGTCCTCCCACCCCAGACTCCAGAGTGACTGGAACTACAGGTACACATGCCACCATGCCTGCTAAGTTTTGTGTGTGTTTTTTTTTTTTTTTTTTTTTGAGACGGAGTTTCGCTCTTGTTACCCAGGCTGGAGTGCAATGGCGCGATCTCGGCTCACCGCAACCTCCGCCTCCTGGGTTCAGGCAATTCTCCTGCCTCAGCCTCCTGAGTAGCTGGGATTACAGGTACGCGCCACCATGCCCAGCTAGTTTTTTGTATTTTTAGTAGAGACGGGGTTTCACCATGTTGACCAGGATGGTCTCGATCTCTCGACCTCGTGATCCACCCGCCTCGGCCTCCCAAAGTGCTGGGATTACAGGCTTGAGCCACCGCGAGTTTTGTGTTTTTAAAATAGAGCCGGGGTCTCACCATGTTGCCCAGGCTGGCCTTGAACGCCTGGGGTGAAGTGATCCTCCCACCTCTGCCTCCCAAAGTGTGAGGATTACAGGCGTGAGCCGCTGAACCTGGTCTCCAAAGCATTGGCATCCTCTGGGACTGTAGCAGCAGCCTGGAGCCTCCAGTGACGGCTCACCTTTGGTGTTTTGGCCGACTGCCTGTGGAAAGCTCTGCCTTCTCCAGACTCCTTTTTTTGCTTCTCCCCACCGTTTAGGACCAGAGGACATGGAAACTCCGGAGTTTTATATTGGGAGTGGAGCATTTTCATTTCAGTGTTCTCTATTTAAAGAAAGCTTGTTTTTGTCTTTTACAAAAGCTTCCTTTTTACCTCTGTAATGAAGGCCTATCCGTGTGCCCACCTGTCCTGAGAAAGCAGATAATCATTTACAGCCTACCCCTCCATGCATAAACACTCCCTTACTTTGTTAACTGAAAAACTCTTAATTTACTCGATCCTAGCTATTAGGGGTGAATCAGAAGGAGTTAATGTAGGTAAAAATGAAAACCTTCTAGAACTATATAATCTAGAAAAGCAACTGAATATATATATCATGACTTCTTTAAGGAGGCCCAGGAGAGAAGTTTCTCTTCTACCAGGAACAGTTCTGAGTAAATGCCTTTTTCCTCTTTCCCTACTCCCTCCTCTTTTCTTTTTGAATCTTAAGGACACAATGAATAATTTAGCTGGCTAGGCTCTATCTTTGTATCAGGTGCAAGAGCTTAGAGCCAGATTGCAGATTGGAGCTGCTTCCAACAAGTGAACAGGACAGTGCACTATAATTTACTAATATCACTCCTGGCCTTATTGGGTCTTTTCAGATATCTTTTAAATCTTATTTTTTGATTATTTTCCTTTTATCCACTTATTTTGATTTTTTTTTTTTTTTTTTTTTTTGAGACAAGGTCTCCCTCTGTCACCCAGGCTGGAGTGCAGTGGCGTGATCTCAGCTCACTGTAACCTCTGGCTTAAGCATCCTCCCACCTTTGCCTCCCAAGTAACTGGGACCACAGGCATGCTCCCGGATAATTTTTATATTTTTTGTAGAGATGGGGTTTCACTACGTTACCCAGACTGGTCTGGAACTCCAAGACTCAAGTGATCTCCTCTGGCTTGGCCTCCCAAAGGGCTGGGATTAAAGGCATGAGCTACAGCGCCCGGCCCGATTTTGAATTTAATGTTACTGTGTTGAAAATGTCTGTCTGAGCCTTTCTGAAACAAGGTGGGGCACTAAGTAAACAGAAATGAAGAAGCCATCTGCTTATTTCCTGTGACCTGTCGCATATCTCAAGGTCTTACTGCAAACAATGTATTTTTCTAAGGTTTTCTGTCTATAGTGTTTTAGATTTACATATGTAACCAGCTTCTTCCAAAGAAACAGACCAGAAATGGAGTTGCTCCTTGGTCAGCTCAGTTAGCAAGGGTGCCACGGAGGTTTAAGGAAGTGGGGGACCAGAGTAAAGGGCAGCTGGAGAGCCAGGATAGCGACGCGTACTCGGCACGTCCTGCCTGCAGGTTCTCTTTTAAGCAAGGTAGGTGCGTTAACTCACGCTCCGCCATCATGGGGTAGGTACTGTTTGTATTTTCCATTTTCCAGACAAGGAAACTGAGGCACAGAGAGGTTAAGTAGGATTCTGTTTTGAGGAACAAGGTAGCATTACTGTTGGATGTGGGAGGGAGAGGAAAGCGAATGCTCCTGCGTTCTGAAGAGAAGTAAGCTGTCTGTTTTCGCTTTTCCTTTTTTAAAAACACCTCCGCGGCCGGGCGTGGTGGCTCAAGCCTGTAATCCCAGCACTTTGGGAGGCCGAGGCGGGTGGATCACGAGGTCAAGAGATCGAGACCATCCTGGTCAACGTGGTGAAACCCCTTCTCTACTAAAAATGCAAAAAATTAGCTGGGCATGGTAGCGTGTGCCTGTAATCCCAGCTACTCAGGAGGCTGAGGCAGGAGCATTGCCTGAACCCAGGAGGCGGAGGTTGCGGTGAGCCGAGATCGCACCATTGCACTCCAGCCTGGGTAACAAGAGCGAAACTTCCTCTCAACTACAACAACAAAAACACCTCCACGGGTTTGGGTTGGCTTGATGCAGTAGAGAACAGGCAGCGTCTCGCACCGCCCCTGTTGAGCAGGCCCTGACATGCTGTCCGCCATGACTGGTTTAGACTAATCATCAGTCCCTTCTTGGCGCTGCGGTAGATGGAGCTGTGGCCCCCCAAGAAGCTAGATCCACATCCTAACTCTCAGAACCTGTGGATGTCACCTCATTTGGATAAAGGGTTTTTGCAGATGTAGTGAAGTCCCTTGAGATGGGATCATTCAGGGCGGGTCCTAACTCCAGTGAGGAGTGCCTTTTATGAGAGACAGAAGATGAGAAGACGCACACCGAGGACAGGGGCGTGTGTGGACTGGGGCAGAGACGGGAGAGCGGCAGCTACAGCCAGGGACTCCGAAAAGACAAGGAAGGATCCTTCCCAGAGCCTTCGAAAAGCATGAGCCCTGCGGACACCTTGATTTTGGACTTCTGGCCTCCAGGACTGGGATGGAATGCGTTTCTGTTGCTGTGAGCCACCCAGTTGGTACCATTTTCCACGACAGTCTTGGGAGATCGATGCACCCTCTGAGGCTCACTTCCTTACTGCGACTCTCTGCTGAGATGCGTTTTCTTCCCTCTATTGTGTCCGTGTTTTTCTGAGATAGGACCAGAAGGCAAGTGGATTTTTCTTTATGCAGATGAACACTTGGCCCTTCCAGGCAGCCCTTACCTGCCGAGCGTCACTCATCTGACTGTCAGCTTGAGAGTTCTCATCCCGAGGCATGGAGGGAAAGGAGACCTCTGTGCCATGTCACTGGGCTCCTCTGCCAGAGCTGGACACGAGCCAGGCTGATGAAGAAGAGTACGCTTGTGGCTGCCAGCCAGTGCTGCCTCTCAGCACCGCCCTGGCTCAGAGGCCAAAGCCTGCACTGTGGTCTCGAGGCCCTGATAAGCTGCATCCTACTGAGGCCTAGCCAGAGTGGGCACGTGGCATGGCTTGTGCACGTGGGCACTGCCATCACTGTCACTGCAGCCTCGGCTGGCGTCAGGATCTCTTCTCTCCATACCTGCACTCCCACAGGGCATCTTATTATAGGTTGCTGCTAACTTAGGGTTGTTGGCATTCATCTGTCCGTATAAATACTTAAACCGAGCGCCTACTGCTCCCTCCCATTCACAAGCATTCTGCCTGGAAATCCCTGTTCATATTTTGAGAGGTTTGAGGTCATTCCAAGACCCCTTTTGCCACTGAAGCCTGCTGCAACTCTTAGAAGAAACTGTTCACAAGGCTGTGAACAGAAGAAACTGTTCACAAGGCTGTGAACACTCACTTCTGCTTCAGTCGGCTTTCAGGATGAGTTCATGTTTATTGTGACGTGCTCCAGGCTGCGAGCCCCATGCACTGGTGCCTTGGCTGTCTTTCCTCATTACTGCATGTGCAGGGCCAGGCCTAGTGCCTGGTAAGTGGGAGGCGCTCTATAGAAGTTGTTCTGGGGATACATGAATGAGTGCTGTGGACTTGAAGGGGAGCAACATTGGTGGCTGTGTTTTTGTTCTGTTAGGATAATCAGATTTATGAGCACCGGGTTGGCATTTGTCACATGGCTCTCAGAAAGTCCATTCAACCTACTACATTCTTAAAGAGAAAGAGCTGGTTAATTAATGCCTTAAATTTCTTTCCATCCCCTGTTGTCTTAGTGTGTTCTCTGCTGCTTATAACAGAATACCTGACTCTGGATAATATATAAAGGAAAGGAATGTATTTCTTACAGTTATGGAGGCTGAGAAGTCCAAGGTTGAGGGGCTGCATCTGGTGAGGGCCTTCTTGCTGTTAGGTAGTGTCTGCAGAGTCCTCAGGGAATGCGGGGCATCACATGGTGTGGGGGATGAGTGTGCTCACTTGCTAGCAAAGGTCTCCCTTCCCCTTAAAAAGCCACAATCCCACCCCTATGACAACCTATTAATCCCTTAATCCCTGACTGGATTAATCCATTCATGAGGGCAAGGCCTCCTGACTCTCACCTCTTAAAGGACCCACCCCTCACTACTGCTCATTGGGGATTAAATTTCAATATACATTTTGTAAGGGGCAGATACTCAAACCATAGCACCTACTTCTAATAAGTTTGAAGGAGAATGGGAATGGAATAGGGTCCCTTGGATTCCTCTGAAGGAACGGTAAGGAGGGTTGGAAAAGTGTGTTCTAACCAGCTCATGAATGAGGCCTTGGCTGGGGCCATTCTCCCTTGATTATGAGTATTTGCGAATGTGCATAGTATGTTTGAGTAGCCCAGTGACTAAAAACAAATAGGATAGCAAATTTCCATATATTCATACATCTAGATGCAGGCAAATTTCCATATGCATCTAGATGTATGAATGTATGAATATTTTGCCTTATCTTTGTGTGTGTGTGTGTGTGTGTGTGTGTGTGTGTGTGTGTATATGTATCTTTGTGGTATTTT
Source organism: Saimiri boliviensis (assembly GCF_048565385.1). Lineage (NCBI taxonomy): Eukaryota > Metazoa > Chordata > Mammalia > Primates > Cebidae > Saimiri > Saimiri boliviensis. Next base: position 115,953,428 of record NC_133451.1, on the reverse strand, counting down.
AAAGCAACTTCCTGACAGTGTACATTGTAAGACATAAGGACATTTTCTTACATATCCGTAATATCATTATTAATTGGACAATTAATACCGTTTAATATCATCACTACTCCATTCATATTCAAAATGCCTTGAGTATTCCCAAAATACCTTTTTATGGTTGATTTGCCCAAATCAGAATTCAAAGAAGTATACAGGTTGCGTTTGGTTTTATGACTGTAAGTAGTTTGGTTCTGCAGACTGTGGGTAGTACCCTCTGTTTTTTTCCTTCTTGCCATTGACTCGTTGAGACCAGGTTAGTTTTGGGTTTGTCCACATGCCTGCTTGTGGTGCCCTGGGCCATTTCTTGAGGCAGGAAGGAGGCAGCCACATTCAGGGTCCCAGTTCCTCTGGTAGCTCTGCCTGACCCCCACAGTGCGGGTTGTTGATGTTCTTACTTCCTGTTGGAGATCGTCCTGGATCCATGCACTAAGGCAGGGAATCACTGGACCTTTCCTTTCTTCCACTTTGAAAGTACACTTGTGTCTGTGTAAACATCGGGCCATCTCTGACCAGGGTAAGGAGTCCAGACAAAAAAAGCACACTCGTTGGAACATCTTAAAAATGTCGGGGGGAAGAAGAGGGAGAGAAGATAGCAGAACCAGTTTCCATGTGGGGCCAAGGAACCCTTATTCTGCATTGCTCAAGATAATCTCAGATGCTTCTCTGAAGTCAAGCAACACTCATCTCTCCCGCTTTCCTTCAGATGGGCAGAGTTCTGCACATACACAGGGCGTCCATCCATACACGGCGTGTGCCCCCACCGTGTGTGCACGACTGGTCACTCAGGGATGAGACACCTGACATGTACTGAAATCACAGGGTCCACACAGACAAACAGCAACACCTTCATGTCCCATGGAACACACGACTTGTGACCAGAGTGTTTACTGGTCAGAATCTCTTTCAGTTTCAAAAGGAATCTCACTTTCTTTTTCCTTTTAATAGGGTCTTCTTTAAAAAAAGAATCTGTGATGTGATTTTAAAGATATTTCTGATAAGTTTCTTAGTTTTTTTTTCCCTGCAACATGAAAAACTAGTTAAAAGTTAAATGTACTTTAAAAAATATTTACCATTTTAAAGTGACCATCGCAATGTCATGCAGGCATCACCACTGTCCAGTTCCAGAACTTTCTAACCCTCCAAAAGGAAATGCTGAACCCAGTAAGCAGTCACTTCCCATTTCCCTCTCCCCTAGCTTGTGGCAACACTGATCTGCTCTGTGTCTCTATGGATTTGCCATTTTTGGATATTTCAGGTAAACAGAAACATTCAATATTTGGCCTTTTGTGTCTGGCTTCTTTCACCCAGCATAGTGTTTTCAAGGTTCATTCACCTGGTAGCAAGTGTCGGAACTCCATTCCTTTTTGTGGCTGAATAATATTCCATTGTATGGATATACCGCGTTTTGTTTATCCATTCATCAGCTGATGGACACTGGGTTGTTGCTATCATTTGGCTTTTGTGGATAGTGCTGCTATGAACATCTGTGTTTAAGTTTTGGTTTGAATGTTTGCGTAGAATTCTTTGGGTATACATCCAGGTGTAAAATTCTTGGGTCATCAGGTAATCTGTGTTTCACTTTCTCCAGAGTGGCTCCACTGTTTTACATTCCTACAGCAATGAGTGAGGCTTCCAGTTTCTCCACATCCTCACCAACGTTTGTTATTTGTGTATCTTTTTTTTGGAGACAGGTCTATGGAGTAGTCTGTTTCGTGTTGCTGTGAAGGACTACCTGGGGCTGGGTAATTTATAAAGAAAAGAGGTTTCTTTGGCTCAGGGTTCTAGGCTGTACAAGAAGCATGACGTTGGCATCTGCTGCTGGTGAGGCCTCAGGATGGAAGGCAAAGGGCATTGCCTGGCAAGAGAGGGAGGAATAGAGAAGGGTGCAGGTGTGAAGCTCTTTTGAATAAACAGCTCTCACAGGAACTAACAGAGGGAGAACTTACTCATTGCTATGAGAACGACACCAAGTCTTTCATGAGGGATCCTGCCCCATGACCCAGACACCACCCACCAGGCCCCACCTCCAGCACTAGCAATCGCATTTTAACAGGAGACTTCGAGGGGACACACATCCGACCTATGCCAGCCCACTCAGGCCTGTTGCACAGTTCAAGAAGATGCATAGTGGATATTGCCAGGTTCAGTCAGTGCTTTTGTAACTGGATAACTTTTGCATGGTAACTCTGGAACTAGGTTTGTGTGTGTGTGTGTGTGTGTGTGTGTGTGTGTGTGTATGTGCATGTATGTGTGCATGTGCACACCTGTGTGCATGTGCGCACGTGTGTATGTGTGCATGTGTGCGTGAGTATGCATGCATGTGTGCGCCTGTGTGCACGTGTGCGTGTCTATGTGCATGTGCGTATGTGTGCATGTGTGCATGTGTGTGTGCACCTCCACACGTGTGTATGTGCATGTGTGTGTATGTGTGCATGTGTGCACCTGTGTGCACGTGTGCACGTCTGCATGTGCGTGAGTATGCATGTGTGCACCTGTGTGTGCACCTCCACACGTGTGTGTGTGCATGTGCGTGTATGTGTGCATGTGTGCGCCTGTGTGTGCATGTGTGCATGTGTCTATGTATGTGCATGTGCGTGAGTATGCATGTGTGTGCCTGTGCACACGCCTGTATGTGTGCATGTGTGCATGAGTATGCATGCGTGTGTGCGCCTGTGTCCATGTGTGTGCATGTATGCGCCTGTGTGTGCGTGTGTGTGCATGTGTGCGTGTACATATGTACATGTGCGCGAGTATGCGTGCGTGTGTGCGCCTGTGTGTGCGCATGTGTGCCTGTGTGCACGTGTATGCGAGTGTGTGTGCACCTGTGTGTACGCATGTGTGCGTATGTATATACATGTGCGCGAGTATGCATGCGTGTGCGCCTGTGTGCATGCGCGTGTGCATGTGTGTGCGTGTGTGTTTGCGTGTGTGCGCCTTGTGTGCGCGTGTATGTGCATGTGAACGTGAGTATGCGTGCGTGTGCGCCTGTGTGCGTGTGTGTGTATGTGTGCATGTGCATGTAAGTGTGCGTGTGTGCGTGTGTGCACGTGTGTGCACCTGTGTGTACGTGTGTGCACCTGTGTGTGTGCGTGTGTGTGTGTGTGAGCGCGTGCGTGTGTATGCATGCACGCATGCCTGCAGCTGCTTAAAAAGCTCTACTTTATCTGTATCAGTTTTGTGTCTTGCAAGATAGACTTCAGATTGTGTCACCCTAGAACTCCTTTGACCTAGAAAAAAAGTACAACAGGAAATTCTTAAGAATCTCTGCGTTTAAGCATAAAGCTTTAGATTCTGGGCATGCACTTCAGGAAAAGTTCTTTCACTGAAATCAGTTTTCACCTATATCATTTTCATGAACATCAAGAAACGGCATTTAGTGATTTTGCTCTCTGATTTTTATCTACATTAAAGCATAAAATGTCACTCAGCCCTTTTCTGATTACCGTCCTTTTGAAATTGGCTAATCTGAAGCCCTGCTACCTCTGTGGATGATACAGAATGAACACCGAGGAGCTGATGAAAAGGTCTCTCGCTTTCAGTTCTCCTTTAATAACTGACTTCTTAGAATATGGTAGAATTTTCCTTTTAACAGGTTTTGGGAAACTCTCCAATGTTCTGAAATATTCTTAGTCCTGGCTTTGTGATTGGTTCTGTGGAGAGGCACCGAGTCTCTTTTGGGACAGCTGGGACCCTTTCTGCGTTTTCATTGTGTGAGACTGAAGTGGTGGAAACTCCCTCCTGACATTTCATTCCTTCCTCAGAGGAAGGGACTCGCATACCTAGCAATTACCAGAACTGCCTTGAGAGCTTTAAAAGAATACAATCTCCTGGGCTTTAATCTCCACAGAATCCAGGTCTCAACGGATCTGTCACAGAACAGGGAATCTTCCAAATCTAAAAGCTGGGAGACAATGGGTGGGTGATTAAGTCATAGTATATGGAGTCACATGACCTGGGTTTTGAACTTAAGACACTCACTACCCTGTAAGTTCCTTGGCTAAATAGTTAAAAGTCTGTTTCTTGGTTTCCTCGGCTATACAATGGAAATTGTCACATATACCTCACTCATTAGGCTGTGGGAGGAAAACAAAACGGAGGTCCATGTGGACATGGGCAGTCAAACGCGCGGCGCCACTGTGACCTCGGTACCTGCCGGTCCCACCACAAAAGCTGGTTGGGCCAGGTTCCTTGCTGGTAGCTTCACGAAGAGTATGGCTTTGTTTCTAAACCAGGGATTTCCAATCCTGTGTTTTTCAGGGTTGCTTGAGGCGGTTTTGAGTCACCTCTCTGGCTGCCAGAGAGATGTACAGATAGGCTGCTGTAAGGATCAGACGGAGAGATGTTGTTCTGGAAAATGTGTCGTCTCATAACCTCTGCCTCTTTGTTTGCACTTCTTGCTACTTCTGCAGAGACAGTGGACCCAGAGGGATTCGGATGTTACTTTCTGTTTCTGTTGGAGATACTTGGTTTCTGTGACAGTGGCCTCAGATATACCTGACTTCTCTTAAGCAGCATAAAGGGGTATAATTTTGGAAAGTTGCCTGACTTTTAATTTTTCCTAAGATAACTGGAGTTACTGTTTACCAAATGATGGGAATACATTATAAGAGTAAGCACTAGAAGTTTCCGTCCGTGGCCATTTTTCTGTGGTTTTATTAAAAAAAGATGAACGGGGCTGAGTGCAGTGGCTCACCCCTGTAATCCCAGCAGTTTGGGAGCCCGAGGCGGGCAGATCACTTGAGGTCAGGAGTTCGAGACCAGACGGGCCAGTTTAGTGAAACCCTGTCTCTACTAAAAATACAAAAATTAGCCATGCATGGTGGCGCATGCCAGCCATCCTAGCTACAAGGTAGGCTGAGGTGGGAGAATCCCTTGAACCCGGGAGATGGAAGTTGTAGTGAGCCGAGATCACGCCGTTGCACTCCAGCCTGAGCAACAGAACGAGACTCCTGTCTGCAAAAACATATATTAAAAAAACCGAAAAGAGGCAGAAATAATAGAACACATTGGCATATCCCAAATCATCACCTTGGACCTTGGAAGACATTCCTGCTCTGCAGGACTTCATGAGACTGACTGTCACCCAGGGTAGGCTATCAAGATTTGGGATCCAGTGGGGAAGTGGGTTTGGTTTACAGTAGATCTTCCTGTCAACAGTCAACACATTCAGTGATGCTTGGTGGGAAATCTTGCTAGCCAGCCCTTCAGAACCCTTTGCAATGGTGAGCCAAAACCCGTGACCACAATTCTTCTTTCCTTTTTTTTTTTTTTTTTTTTTTCCAGGAAAAGAAGATTTTTCAGATCCCCTGGATGCACGCGGCTAGACATGGGTGGGACGTGGAGAAAGATGCACCACTCTTTAGAAACTGGGCAATCCACACAGGTACTGAAAGGCCCTGCGACGTGTACAGAGGCAGGCACTCACGCTTAGTTTTCTTTCTATTACACATAAAATATCCCGGCTTATGACCTCACGAAGATGGCTCTGAAAAACCTGTGACTTGTCCCTAGGCACTTCCTGGACACATGGGGTACAAATTACACCTCTCCGAAGTGATGTCGCACTCATCCCATAGAATCTTAGTCCTTAAATTTCCTACAAAGGTGGTATTCTAAGAAGTTCTCTAGGTGTTACCAGGGAAATATAAACTCATTGTTTGTTTGATGCTATAAACTTTGATCGAATTTATCTCCTCCCAAAAGGTAATCAGAAAGAAATTCATTTATTTCATTTATGTAGGGAGCTATTTACAGGAACGGAACTTGTATGGGATGTTGGAGCGTTAGATGGAAAGAGGCACTCAGGCTCCCTCTGCCTGTTGACTTTTCAGCCTCTCAGTCATCTGTGTTTCTTACGTTGATGCTCCGTTCATTTATAGTTTCCTCAAGCTGTGTGGTAGAACCAGGGTGACCAGCTTGTCCCAGTTTGCCTAGAACTGTTCGGGTTTTAAAAACAAAATTCCCACATCCCAAGAACCTTCTTACCCCCAGGCACACCAGGACGATTTGTCACTGGAGATATAGCCTGGAGTGAAAAGGTTTCCTTGTACTGCCTCGCCAGCCATACCGTGTTTCCAGAAATGTCTTCCTCTGTATCTAATGTTTTCCCTCTTTTTCTTAACCTTTGTCTGTGCTGTTAGGAAAGCATCAACCAGGAGTAGATAAACCTGATCCGAAAACATGGAAGGCGAATTTCAGATGTGCCATGAACTCCTTGCCTGACATTGAAGAAGTTAAGGATAAAAGCATAAAGAAAGGGAACAACGCATTCAGAGTCTACCGCATGCTGCCCCTCTCGGAACGGCCTTCTAAGAAAGGTAAAGGTGTTTACAGACGGAAGAGCGGTCACTCAGTGTGCATCATCGTGCCTTCGTGATTTCTTCATTTCTACATCTGCAGTCGCTTCGCAGGTGGAACAGCGTGTTCATGCTGTAGGGGATCATTCCGCCCCTACTGGGCTTGGAAATAAAACTTTCAAGTGGCCAAAGGTAGTAAAAGATGCATGTGGAATTCTGACCACGCACAGACTAAAACAACAGGTTCATAGAGAGGTTCAGGAAGAATTATTTAACCTAAGGGAAAGGTTTCTCTGGAGGTACTTCATGAATTAATCCAAAACTACATATTTTTTTTTTTTTTTTTTTTTTTTTTTGCTACAGGAAAGAAACCAAAGACAGAAAAAGAAGACAGAGTTAAGCACATCAAGGTAATCTTGGGTGGTTCAGAAAGTCGGAGTGGGATCTTATTAATGACTTACGTTCTGCCTTATAAAAATGAGTCGCAGGCCCTTTGTGGAGTGTGTCATCTTTCTTCCTTTGCCCGCGTGTCTTCTGTGCTTTACGTGTTTGCTCTTCGGCATGTATCCACTTGCAGACATAGGTACACGGGCCCCGCCTCATCCCGTCTCCATGGGAAATTTATGAATGAAGTCACAGATTGACACAGTGTGCTCGGCAGGCTGAGGCCTCCATCTGGCCACCACAGCCTCTGCCAGCGGTCACTTCGTGCCAGCTAAGCTTCACACTAGCTTATGTCTCATACTCTTAACTGTATTTTCAGGCTATTAAATATACTCTAATATGTGTGAAATGTTATATGCCTCTATAAAATGTATGAACTGTATTTTATACACATTTCATCATGGGCCCTTTGGTGGGGGGCACCGTGGTCAGCCTCAGTACTCCATCAGCACAGCTCTCAATGGCTGCCTTCTGTCCACTGTGGAATTGTCTCTATACCCCACAAGGGTTTTCCATGGGATGTGCGTATGTGTGAGCTTCTCACTAGGCTGTGTAGTCTGAACTCCCTGCAGCTTAAGGATCTTCATGGACAGATTAGGTGGCCCTTGTTAAATAGGGAGAGAAGAGCCAAATATTCCCCGCAAAACCGGGGACAAGCTTCACTTGGTGAGCAGAAAGCAGACACTGCAGTCACAGACCCAGGAACCTCAGAGAGACTATCTGGCTCGATGGCCTCTCTTTGCAGATGAAGAGATGGTGGCTTGAGAGAGTTGAGTGACATGAACCCAGGGTCACCTGGATACTGAGAACTGAACTTGAAGGAGAGGCTAATTATACTGATTTATAATCTAGAATAAATGTTAAAGAAAAAAAAGAAAGCAGACCATTCAGACAGCACAATGTTTACAAACAAGCCACTACTTTAGAATTAAAAAAAAAAAAAAACCCCAAATAATATGCTTCTGATATAAAGTTAGACTCATGAAGGTAGTTAGATTGTGAGGAAAGACTTAGATAAATTGTTGAAGTTTTAGAGATAGTTACTTGTGCAATGGAAAAATAAATATTTTAAGCAGGTGTTTTTGCAGTGATACTTTCAGTTTCACTTTCTATATATATACATATATATTTTTGAGTCAGAGTCTCATGCCGTCACCCAGGCTGGGGTGCAGTGGTGCAATCTTGGCTCACTGCCACCTCCACCTCCCCAGTTCAAGCAATTCTCCTGTCTCAGCCTCCTGAGTAGCTGGGATTGCAGGTGCTCACCCCCACACCCAGCTAATTTTTTTATTTTTAGTAGAGAGGGGTTTCACCATGTTGGCCAGGCTGGTCGTGAACTCCTGACCTCAGGTGATTAGCCTGCCTCAGCCTCCCAAAGTGTTGGGATTACAGGCGTGAGCCACCACACCTGGCCCCAAAACAGTTTTTTATAGTTCAGCTTAATATAACGTTTGAAGCAAATTCCATACCTCTTCCATAATAGTTCAGTATATGTATTTAAAAGTTAAGTGCTCTGTAAAAATACCATCATTATTGTACCTGAAAAAATAAGCAACTTCTCTCCATATCAGTGAATATCCTGCCAGCGTTAGAGTTTCAGTTGTTCCATACATGTTTTAACTTTCATGTGGTTTGTTTACTTATATTGAGACCCATATAAAATCCACATGTGATTTTTGAATGTCTTTTAAGTATTATTTTTTCTTCTTTTTTTCCTTTTGAGATGTAGTCTCCCTCTGTTGCCAGGCTGGAGTGCGCTGGCGCGATCTCAGTTCACTGCAACCTCCGCCTCCTGGGTTCAAACGATTCTCCTGCCTCAGCCTCTTGAGTAACGGGAACTACTGGTGTGCGCGACCATGCCCAGCTAATTTTTGTATTTTTAGTAGCAACGGGGTTTCACCATGTTGCTTAGGATGGTCTCGATCTCTTGACCTCGCGATCTGCCTGCCTTGGCCTCCCAAAGTGTTGGGATTACAGGCGTGAGCCACCGCGCCCCGCCAAGTATTTTTAAGTATATATGTTTCTCCTATATTACCTCTTAAAACATTTATTTATTTATTTATTTATTTATTTTACAGTTGAACAAACTTCGTTGTTAACCATATCATTTCTCAGTTTTTGTTATGTTTTGTTTTGTTTCTCGAGACAAGGTCTTACCCTGTCACCCAGGCTAGAGTGCAGTGATGTGATCATGGCTCACTGAAGCCTCAACCTCCTGGGCTCAGGTGATCCCTGCCTTCGCCTCCCTTTAGTAGTCAGCTCTACAGGTGTTTGTCACCAAGAATGGATAATTAAAAATGTTTTTTTAATAGAGGTGAGGTCTCACTCTGATGTCTAGGCTGGTCTCAAACTCCTGAACTGAAATGATCTTCCTGCCTTGGCTTTTCAAAATATTGGAATTACAAGTGTGAGCCTGGCTGAGTTTGTATTTTTAAGGCCTACGTTTTGATTCATGCTATTTAGTCAGAAAAGTATAGCTTCCTCACAAATGTGTGATTTTGAAGAACCTGCTACAATTTTAAGTGTGACCGAAGCGTACTTACTACTATTTTCCTGTCATCTAGCTGAGTTCCTGGCCCAGAACAGATCTCTAATAGGAATTTGATCACTGATGAGATGCATGAGCATTTGTGGACTAAACAGAGGCATAAAGAAGTAGGATATAGCCGGGCGCGGTGGCTCAAGCCTATAATCCCAGCACTTTGGGAGGCCGAGGTGGGTGGATCACGAGGTCGAGAGATCGAGACCATCCTGGTCAACATGGTGAAACCCCATCTCTACTAAAAATACAAAAAAATTAGCTGGGCATGGTGGCGTGTGCCTGTAATCCCAGCTACTCAGGAGGCTGAGGCAGGAGAATTGCCTGAACCCAGGAGGCGGAGGTTGCGGTGAGCCGAGATCGCGCCATTGCACTCCAGCCTGGGTAACAAGAGCAAAACTCCGTCTCAAAAAAAAAAAAAAAAAAAAAAAAAAAAAAAAAAAAAGAAGTAGGATATGTGGGGCGCAGGTGAGGGGTTTTCCATTAGGATGCAGATTTCATTTCATAATCGCAGTTAATGGAGAAATAAGAATGAACAGATGTCACCTTTTCAGCACACTTCGCTCACATGTATCTGCTGTGTTCCATCGAATGCCAGATGCCAATGTTGCTAAGATGCACCGTTATTTCATGTATGTCTTAGAGAAACTGCTTCCGATGAACCCATGACACATGATGGATCGTAAGGCACATCCTCTTTCAGGGCTGTGGCAGTGTGAGGAAATGTGCATCTTAGAGTCCATGCCACGTGGTGGTCCCTTCGTTTGAGATCTCTGCGGCCACATCAGCATTGCGGTGTCTTCACATGACCACCAAAATGCGCAAGTTGTGGAAGGCACAGTCCTGGGTGGGCTTGGTCATCCTGGCCCAGGGAAGTAAGTGAGAGATCTTAGGTACAGCTGTGAGGGTCAAGATCACCTTAGCCAAGTGTGTTTTATGAAGTCCTTGTGCCATAAAGATATGGCTCATACCTGAAACTTTCCCCTCCAAAGGACCTGATTCCTTCAGCAGAAGGCAGATGATTCACCAGACCTAAGCCAGCCTAACTTGAATTTAAATCTGCTTGCATTGTGCTTTGCAGTGTAGCAGGGAAGCTCGGAAGTAGCCAGCGGGCTTCCGGAGTTCTGGACTTCCTGGCTGTTCAAGCCATTGTGTGGACTCAGTGTCTCTGTGGAGTGTTTGAAAAGTGAACTCCCAGGGCATCTGGAATTGGACAGTCAGAGGACAATTATTAGCTGTTAATATATTACTTTTTAATTGTACATCAAAATACCCAAGCACTGGCCGGGTACAGTGACTCACACCTGTAATCCCAGTACTTTGGGAGGCTGAGGTGGGCGGGTCATTAGGTCACGAGTTCGAGACCAGCCTGGCCAATATAGTGAAACCCCGTCTCTACTAAAATACAAAAAAATTAGCCGGGCGTGGTGATACATGCCTGTAGTCCCAGCTACTTGGGAGGCTGAGGCAGAAGAATCGCTTGAACCCGGGAGACGGAAGTCGCGAGCCAAGATTGTGCCACTGCACTCCAGTGGGTGTGACACAGTGAGATTCCATCTCCCTCCCCTCCCCCCAAAAAGAAAAGAAAACCCCCAAGCACTGAGTTAATATATTCTGCGCAAATATACTAAACCTACTTAGTCTACTCAAATATGTAACTGGATAGACTGTAGATTTCTTCTGCTGAGAAAATTTGTCTTTTATGTGGTAACTAGGTATGAAAGTTTGCTGTTGAAACAAGCTTTTTCCAATCTTCAGCTCAAGTTGAAGTTTTAATTAGCAAACAGTGTTTACAGCATGTAGGCCAAGTGTTAGAATTTTCTTGGGGTCACTCATGATTTATCTCCATGCCTTATGTCCCCCAACAAATCATTTCCCCGAGACTGGAAGACCCAAGGCCCATTGGCCATGTGGTAGGTGCAGAGACTGCCTGAGCATTCTCTGACATTTTCTTTTGTGAGTATATCCCTACATGCTGAGTGAGCCATGTTTTCCTGGAGCTAAGCCCCACCTGTGCGGCAGGAACTAGATATCTAAGGAAATAAGAACAAGAAAAACAGCTGGGTACAGTGGTTCATGCCTGTGGTCCCAGCTACTCAGGAGGCTGAGGTAGGATTGAACACAGGGGTTTGAGGCTGCAGTGAGCTATGATTGCACCACTGCGCTGCAGCCTGGGCAACAGAGCAAGATCCCTTCCCCGCCTCAAAAAAGAGAAACAACAGTGAGCGATCCTGGATTCTACATCATCAGTGCATATATATGTTTTGGAAAATAGCACGGAACGGTTTGCTCTGTGGGACTTCAGACAAGGCCAAGAACAGGGTAGAAGTAGTTAAAACAGAGGGGCACTGGTTGATATTTTTGAGCTGATTCCAAGTTCCCAGCTATGATTATTGTCTCTGAGTTCTCCCTGTGAGGGGCAGGTTCATCTCCCTTTTATACGTTTAGGAAATGGATGCCCAGGGAGGCTGATTGATTTTCCCAAGGCTGCACTGCTTTACAGAGCTGAGATTTGAATCCAAGTGTGTCCCCTTGGTGCTTCATAGCCTCTGGGGCCTAAGCCAGGCCTTGAGGGATGGACAGGGTCAAACCGTGGTCCTTCCCCAGCACTAAGGGCCTCAGCAGTGAAGGCCTTGGAGGTTAGAGTTGGCTTGTCTTTCCTGGATGAGACAGGAAACTGGCTTAATTAGAGCAGGAGTTTGTGTGAGGGAACAATGGGAAATCCAGGCGTAGGTGGGGCGGGTGGAAATGGGTACTTCCTGCTTCAGAGGGTTGTTTGCAGCTGAAATATACATGCCTTGAAACTGTACAGTACTTCCTGATCAAAGCGTTACTATTGTGAAGGCGATAGAATTGGGAAGGGCTGCTAAAGTCACTTGGTGAAGATCAGGCCTGGTCTGTATTTGTTCTGAGCGCAGACCTATGGGGTAAGCAGATAGGCATTCAGCTGCTCTTTCTTATAGAGCTGTTGGCTCTAACAGTGACATGAGCTGGATTAAAACGCGGTGCGCTCCCTGGCAGGGCTGCTACTGCTGATCCTCTCACTGGTTGGAAGAGGTCTTCAGTTTTGAAACTTTAATAAAATGAAAACGCATGCCAGCAGCTCACTTGAAAAACAGATAACACGAGGGCTGCCCTGGGTGAAGCAGCTTATCGGGCTGATTCTGCCTACCCGGGATACTCCCTTCCCATGTGGTGGCTCAGGAGGGGGCTCTGAGTCCTGTTTGAAAAGCTTAAGGACAGTTGTATGAAATGACACAGTTGAACTCCTTGGAGCACTCAGAGCAGGAGGGAATTGATACGTAAGGGAGGCCTTTCTCACCAGGGTGGGAAGGAGTCCAGGGCAGGGGCGGGAGCTGGGCCACTGGCATGGATGGGAGGAGACGATTCTCCAGAAGGTGGAAGAGGGTTTAGAGGATGCGCATAAGAGCGGCCTAAAGAGGTTCTCGCCCCTGCGGTTCTCGCCTTCAGAGGGGATGTTGGGAAGAGAAGTCGTTTTGTGGAGAGGATGTTTCACTTTGGACATGCTGCCTTTGACGTGACAGAGCACGCTGAGAGCAAATGCCAGCTCGAAAGTTGGAGGGCATGCGCTCGGGTGAGTGCCCCAACCAGCAGACGTATGTTCGTTTACCTGAGAATGGCGCTGGTGGCTTTGGAAACCGATGCCTTCAAAGGCCCACGGAGGAGAGGCAGAGAAAAGTGAGCCAAGGAGAAACGTCCAGAGGGAAGTGGCAGTGACAGAAAGGGGGACGAGAACGGCGATGGCCTCTTTCCGAGGAAGGAAGGTGGCTGTGGGACCGGGCGGGAGGCCCCAGTCTGGCTCACAAGAGCTGCTGTTCTCAGTGGCATTGCAGCCTCTGTGCTGGGTGTGTGCACTCGCCGAGGGCCAGTTCCCTTGGACTTGTGAAGTCCAGCTGTCAGCTGACACGTTCTGCTAGCACAGACCTAGAGATGCCCTCACATTTGATGTCCTTAAACTTAGCTTCAAAGAGACTGGCTTTGCACAGATGAATTAGAGCATTTGGGAAGGTGGAAGGTGGGCTTGCGGCCCATCATACGGGGCTTCAGGGACAAGGGGCATTAGCTCAGCGTTGAAACAGCATGGGCTTGGAGTCCCTCTGCTGTCCTCCACCGCCGGTCCTTTCCCCAAGCCCATTCAGCAAGTGTACCTGCAAGACCGGCCGAAGGCGTATTATTTTACCCGTCTCGGGAAGCCTGCTCCTGCCCTTGAACTCTCTCGTGCCAGTTTGCTTTGACTTAAAATCCCTTAAACTGTGGACCAAACCTTGGATTCTGTAATTATAGCAAAGGTCCTTGAGCATCAATGCATGCACGGTGGGCGGAGCTCATGCACGGTGGGCGGAGTTCATGCACGGTGGGCGGAGCTCATGTATCCATGGACACCGAACCTTGGGTTTCATCGTTATAACAAGTGTTTCAGAGCATCAGTGTTTGGTGCGGTTCATGCCCCACAGAGGAGTCTGCACCCAAGCACAGTGTTGTTTTTTTTTTTGGCGGGGTTGTAGGGGCTATCTTTGGAGCAAGGTGAGAAAATTAAAAGCCAAGAAAGCTACGGGTTAGTCGATTTACAGAAGAACCTATATCTAAAGTGAGAAAGGGAACAGAAAGAGGAGATAGGAGTCTTGGCCAGGATGAAGCAGGCCGCGATATGGGGCAGCAGAGCAGGAGGCAGTTGAGCCAGGGCAGGAGTGGCGTGGGGGCATCGGGGCTCGGAGGGGCTTCCGGTGAAGGCCGTCAGGGTCTGCAGGATCTCTACGTGCATTTTACACGGAGAACTCCACACCCCTTTCCTTCATTTGAGATCCTTGGATTTTAATATAGCTTAGATTTAGATATTCCTACTTCTAATCATTTCAGACACCTTGACCCAGTTTAGTGAAGATCCTTCTCTCCTGGGCCTGTTCTGCATGGAGGCGTTTTAGGGAGCTGGTTCCGTTTCACTGTGCCATTGCCTGTACTGAGCGACAGTATCAATGAAATGATTGCACTGATGGCATTGAAATGACAGCGTTTTGGCCAGGCACAGTGGCTCACGCCTGTAATCCCCGCCCTTTGGGAGGCCGAGGCGTGTGGATCACGAGGTCAGGAGTTTGAGACCACCCTGGCTAACACGGTGATACTCCATCCCTACTAAAAATACAAAAATTACCCAGGTGTGGTGGCACATGCCGGTAGTCCCAGCTACTCAGGAGGCTGAGGCAGGCCAATTGCTTGAACCCAGGAGGCGGAGGTTGCAGTGAGCTGACATCACACCACTGCATTCCAGCCTGGGTGACAGAGTAAGACTCCGTCTAAACAAAAAAAAAAAAAAAAAGAAAAAAAAAAAAAGAAATGTCAGGGTTTCTTTTGGGGATGAGGGGAATAACAGTGTAACAGTTCTGGGGGTAGTGTCTCCCAGCCTCCGCTGTAGAATAGACGAAGCCATTACAGAAGTGGTCAGTGCAGGATGCAGGGTAGGAATGGAGAGAGTGGAACAGTGTTCAGAAGAGTGTCTCGGTCTCCACTGGATTTAGGGCAAGATACAAGGGCTTCTTAAGACATAAACCTCCTGGAATTTAACCATAGTTCATGACCAAAGACAGACTTCAGCTGCCATGTCTCCTCAGGCTAACAGTAGCATGATCTTGGAAAATTAATTTAGTCTCTGAGTCATCATTTTCTCAAGTGATAAAAGTATCACTTGTTGCTAATTAAACTGTAGATCACGTGTAGCACTTAGAGATCTTCAATGGAGAAATCAGAATTAGTTTAGGTTTTAAAATATGTGCAAGCCTGTCTGCCTCATTACTTTTATGGGAAACCCAGAAACAGAATGAATTTAAAAAGAATAATAAGGTCAGACAGCAACAGAAACCCATACAAATGAGCTGTTCTCTCAGGACTTCTTCAGGGGCCTGTGTTTAGTCCTTTTTGAGGGAGCTGAGGAAAGGGAGGTGGGATAGTGAAGCGTGGGGCATGCATGACTCGGGGTGGGGAGACCCCGGTGTCATTGAGGATGCCATTGAGAAAGGAGGCTGACATCAGAGAGGCAGAGAATCGTAGCAGTGTCAGACAGCTCAGGCTGACACACAGGGACAGCATGCTCCTTCCCGTCAGAGGTCAGAGTCTGGGGCTGCAGGGGAAGCGATTTGAGAAGAGGCCACTGCATTTGGGAGAGCAGAGTTTAGCTGGGGACCTTTGGTAACGGTGAGTACTTACTAATAATTGCCCTGTACGTAGTTGGTTCATTGAATCTTCTCCTTATCCCTACCACGTGGGTCCTATTACTGTCCTCAGTTTACAACTGTCCGCAGTGCCCTGGGGTGGCTTGCAGAGGTTGAATAAGGACCCGCAACTAGTGTGCAGTGAAGACCCCAGGCTTTGTCCCAGGCCCTTCTGATTCCAAAGCCGGATCTCTGAAGACCTGGTGGGAAGCTTGATTCTGCAGGAGGAGGGCAGTGAGACCGCAGGTACTAATGCGGGCCCAGGTGGAGAGGCGAAGTCTGGAAAGGCAGATGCTGGGTGGGAAGTGTGGCTGGAAAAGAGGAGAGAACCTGCTGGCTCACTCAGGTCACAGGCAAGTGGTTTTTTTCCGGAAAGGGCAGACTTTTTACAGGGACGTGATCATAGCTCACTGCATGCTCAAACTCCTGGGCTCAAGGTATCCTCCCACCAGCTCAGTCTTCCAAGTATCCGGGACAAGAGGCATGCACCACCACACCCGGCTAATGTTTTCATTTTTTGTAGAGACAGGATCTTGCCCTGTTGCTCAGGCTGGTCTCGAACTCCTGGGCTGAAATGATCCTCCAGCCTCCGCCTTCCAAAGTGCTGAGATTCCAGGGTGAGCCACCATGCTTGGCCCAAGAAAGGGCCGACTTCTTCTTTAGAACTTGTAAAAGAGAAGAGTGCAAGATACTGGGGAGAGAGTAGAAGTCAGGCCTTGTAGGGATGGAGGTTCTGGGCCTGCCCCGACCTTCAGGACATCTGGTAAGCCAGGCAGTGTGTGGTTTCTTTAAAAACGGAGCTCCACAGTGAAGGGATGCCTTTGAAGTCATGTTACTAAGGTGGGAGTTTGCCAGGTAGGATTAGGAAGGGGGAGGTTATTTCCCCTTCTTCCGTTAGTGACTTTTTGAGGATTTGGGGAGGATTGATTCCAAGTAGTGTCTAAATAAGCTGATAAGAACACCCACCGTGTTTCAGAGCCGACCACTCTGGACCTTTCCAAGCACAGTCGCGTCTACTTGCATGCACCTCTGCTTCCAGTCCGTGCTCCTTCTGCTCTCCACCCTCTTCTTCCGCTTTGGATTCCTTGGGTGTTGTCATGTGTGGCTTTTGTCCGACTTGATTGCTATCAGAGCAGCGGATGCAAGCTTCCCTTGAGTGCTGCATGTCAGCAGGCACCTCGGGGCTGGCTTTGGCGGAGCTGCTTGGTACCTCAAAGGGAATGGAGGGTTCTGATTCACTTGGAAAAAAGCACACGTTAAGAGCTCCCATAAGGGAAAAGAATTCGTTCTCATTATTTTATCCGTGTGCACGCGCAGCGTCTTGGGCTGGATGGGATATTCAGCCACCCGAAGGGCGCTGATGTAAGGCCATTGTGTGGGGCTGGCCGGCTGGGCTCAGGCCAGGGTTAGGCCCTTGTGCTCAGCCAGCCATCGAGTGCAGGGCACTCAGGTGGCCACAGGCCATGGCAAAACCTATCTGCAGGGAATTCATCCACAACTTCCTCTAGGTTCCTGTCCTTGGGCCAATCATTGAGGCAGAGCTTTCCCTAAGAAATAGTTATGAAAGAGGTGGCACGATTCCTTCCTTAGGAGAAAGCCAGGCATTGATTCTTTTGAGCTCGAGGGGGAGAATGTGGAATCCCCGCAGTGCACATTTTACAGAGACAGCAGTGCAGCTCTGCGTAACCCCATGGCTATTGTCTGCAGGTGGAAGCATTTCCTAAAGGCAAGCCAGATGGGCCGGTACCGTTTCCTGGAAGTGAAATAGAAGGAGCTATATACCCAGCAGCGTACCCTGTGCAGAAATACGCTTTCACACAGGCCAGTTTAAAGAAGCAGGGAACGAATGCATTCAGCAGCTGAGCATGAGTGACTCTAGTGTTAAAGAAAGTAGGCAGAGGGTAGAATTTCAGCTAAGAGAAGGGAGGGGAAAGGAAGTGTTCTCAATTCTTTTTTCTTTTCTTCTTCCTAGCAAGAACCAGTTGAGTCATCTCTGGGGCTTAGTAATGGAGTAAGTGATCTTTCTCCTGAGTATGCGGTCCTGGCTTCAGCTATAAAAAATGAAGTGGATAGTACGGTGAACATCATAGGTAAACTGTTTTGACATCTCATTTTTTATACATATGAGCAGCCCCACCCCCCCGCCCGGGGCCTAAAATTTGTACAACAGTGAACTTCAAATAACATAGTCAGTGGGAGGAGGTCTTGGAATCATCTCAGAATGCAAGCTCCAGCCCCCAGATTTCCAGGCTGAGAAATGAAGGCTTTTGAGGATCAGATGATTAGACGGGTCAGTCTCAGTGGAAGAAGGCTGGGGTGATCTCCCAGGAGAAATTGTTAGTTTCCCAGCGGCTCGTGGCTAGCGATCCCAGTCTTTCACTATTTGGTCACATGGCCAAGAAAGTATTTATTTAACTTGGGAACCAAGGAGAGGAAAGATTGTCCTCACGAGTCCTCTCAGCAACCGCTTCCTGGCAGACAGAGAAACTGAGGCACAGAGACATGTTGCCAAAGGGCCCACTGTAATTCAGCAGATACTTTTGAGCACCTTCTGTAGATCAGACTCAGTACGAGGAGCAGGAAATAGTTGGAGGAGGGCCAATTTCTCTTTTCATGGAGGGACACAGATAGTCAACAAAGACACCCACAGATAGCTGCAGCATTACCATTTGTGGTAAATACTGCAAAAGAAAAGAAAGGAGAGAGAAAAACCAAGGAACCAAATTTAGATTGGAGGTCTCAGAGGAGCAGTGCTTTCCCTCCTTGGTAATAGTTGAACAGCCTCCAGATGTAGCTGGCCATGCCCACCCCCGAGGAGGGCAGCATCTTTACACTGAAGAGACGTGTCATTCCTTCTCACTTGTGTGGACAAATGCACAGGTGTGGTGCCCAGTAGACCTCACCCTGCTTTCCCTTTAAGGGGAAGGAGGAGAAAATAAAGTCCTGGTTATTTTTACTTTGTTTTAGCATTGAATTTTTGTTGTATGTGTGGTGCCTCCTGTTTTTAGGAAACAGAAGAAGCCAGCAACACGCTGGCTTGTCCTGACCACTCTGCTGGCCTCTTGCCGAGGTTAGCAGTGCTTTTTTGTATTGAGACCATCTCCCGGGTAGTGTAGAAAGTTTACAGGTGCAGACGTCCTGTCTGACTGGCCGAGGCAGTGCTCTAGAACCCTGGTGTGTTTCTTGATAAAAGACAGCCCCACCCTTCAATAAAGCAAAGCTTGCTCCGAAACCAGACAGAGCAGTCTGTAGTGACTAGGCATATGGCAATTAGGAAGTCATGGTGTTGGGATTTTGGTCTTAATTGTGGCTGCCCAAAGTGCCCCTTATAGGACATTCTTTTTTCTTTGGTGATTGTTTCCAGATTTGCCTGTCTTTATCTATAGTGAAGCTCAAGCAGCTTTTTAAGGCAAGCCTGTCAACCCACATACCAACGTGGGGTCCCGAAGGCGTAGGAGAGCGGATTCCCAGCTCACAGACCAGCCTTAGGGTCCCCCTGAGGGCCTCGCAGTCAAACACAAGCTTGGCAGACTCTGGCCCCAGCACTTGCTGTGGTTTCAGGATGCCCGGAGGTGACACAGGCTGTGAAACTGGGTCTTCGCCTCTTCCCATATCCTCTGCTTCCCCTTCTTTTTGCCGTATTTTCTTGTGCTTCAGATAGACACTTTATTTATAAGATAAAGAGCAGCTCTGGGGCGAGTGTTTAGATGGAGGGCACCCCGTCTTAGGAGGTCACTCATGCTGTCAGCTGTGCCCCATGCCTTCTTCCTGGAAGCCGAGCTATTCACCCCTTAGGAGAAGGGACCTGAGACAAGGCGTTCAGTGTTATCCACACCCCTGGAACGCCGTCAGCAAGATGAAATCCCTATGAGGTGTGAGCTATTACATCGCAATCTAACCAGACACAGAAGCCGTGGCAGACTTTATTCTCGGCTCTGGGTGCCAACCAGCTACCTGGGCAGTGGAGTTGGGCTGCTGTGTTCTCAGCCTTAAGAAGTTTTTATTTATTCAAGAAAGCTGTCATCTTTCTGTGAGGCTGTGTGTTATCTTCTCCTTTCCCCGTCCCTGGCTGCCGCCACTCAGTTATTATCACCTGTCAGCTCCTCCGATCTTCTCTCACCATTCTTCTCAAGCCCATCCCCTTCTGTTTCTGATACTGCGTCTGGTCCTGCGGTGGCTGTCACCTGGGCTCTGCTTCCATTCTGCCTTCCCGTGATTCTTCTCACAGAATACAGAATGCCAGTGTCATCATGTCACCGCTGCCCCCGAGAGAAGGACTTGAGTTCCCCCAGGGCCCTGGGTCTGGCATGACCTGGGCCCTGCCTACCACTTTCATACCTGTCTTTGAACTTGAATTACTCTGAACAAGTTAAGCTCCCTATGGCTGCACATAGAGACGGTGAGGCTGGTGGTGGGTCTCCTTACTGTGACATGGCTGCAGAGGCTCTGCCCCCAGGCACAGTGAGGAGGGGACCTGTGGCAGTTCCAGCAGGAAGTGTAGCTCCAGCCCAACACATCTCATCCACATGTCCACTCCTATAGCATTGAGACACTGGTGAGCTCTACGGAGTGTTTACTGGGATACGTGCTGTGCTTCCCTTTGTGTGGTAGCCTGAGATGCTGTTTGCTCATGGGCTGTAGGGTGCATGCTGCTCCACGCCACTCTCGCCTCCTCCGTCACCCTGGTGAGGTGTGTGCAGTCTGCAGTCGGGGGCAGCCTGATCCAGGCACCTACAGACCCCTGTCTCTGACTCATGGCTCTCGAGTGCCCAGACCAAATCATGGCTGTATTTTACACCGAAAGAGCTCGAGATTAGAAGTCAAAAGACGTAGGTTCTAGACCTAGTTCTGAAGTTTTTCATTGACCACGTGACTTTGTGGGAACTCCTTAATTTTTTGAAATTCAATTTCTATGTAGATTGGAAATCATATGCAATTATTTATAAAATGGAAATATTTACAATTTAAAATTACGTAGAAAATGGATAATCATACTTTTCCTGCCCATCTCACAGAGTTATCGTGAGGATCAAATGAAATGTACAGATAAACTTCTCTGGGGCTAGAAGGGGGTAAAATGATATGTTATGATTATGATATTACCAAAATCATATTAAAATATATTTGATTAAGAGAAATAGCCTCCATCTGTGCTGTGTCATCAGGGCTGGTGTAAAGTTTAACTACTGAAACTTTCAGACGGGGTTGGGGAAATTTCCCTGTCTGATGCCCTGCTGATGGCCTGATTTTATATGCCTGCTAATAAGTTTCATTCTTGACTCTGCAGCTACCTGGGTAACCTTAACAATTTACCTGACCTCTGGGTTTTAGCTTTTTTCAACTGTAAAATGATAGGACCAGACCACCTCTAAGGACCCCTCTGTTTCTAATAATCTGCTTTAAGCACTTTCTGTGAGGTGTGGGAGCAAGCTGCTTTCTCAGGTGGAGACCTACATTAAGTCAACAATTGCTGATAAAGTAAGAATGACCTTTTGAGGAATCAAACCGGTTCATCAGTAACCAGCCATAAATAATATTGTTATAATTCTCAGCAGCTAGATTCAGATAAAATTGCATTCCTGTGGGTGACTCTTTTCAGATGTGCTGACTTTAATAAACTGGATAAAGTTAGTGGATTTCTAGTTCTTCTGTTTGGGAATTTCCCTGGCATGCAATAGAGAACTGTTGAAAAGAAATGTCACTATTAGCTATGAGCCCGAGGACTCACTAAGGTGAGATTCAGAAGTTTTTATCCTGAGAGGGACTAAGAAAGCCAACAGTAGCTCAGTTTTGACTTCATTAACTCTCTCTGTTAGGGAGACCTTAGTATAAAGAGTTGAAATTTGGAGTCAGGTAAGGCTAACCTTGAATCACGGTTCTGCTGCTGATTGGCTGTCTGACCTTGAATTATTGACATAGTTCTGTCTGGTACCGTTGTTTCAGATTTTCCAGACTGGGATCACTATTGTGCCTTCCTCGTGGGTTGTGAGGTCTTGGGAGGTGGTAGGGAGAGGCAAAGGTGAGTTCTCAGAAAGTTAGGTTTTGTCATTAGTATCAGCCAGGACACTCTTTTGTACCCAGAGGAGTGACACTTCTGACCTTACTTGCTGTAGCAGGTAAGTTTGTTATTCATGTGTCTTTTCAGCCGTCAGGAGTCAGTGCCGCTGTCTGCTTTGTCTCTTGGTCATTCAGGGAAATCAGTTGACATGGCATGTGAAAGAGAGAGAGAGAGAGAGAGAAACAGAGACTGGTTAGTGATAGTGCCGACGCGCATCTAGAGAGCATTTCGGTACTGGGATTTCCCTCCTTCTCTGATGGGCATTCACTCGAGAGTTGGAAAGTTTCTAAAGTACCCACAGTGTTTGGATGGAGAGAAGCCATTGTCCTTCACTAAGGCATAAAACAACACACTCCTGTGGGGGAATTTGGCCTGATAGGTAACATATTAACTTGGTATCCAGATCGTTGCCCAGAAAACAAAGACTGACTTTTCCGTCCTGGGCACCCGCATTCAGAATACACCTAAAATCTGCATGGACATGCTTATCTACTTTTCCCCCAAGTCATGTATATTAAGTGAAATACAGTAAAATTCACCCCTTTTTAAGGGGCGAATACAGTTCTATAAATGTTGACAGATGCACTCATTGGTGTAACAGCCACCATACTGAAGACAACGTTTTCATCACCCCGACATGTTTCCTCCCTGGTCCCCGGCCCTAGCACCCACCTCCTGCTGCCTTTATCACTTCTTGTAGGTTTCAGGAGTCCACTTGCCAGAAGTCTTGACATTTTCTGGAAAACATTGTCACGTCCCGTATTTGCAGATTGTCACCAACCCCTGCAGGACTCAACTCCGGTTTCAGTCAGTGAGCCTCGGCCCCTTCTTGTGTCCGTGTATTCAGTGGAGAGTTCCTGAGCACCTATCTGATGGGTGCTGTGAGCGTGTTCATACTTTGGTTGAGGAGAGACACTGTTGACCCATTGAGAGCTCCTTCCGGGTATATAGAGTCAACTGGCAGAACGAGGCCGGAAGTCCAGAAGTGTCTCAAGGTCTCTTCCCGTTGTAATTTCGGCAGAGCAAGGGGGACAGTGAATGAGAGGCACCCAGGGGAGAGAGGTCAATCCGTGCTGGGGGGTCAGGAAGGGGCTCCAGAAGGCAGGGGCATCGTGAATGCTGCCTGTTTCTCAACCCCTACCCCCAGCCCCCTGCCTCACTGAAGGCTTTGATTCCTCAAACTGGAAAAACCCACTGCACTTCTTCAGCTTCCATCACATGGCCCCCTTCTTTTTCTTTTCTTTCTTTTCACGTGTTCATGGCCTTAAACTTACTCTCTGGATGGTCAGTCGCTGGCCTGTAGCCATGAATATGAACTTCTTATACCCTGGATTCGTGGCTGCATTGACCGGCTGCTCCTCCTAGCTCTGGGTGGCAAAGTCTGGTGCAGGTGTTCTCAGAATCTTTGTTAGTTGAATAACTGACTTGGGCATCATGGGGAAAAGCAGTGAGAGAAAGAATTTCCGGTTGGAACAAAGGGATCTAACTAGGGGGATGCTGGAGCTGCTGGCACTGTGGGTAGCCCCAGCTAGCTGGCTGGCTTTCTGTTAGGAGCGGCATGCAAAGGAGAGATGGGTTTTGAAGTACTGGAGGTTTAAATGGCTTTGACTTAAACTTATCTAAGACCTTCACTGCCTTAGCATGCAAGGTGTCACTGTGCCCTGCCTCCTCAAACGCACACACCCCATTTGCTTTCTCCCTCCACCCGGCAGCTGCTTCTTAGGACCTGGGGTAGGGAAGGACATTATCTCGTTTTCCTGCCATTTTATTTTACTTGGCGGGAAGAGGCAGAAGAAACTGGAGATGAGGGAGGTCAGTGTCGGTCTGTGTCCAGTGACCTGCATACCTGATGTCCTCACCCTCAAATAGGATGGTCCAAAGGATGAAATAAACGGGCTTGGGAGTCTGCCTGCCATATAGAGCCTGCCTGCCTTTTCTTTAATTTTATCCCCGCCAGGAAAACCAAAACAGGACCCGGTTTCCCTTGCATTCCGTATCCTGTGGCTTTTGGACTCTTTTATCACAGCCCCAAATCCCCTTTTTGAGCTCTTTTTGTGCCTTTCCTTTCTTTATTAAGGGACCTATGAGTTGCCACTGCCCTCTAGAACCTTCCCTGCATAGAAACCAGATAATGTGCTTATCGCTCTGCAAAAAGCAATTAAAACAGGACCTTGTTTATAAAGAAAATACTTCAGAAAATAAAATACTTGGAGTGATTAAAACAGAAGCTTCTCCCTGACGCCTGGCGTCTCGAGGAGACTGGAATGCGGCCCCTTCCTGCCTAACCTGAATACTTTGCTGGTTGGTGAGACAATGGACCGGAACATAAAACACCTCACATCCTCCAAGCTGTGTGAGTTTGGACAAGTCACTCTCCCTCTCTGTGCCTGAGTTTCTTCATCTGAAACAGGATAACGATGCGTTCTCTGTCATTTTTATGGGTTAAAATGTTAAAATAACATACACAGTTATGAGTAAAATGTTGATGATGGTGGCCAAGTGCCTTGAGGACTTTGGGAATTCTTTCTTTACCTTTATTTACTGAAGCTAGTTTTCAGGGACATTTTGTCCAACCAACAGCCATATGAAGTCAGTTCTGTTTAAAATTCGGGCAGGAACTTAGGGACCTTTAGATTAAAATTGCAGTGAAATATCATTACTTACCTACGAGAATGGCCAAAATAAATAAACAGTGACAATGCGAAATGCTGCCGAGGCTGTGAAGAAATTTGATGACTCAGATGTTGCTGGTGGGAACGTAAAATGGTACGGTCACTCCGGGAAGCAGTTTGGCAATTTCTTGTAAAATTAAACATGAAATCATCATATGACTCAGCAATTGCATTCTTGGGCATTTATCCCAGAGAAATGGAAACTTATGTTCATAAACAACCTGAACACAAACGTTCATAGCAGCCTTATTTGTAATAATCAAATGCTGGTATCAGCCCAGATATCCTTCAGTGGGAGAATAAACTCATTGGTATATCCATACCGTGGAATACTCCTCAGCAATAGAAAATGAACCAGTGACTGATACACACAACAAGTTGGGTGACTCTGCAGCGAATTATGCTGAGTTAAACAAAAAAAGCCAACCCCGGCCGGGTGCAGTGGCTCATTCCTGTAATCCCAGCACTTTGGGAGGCCGAGGCAGGCGGATCACGAGGTTAGGAGATCGAGACCAGCCTGGCCAATGTGGTGAAACCCCGTCTCTACTAAAAATACAAAAATTAGCCGGGTGTGGTGGCGCGTGCCTATAATCCCAGCTACTCGGGAGGCTGAGGCTTGAGAATCGCTTAAATCCAGAAGATGGAGGTTGTAGTGAGCCAAGATTGGGCCACTGAACTTCCAGCCTGGCGACAGAACGAGACTGTCTCAAAAAAAAAAAAAAAAAAAAAACCAACCCCTAAAGGTTACTGTATGAGTCCATTAATGTAACATCCTTGAAATTAACAGGTTATAGGAATAGTTGCCCAGTGGTTACGGACAAAGAGATGGCTAGGGAGGTACTGAAGGAAGGTGGCTATTGTTACAAAGAGTGACGTGAGAGAGATTGGTGGTGATGGAACTGTGTGGTATTGACAGTGGTGGTAGGTACATGAAACTTCATTTGTGATAAAGTTGCTCTTAGTCCTAGCGCAGGCACACACTCACACAAAAGAGTGCAAGTGAAACTGAGGAAATTGGAGTAAGATGGGTGGATTGTTATTGATGTCAATACCCTGGTTGTGATATTGTATTCTAGCTTTGTGAGATATAACCAGTGGAAGAAAAGGAGTAAAAGGCATACAGGATCCCTGTATTATTTCTTACAACTGTACGTGAGTTTACGGTGATCTCAAAATAAATAATAAACAAATCGAGGCAGGTTTCAGAGCCAGGGTGGTCGGATTCCATCTTATCAGTGTTCTGGGAGCTGATGCTACTAATGTTTGCTGGAATTGGAGAGCTGACTCTATTCCACTGTGCTGAGATTTCGGCCAGCTGGACATGTTGCCCGCAGGGCCGGAAGAGAGCTGGGAGTGTGAGCAGAGCTCCCCACAGCTAGATGCGACACAGTTGGGTGGATTTTCATGGTCCTTCCTCCTTAGTAAGGTTTGATAATGTCTCTCTGGATCATAGAACCCAGAAAATAAGCACAGCACCTTCTTTCTTTCTTTTTTTTTTTTTTTTGAGACGGAGTTTTGCTCTTGTACCCAGGCTGGAGTGCAATGGCGTGATCTCGGCTCACTGCAACCTCCGCCTCCTGGGTTCAGGCAATTCTCCTGCCTCAGCCTCCTGAGTAGCTGGGATTACAGGCACGTGCCACCATGCCCAGCTAATTTTTTTGTATTTTTAGTAGAGATGGGGTTTCACCATGTTGACCAGGATGGTCTCGATCTCTCGACCTTGTGATCCACCCGCCTCGGCCTCCCAAAGTGCTGGGATTACAAGCTTGAGCCACCGCGCCCGGCCAGCACCTTCTTTCTGAGCAAAAGCAGGGAGCAGAAATTGGTCAGGTTCAGAGTCCTGTCATGTCTGCCCTGGGGCTGGGGCTGGATGCCGCCTCTGGTCCTGAGGCCTTGGCTATCACAGGGTTGAGTGTGGGATTCTGCTGAGCTGGATAGGACACGGCCATCTGTGCATGCCATTGGCAGGCATGCTGGAGACAGACCTGGGGAGCCAGGTGTTGGCCTGCTCTTCCCTGGAGACATCACCCCAGAGCTACAGAACTCAGGCTTGTTCTTCAGCCCCACGGCAGGGGACAGGTGGTGAGGGGAGCCTGGCGATCTGGCTCTGTTGGGAAAGGCCCTTCCGTCTTGAGAAAGTGTGCTAGAATTGTTAGGTCGGGAGACTTGGCATGATGACTCTCTTCTTCTCTGAAGTCGTAGGACAGTCCCACCTGGACAGCAACATCGAGGATCAAGAGATCGTCACCAATCCGCCCGACATTTGCCAAGTTGTAGAGGTGACCACTGAGAGCGATGAGCAGCCGGCCAGCATGAGCGAGCTCTACCCTCTGCAGATCTCTCCCGTGTCTTCCTACGCAGGTGAGCAGCAGGAGGAGCCTCCAGGGCGCGACGGAACTGGCCGCGCAGTCCTCCGGTCTAGGGTCTCCCCTCTCGCCACCCCATGGAGTGTCTCTCCTCTGTCCTAGAAGTTGTTCTTTTCGGAATTTTTCATGCTTTAATTTCTTGATCAACATCTTCTTGGACACTTTCGTTCTCAGAGGACAGGATCAGGATCACAGCATTTCTTTACTAAGTCACCCATAATGTTTTTTTTTTTTTTTTTCTTGAGACAGAGTCTTGCTCTGTTACCCAGGCTGGAGTGCAGTGGGATGATCTCAGCTCACAGCAAGCTCTGTCTTCTGGGTTCAAGTGATTCTCTTGCTTCAGCCTCCTAAGTAGCTGGGATTACAGGGGCGCACTACCATGCCAGCTAAGTTTTGTGTTTTCAGTAGAGACCGAGTTTTACCATGTTGGCCAGGCCTGTCGCGAACTCCTGACCTCTGGTGATCCAACCACCTTGGCCTCCCAGAGTGCTGGGATTACAGACGTGAACCACGGTGCCCGGCCTCCCATAACATTTTTATGTATGGTTAACAGATAAGATTTCTCTGGGGCAGCGGTTCATCAGAGTCTAATTTATTTGCCCAAGTTGTCAGAAACCTGGCACCGTGTTTTAATGGATTCTCAATTTGAGCAGGCTGGATAGGACCTTAGAGATGATCTCTTCCCATTCCTTCATTTCTGGACAGCAAGAGGCTTGCTGAATTGAAGGTCGTGCAGTCAGAAGTGTTTGGGCCAGGACTTGACCTCAACCTTCAGACCCCAAGCTCACTACTGGACCCATTCCATTCCACGGAGCTTACTTGTCTCTTCCACGTATTTTCTCTTTCTTTTTCTATCTAGTACAGGTTCTAATTAGGCCACTGACTGAGCCCATTTCCAATTCCCCAGGGACTTGGCCACATAATGACAGGAGTTGGCCTGGCCAGTCCCAGGAGGAAGAACAGATCCAGTGGGTTCTTCCATTCTTACAGAGTAAAAGCACGGCCCCTCTTGTTCACTGGCATTCCTTCTTCATCTCCTCCTCTCTTCCTGATGATCTCCAGTAAATTTTGTAAGAATCAATTGTAATTAGGAAATATAAATTCGGAGTCAGTGTTATTGCTTGCAGATATTAAAAATAAAAAGCAGAGGCCCCATGATGGGAAACTGCAGCTCGGCTCTAGTCAGCAGCTCAGGGATTCTTCCCAGGGCTCTTCACGTGCTACTAAACGGGCGTCCTCCAGCAGATACCACCCCCAAGACCGGCTCAGACCAGCGCTGGAATTAGAGTCGACTCAAAGGACCGGTTGCTTGTGAATTATCGGCCACTAAATCTAATCTCATTTTCCCTGAAGGCCAACTTTCTTGATTTTTTTTTTCCACTTTTAAAAATTGTGGTAAAATACATCAACATAAAAATCACCATTGTAGCCATTTTTAAGTGCACAGTTGAGTAGCATGAAGTGCATGAATGTTGTGCGGCTGTCACCGGCGGCCGTCTTCAGAACGTTTTTCATCTTGCAAAACTGACTCTCTGTCCCCGTTAAACACCAAGTCCCCTTTCCCTCCTCTACCCTAGCCCTTGGCAACCTTTTACCTATTTTCTGTCTCAATGAATCTGGCTATTCCAGGTCCCTCGTATGAGCGGAATCATAGTGCTTGTTGTTTTGTGACTGGCTTATTTCACTTAGCATAGGCCGTGGTGTACATTGACGCTAGGAACACAAGTGAAATGTGAGAATAAACCTTGGCTACAGAAAGGTTATAATCTGTCAAACAGGATAAGCTTGTCATCAGTGATTTATTCAGCGAATGCATTTTGAACTTTGTCGCCCAGGCTGGAGTGCAGTGACGCGATCTCCGCTCACTGCAACCTCCACCTCCCTCGTTCAAGCAATTCCCCTGCCTCAGCCTCCCAAGTGGCTGGGATTACAGGCGCGTGCCACCACGCACGGCTAATTTTTTTGTATTTTTAGTAGAGACAGGGTTTCACCATGTTGGCCAGACTGGTCTTGAACTCCTGACCTCAGGCAATTGCCTGCCTGGGCCTCCCAAAGGGCTGGGATCACAGGTATGAGCCACCGTGCCCGGCCCACATTTTGAACTCATATATGCCAGTCCCTGTTTGTTCCTTGCCAGTATGCCATCACAAGAACTACTATTTGTTGCAAGTTTATTGTGCCTTTGGAACTGTACTCAGTACTCGGGTGCAGTTGACTATTTGTTGTTGTTGTTTTTAGGGTTCTGCCATGTTGCCCAGGCTGGTCTAGAACTCCTGGGCTCAAGCTGTCTGCTCACCTTGGCCTCCCAAAGCGCTGGGGGTTACAGGCATGAGCTGCCACGCCTGGTATAATACAGCTGACTCGTGTAATTATAATTAGAGTAACCCTGTTGGCCTGGGCACCATCATTATCCCCATTTTAAAAGTGACAAGTCTGACCGGGCACAGTGGTTCACGTCTGTAGTCCCAGCCCTGGAAGGCCAAGCTGGGAGGATCGATTGAGCCCAGGAAATGGAGACCAGCCTGGGTGACAGAGCAAGATCCTGTCATCAAAATACGTGTGTACGTGTGTGTGTGTGTGTATGAATATAAGGCTGATGTGGGTAAAGCAGTGTGTCTAACACAGGAACAACTGGGCGCACAGCTAGACCCCCTGTGCAGTCGATGCCAAGGGCTGTCCTTGTCCCCCACCCTGGGTTCTGCCCTGGACAGCTGCACGGCTGTCATTCAGAACACAGCCACATCCTGTGACCTCATTTGATTCTCACAAGGACCCACCAAAGGAGGCAGAGCAGAATGTTTATGCCTTAATTTTACAGTAGAGCTAACTGAAGCGTGAAACACTCAGCCACTTTGCTTATATTTACATAGCGATGGCTAAAAACTCGTGACTTTCTTCTGGAACCTGCTGCCACAGGCCTCGTTGCACTCCATGTGGTTTTCTTTTTCTCCTCTTTTTTTTAGGGGGTTGGAGCTTTAGAATAGACTCGTATGTTTATCTGTTGAGTAAGACTTTTCTGAGGTCTCTCTGGGGATTCTGGAAAGACGTCTTCTTGCTGTTCTGCCAGCAGTGGCCTTTGCTCAAGCAAAAGAATCCGGAGAACAGTAGATCCATGCGGAGAGAAATGAAAATTTCATTACTCTCTCCAGGACATTTGCATGGATTTGAATGGCTTTCGGTGCCAGGATGGCAGTCAACAGGAGGTGTTGCTGGAGCCTGGCTTTTCAGCCTGGCCTCTGGTTCTTTCCGTCCATTGTTTTCGTTGTCTGGTTCTCCAGAACCTTGGCGAGGGAAGTTGACCGGATGGAGCCAAAATACTCCATCGCTGCTGCTTTTCTAGACCTCACAGTGATGTAAGAAATTTCTCCGTTACTGACTGTGGCTAATTTTAGTTCCTCAGTCAGAAATTGTATAACATTCTGCCAGGAAAGGCAGCTTTCTGATTGTATTCACCTTTCTGGCTTTATATTCTCCATTAGAGTCAGCTGTTCGCCTGTGTTTCATGGCAGAGTTCCTTTGTTTGGGCTTTTCATCTAAATTTCAGCCTCCTCTGACCACCTTTATTCATCTGTTTGGGAAACGGATGAATAAAGCTTAGTGGCTGCTGTTTGCTAGCTTTTCCCACTACTGATCATTGAACTATAATCCCAGTAGTATTACAAAGACACGTTGAGTTTTGCAAGTCTGTCTTCTCCTCTGTGATCTAAGTATTATGGTGGGAAAGAGAAGAGACAGTAAAACTTTCATACTAGGGAGGGATGTTTCAAAGGGCCACCTTGGGAAGCTCTGGCAGAAAGCCATGTCATTTAAAGGTCCATTCTAAAGTGGCCCCTCGCCTGATCTGTGGCACCAGGATTTTATTAGGCAGTTGATGGTTTAGTAAAAGAAAGCCACAGTAGAATTATGGGGGAGGATGGGTAAGAGGGGCTGGGAAGTAGACTTGAGAAGAAAGCAATCATCTGAAGGACTCACTGGCTGTAATGAGAGAGTGGAGGTCACCTGCTGACCAGCAGCCATCAGTAAAGCACCATCTGAAGGACTCACTGGCTATATGAGAGAGTGGAGGTCACCTGCTGACCAGCAGCCATCAGTTAAGCATCATCTGAAGGACTCTGCCTATAATGAGAGAGTGGAGACTGCCAGCTGACTGGTAGCCATCAGTAAAGACTTTGAGTCCTTCAGGAAACCACACGAGGCTTGCATTTTGTTGCATGGAGCAAAGACCCAATAGCTTTGAGATTAAGAGGACTCTGATTGGAAAATAATTTACTCCTGGCGAAAGTAATTGAGAATAGGGTCAATAAAAGAAATCTTTGTCAGTCTTCTTTAATCAAACTTGTACAAGAGCCTTCCAGAAAGTGCAGCAGGATGTCAGAGTGCAAAAAGGCTTTCAAGTAAAATGTATCCTCTCCCTTCCTGCAGTGTTCCCGGGATGTTTAGAAAATATGTATAGACCCAGAGAGGCATTCAAATCTGGACTGGAGTAGTGAACTAACAACCAGCATCACCCTAGAACTGGAATAGCCTTTGAGATCATCTGATCCAAGTCCTCCCGTTCCGTCCCACCCCAGATGCTTTCAGGCAAACAGACCAGAAGGGTGAAGTGAATCACTCATGTGCCTGTCGGTACTGTGCAAACGCCTTCTGCTTTTTCAGCGTGTTGGGAGTGGCGTGTGCAGCAACTCCAGACTTCTTTATTCCGTCGTATTCGAAATAAGTAAAAAACAAAAACAAATCCGAACTGATCAAAAGGGAAAGTGAAATAACTTACGTTGATAGTTTGGCAGTAACTGACCTGGAGGCGTGGCTGGAGTCGGCTTCCTCGTGTAACCGGTCAGCGTGGAAGTGGCCCTGGTGCAG
The DNA here is from genome assembly GCF_048565385.1 of Saimiri boliviensis. Lineage (NCBI taxonomy): Eukaryota > Metazoa > Chordata > Mammalia > Primates > Cebidae > Saimiri > Saimiri boliviensis. The sequence goes on along the minus strand of NC_133451.1, from coordinate 115,921,930 downwards.
TGAAACAGGGATTCAGAGGAATTGGGGCACGGGGCACCCAACAAAACACTTGGAGCCCCTGATTCCGGGGTTGCAGAGAGAAGCGCTGCCCTCGGGGAGGTTCAGGGTTCTCCGCCCCTAAGCTAAGGTACTCAAGGCCCCTTTTGAAAGCCATCAGTTTCCTATTATGCTAGGTCTTCCTAACTGCTTCAGGAGCCGTGGAACTTCAGACCTGCCGCTCTTCAACTCGCATTTGTGTCAGCTGAACACGTAAGTTCAGGGCATGTGCATCTTTTCTTATCTGCAGCTACTTCCCCGAAGCTGAAAACTGGGTACTGAAAGGAGGTTAGCATTCCAGTCCCTTTTATAGACTGTGCAAGGTCTTACCCCAGGATCTGACCTCCAGCCCCTCCTGCACCTGAGACTTGGGCTGTGCTGGAATCGCAGCCCCGAAAGCATGCTTAGTGGCGGTTCTTTGTCTGTATTTGGAGGGGAAAGGAAAAGAAGACAATGATATTTATGTAAGGTGATTAGGAGTGAAAGGCGCCTGAACATGTATGAAAGGAAGAGAGACCTTGGCTTTGGAGCACAAAGTGTAAAATGGAAAGTGGATCGTGGAATTCCCTGAGGCCCGAACAACAGGGAAGCAGGGCTGCTGTGTGCAGTGCGCAGACCTGGGATCAGAAGAGCAGTTTTGTTTTCTCTCTTCTGTGCTGGCTCAGTTGGCAACTTCGGCAAGTTTCTCAACATCTCTGTTTCTCCTTTTGTTTCTTGGGCGTGGCGGTGCTGATTCCTGCCTCCTTGGGATACTGAGCTAGCACGAGGGTTTTGTGAGGAGGGAAATTGTCTTTTTCTGTTGTTTTTCATACGTTTCTGCGTGGAAACAGTTCTTGTGCCCAGCAATGTTACGCACCTTTCCTTTAGATCACAGCTCATCTTCGTAGCTGGGATCACCGTCAGCCGAGACTGAGGGCCTCTCTGGGCATCTGAGGCTCCCAGCGTGGGATGTTTTGGGGAAACATGCCCAGTCCAAGGAGTGGTGAGATCTGTCTTCCACCTGATTATGGTCAGCCCTCCACAAACACCCAGGCCTGTGTGAAGTCACTGGAGAACGGTGGCTGAGAAGCAGGCACAGAGACTCCAGGCTGGGACCAGTGCAGTCAACATTCTTGCTGTCTTTGTTTAAGGACTGCCCTGGTGGCACGGTTTGTCCCCTTGTTCTTTAGCTTTTAATTGAGAGAGCCTGGTTTGGGGCTGATGCTGTCAGTGGAGGAATGGGCTCTGTCTGGGCTGGACCATCTCATCCCAGCTCTGCCACCAGGAAGATACGAGATAGAGGCCAGCCCCTCACCAAGGACAGGGTGGAAGGCTGGAAGGCACTAGAGCATAAGAGCTCTTCTGCGTAACGGACGATGAGAGCAGCTGCTTCCCAACTCAGGATCCCTGTGAGACCTGCATGCAAAGCCTCTGGCATGGCACTGACCCATAGGGCTCCCTAAATGTTCGCTACCTTTAGAACACGAGCTTCACCTTTGGATTCTCCTGTGTTGTGAAATGTACATGACCTAAAATGTACCATACTTTTGGGTATGGGTTATAAAATTCAGCATTGGAACTGAATGGAAGGAAGGGCAGTTAAATGTTCCCATCAGGAGGAGAAGCTATTGCAGTTACTCCTTAAGCCTTGTCTGCAAAATGAAGGGCTCAAGCTAAGTGATCTCTAAATGCCTAAATATTGCACAAACTCCGTCCTCTGTGATTTCATGTCTCAGTGGTTATGGACACTGAAAACGTTACCCACCGTTGGCATTTTATTTTACAAAATCAAAATGGTTTGACTTTTGAAAGCCTTTTTTTAAGCATAGGTCATGTGTAATCACTAGACTTTGATTCCATTAGTCCAGCTTGTTGTGCAAACCCAGTGTTAAGCAGTGCTGATACATGGAGTGTGTGCTGTGCATCGGGCCCTTGCTAGGCCTTTTCCATTTATTCTCTCACTCCCTCTTCATGTAATCCTCTTAGCAGGTGGCCATGCCCTCATTTTACAGGCGAGAAAACTGTAGCTCAGTAGAGTTGAGAAACTTGCCCAGTGTCTCACAACTGGCAGGCCAAATGGGGATGGTAACTGATTGGCTGCCATGACTGTGCAGCCACAGACTTAGGGGCTTGGAACAACACACATTTGGATCTGACAGTTTCCGTGAATCAAGAATCCAGGCGTGGCTTAGCTGGGTCCTCTGCTGCAGAGTCTTGCAAACCTGCCACGGAGGTGTTGGCTAGGGCTGCCGTCTCATCTGAGGCTCAACTGGGGAAGGGTTCATTTCCAAGCTCACATGGTTTTGGCAGAATTTCGTTTCTTGCAGGTTGTTGGACCAAGGAATGGCCTCAGTCTCGTGCTGGCTGTTGGCTGGAAGCGGTCCTTAGTTCTTTGCCATAGGAGCCTTCCCAGCATGGCCGCTTGCTTCAGCAAGGCCCGCGAGGGAGAGCGTTTCCTCTCCCAACAGGTTTCTGTGTCATGTAACATGATCGTGGACACAGGATCACATCCATCCCATCCCCTTGGCTGTACCTTATTAGTTAGAAGCAGAGGTACATTCCACCCGCACTCAAGGGAGGCAGTCCCAAAGAAAGTGAACCCCAGGAGGTGAGGATCGTGGGGAGCACCCCAGACCTGTCCACCTGCAGTAACCTATATGGCAGATGCAACTCTAGAAATCCAGGATCTAAGTCCTAAAGGGCTGAGAGTAAAGGAAGGATCCGAGCAGGAGGGGGATGACGTAGGAGAACTTCTCAGAAACGGTCAACTCTGCACTGGGACTTAATGAATCAGTTGGCCTGGGTTGGAAGAGAGGACCCGTGTGGGCATCGTGGACAGAGCTGCAGTGAGGAGGGCACCAGGGCTCAGCACCCCCTCGTGGGAGGTATGCCCATTGTAGACACAGCCCAGCCCTGGCCAGGGGTGGCTCCTCGTAGCTCTCAAGCCTGCTTTCTCTGAAGATTACAGAGTTGATATTCACTCTAGCTTCTCCCATGTAGACTGTTTGACTTTACAAAGGGAGAGAGGTGATGCCTTTAGTTACTCAGTCCGCTTTTTTATAAACACTGCCTGAGGCTGGGGGCAGCTTGATGGATAGGAATCATGGCCCTGTGTTTTTCTCTCTGCAAACAGAAAGTGAAACGACTGACAGTGTGCCCAGCGATGAAGAGAGTGCCGAGGTAAGCCGCCACCCTGCCCGCCCGCCTGCCCACCTGAGACACTGCCAAGGAAAAGCCTCCAGACCAGCTCTGGGCTTTCCTTGCTGCTGGTTACGCACCTTTCCTTTAGATCACAAGCTTCGCTTCAGGATTTTCTTGTGTGATGAAATACACATCGCCTAAAATTTACCATACTTTTAGGTTCGGGGTTATACAATTCAGTGTTGGAAGTGAATGGGAGGAAAGGGAGTAAAATGTTACCATCAGGTAGAGAAGCAGGCAAAGGGACTTGAAGTGGAGGCCAGGAAATGCTGATAACTCTTACCATTTAAACATCCGATTTCACCGGCAGAAAGAAAACAGCCTTCCCAGCCAAAAGCAGTGACCAGAAGTACACATCAGAAAATGCTAAGCAGAAGCCTCTTCCACGTGTGCGTGGCTCCCCGCCCTCTGTGACCCATGTCCAGAGCTGCTTGTGCCCCATCTTGATTCCGAGGGGGCCCTTCCCCGTCTTTGTCCCATAGATGGGGTGTGCACAATGGCGGAAGTGGCTGGAATGGAGATGGGAAGCATTCCTGCTGGACACCTGCTGGGGGTCTGTGCCCGGGTGAATGAGAGAGAGGGAGGGAGAAGGAGAGAGAGAAGCGCAGGGTTTTTGAATCCGTGGTTTCCCATGTATTAAACACTTTCACATAAAGTGCAGGCGTTCTGAAAAGGCAGATGTCCCGCTCACACGCACCCTGGCCTGATTTCTTCGAGGTCGAAGCTCTAGCCCCTTCTCTGAATGCAGCCAGCCTTGAGGCTGCTGATGCTGCGCCCTGTGGCACTGTAAGCCACCCCCATCTGAAAGCGGTCAAGCGGCATTCATTGCCCATCACTAAGTTCCTCACTGCCTTTTCTCTGAAGATGCAGGTTGGCTCTGGTTGATTGGGCCAGCACTGAGGGACTGTGAGTCACGGTGTCACCCTGACCATGGTGGCCTGGAACCTGTCAAATGATTGGGCCGAGCAGCCGGAAAGTAGGGGGACCAGAACCCAAGCTGCCGCCTTCTTTTCTTGCCTTTATAGAGTAGTCTGGTTACTGTTTCTGGGCAGTAGCAAGGGGGAATTGATTTTCAAAACAAAAGAGAAGAAAAACCATTACTTGGAGTATGACTAGCTGGGTGTAATCAGTTGAGGGATGTAGAGGTGCTAAGCCTTTGTTCATTCTGCAGTTCTCAGAAAATTCAGTTAAAGCACCAACACATGGGAACAGTGGTGCATTTTTATTTTTTCAATTTTATTTGTGGGTTGTTGTTTTGAGACAAGGGCTCGTTCTGCTGCCCAGGCTGGAGCGCAGTGGTGCGATCACAGCTCACTGAAGCCTTGGCGTCCTGGGCTCAAGCGTTCCTCCCGCCTCAGCCTTCCGAGTGGCTGGGGCTGTAGGAATGCACCTCCATGCCTAGCTAATTCTGATTTTTTGTAGAGTGAGGACTCACTACATTGCCCAGGCTGGTCTCAAACTCCTGAGCTTAAGTGATCCTCCAGCCTCAGCCTCCCAAAGTGCTGGGATTATAGGCATGAGCCATACCACACCTGGCCAGTGATGCGTTTTTTAAAAAGCCATCTAGTAGAAGGAGAAGGAAATACCTATCTTAACTGCTTTCTTTAAAGGGGCGGCCACACTGGCGGAAGAGGAATATTGAAGGCAAACAGTACCTCAGCAACATGGGGATTCGAGGCCCCTACCAGCTGCCGGGGATGGCAAGCTTCGTCACTTCCAGCAAACCGGACCTCCAGGTCACCATCAAAGATGAGAGCCGTCCGGTGCCTTACAACAGCTCATGGCCCCCTTTTCAAGACCTCCCCCTTTCTTCCTCCGTGACTCAAGCATCCAGCAGCAGTCGGCCAGACCGGGAGACCCGGGCCAGCGTCATCAAGAAAACGTCGGATATCACCCAGGCCCGCGTCAAGAGCTGTTAAGCCTCTGACTCTCCTCGGTGATTGTTGGGGTTTCTTGGCTTTGTTTGTTGTTTGTTTGTATTTTATTTTTTTCTCTCTGACACCTATTTTAGACAAATCTAAGGGAAAAAGCCTTGACAATAGAACATTGATTGCTGTGTCCGACTCCAGTACTGGAGCTGCTTTTTAACTCAGGACTCCAGCCCCTTGGTAGACGTGTGTTTCTAGAGCCTGCTGGATCTCCCAGGGCCATCGCTCAAGTTCAAGGACCAACAAGGGCAGTGGAGGTGCTGCTCTGCCTGTGGTCAAGGCCAGCAAGGTGGAGTGGATGCCTCAGAACGGACGAGATAATGTGAACTAGCTGGAATTTTTTATTCTTGTGAATATGTACATAGGGCAGCACTAGCGACATTGCAGTCTGCTTCCGCACCTTATCTTAAAGCACTTACAGATAGGCCTTCTTGTGAGCTTGCTCTATTTCACAGCACATTCTCTGCCCATTACCCAGCCTCTCCTCCCTCCCTTCCCATCTCATCCCTTCCCTTCCCATCCCATCCCATCCCTTCCCATCCCTTCCCTTCCCTTCGCATACCATCCCATCCCATCCTATCCCATCCCATCCCATCCCTTCCCATCCCATCCTATCCCTTCCCATCTCATCCCATCCCTTCCCATTCCTTCCCATCCCATCCCATCTCATCGCATTCCATCCCATCCCATTCCATCCCTTCTCATCCCTTCCCATCCCTTCCCTTCCCATCCCATCCCATCCCATCCCATCCCATCCCTTCCCATCCCTTCCCTTCCCATCCCATCCCATCCCATTCCATCCCTTCTCATCCCTTCTCATCCCTTCCCTTCCCATCCCATCCCATCCCATCCCATCCCATTCCATCCCTTCTCATCCCTTCCCATCCCATCCCATCCCATCCCATCCCATCCCATCCCATCCCATCCCATCTCTTCCCGTCCCTTCCCATCCCTTCCCATCCCTTCACATCTCTCTCTTTTCCTACTTTTCCTTCCCTCAAAACTTCCATTCCACTTCCAGAGGAGAAGAAGGAAATGAACTTCTCTACAGACGTCCCATTTTAAGACTGCTTTTAAAAAAATCCTTCTAATCTGCTATGCTTGAATGCCACGCGGTACAAAGGAAAAAACTATCATGGAAATATTATGCAAATTCCCAGATTTGAAGACGAAAATACTCTAATTCTAACCAGAGCAAGCTTTTTTATTTTTTATACAGGGGAATATTTTATTCAAGGTAAAATTCTAAATAAAATATAATTGTTTTTTATCTTTTCTACAGCAAATTTATAATTTTAAGATTCCTTTTCTTGTTTATCAGCAGTTGTTATTACATCCTTGTGGCACATTTTTTTTTTTAAATTTTGTAAAGGTGAAAAAAGCTTTTATGAGCTCATGTAGCAATCAGATTATCCTGTGGATTGATAATAAATGAATATGAAATATAGTTCAATTTTTAATGGGCATCACTCCTGGCTTTGTCTGTGTCTGCTTTAAAAGAGCACAATCATGGAATAGGATTGACAAAAGTATTGTTGCTTCCTGGGGACCAAAACGTTCTCCCTTGTTGACCACAAGAAACCCTGGAGGTGCCTACCGTGAGGCTGCAGATGAGGCTTCTCGAGTGCTCGCCGGAGCAGGGCCTGTGCTGAGTGTTTCGCATGAGTTCCCCTCTTCATTTGTCACCGCGGTGCTATAGAACGGGCATCCATCTCCATTCCATGCGGAGGAAGTGAAGACGTGAAGAGGCCTTTACTCAGCTCACAGAGGCACCGAGAAGCAAGGGCACAGGTTAGCCCATGCCTCTGGGCTGTGAAGGGGTCTGTTTCTCTTGTAAGCATATGCACACGTCGGCATTCCTGTGCTTGGGAGCATTCCCTGTGGAGGAGGGAGTACTTTAGCCGCTCCAGTGTTTTCCTTCTCTGCTATGAGTAAGCTTCACCCCCCCTCCGCGTCTTCCCTACGTAAATCCTTAGGCCTCCACTTAACGACTGACATTCTGTGTTTATGTCACGTAGAGGGGTACATGGATGAGACATTTTCCGTAACAGGAAATAGGTGTTGGGTTCCGATTCTATGTCTGTCACTCCTCTTTTCTAGGACCCGAGGCCTTGCACATAGACCCTGCCCTCAAAACTTGGGGTCTGTCTTGTGGAATAAAAGGGGTGATTTGAACAGCAGTCCTTATCATCCACTTGGTGCTGAAGGTGTGGACTTGACCTTGAGAAAGCCGCAGCACTGACCTCCCCTGTGTCCCCGATATCTTACTCTGTAAACTCAGAATATGAAAACTTAAGCTGCCTGCCTACTACCTCTGGGGCGTTGTGGAAGAGATTGCTAAGTTAATATTTGAAGACGTTCCTTGAATGAAAGGACAAAGGGCTATTTTTATGCCTGTCTCCACCTGTGGCTGCAGATAAAAGTAACGGTCATAAAGTTATCCAGCCCTGAATGGAAATCAACTGAAGCATTTTCCTGTCGAAATGCGGCCCGCGGAGGCAGGGCTGCTCCTGGGAGGAGGCCTCCCTTGGCTGGCTGGCTCAGTTTCTTCATGCAAGGGGAGTTATCGGGAGGAAAGGGGTGCTCCCTGGCTCCTTGGCACCCTGCTTTTCAGTTAAGACCTGCTCTTCCCCTAGATCCTAAATGGAGGAGTTCAGTTCTTTGAGACTTCTATCTAAAACCTTTTACTGAGTCATCTGTTTTTAAATAACAAAGCAGTGACCCAAGGTCGCCCTGAGTCCCTGGCCTGCTTATCAGAGGGTTTAAGGGAGCTCAGGCCTCCTCCCCCTTCCTTCCTCCCAGCACAGACGCAGGGCTGCTTCCTGCATCGCAGGTCCCAAATGCCCTTCCCGCTGCCCTCCCCTGCTTCTGTAGTATGATCAGACTTCCAGAACCCCGTCAAGTGGAAGGAAATTCAAGATTTTGAAATGCACCGTTTAAGTACCAGAGATGATATTCCACTGCTAATAAGGCCATGAAAAACAGAATCAGGTTTAAAATACTTCTGAGAAAGCCTGTATTGTTTCTGAGCGATATTTGCCAGCAATGTAGGCAAACAAGCCAGTCTCAGGACGCCTGGGCCTGACATGAGGAAGAAAACAAAGCTGATGGGGCAGCTCATGGACTCAAGTCTCTGACCTTGTCGTCACTAGAGGAAGTGCCAGGGACACATGCTTTTGGTTGGTGTTTGTGTGAGCTGATACGCTCTTATGATGGGCTTGGGGGTGTGAGTGTGCACGTGTGCATTTAATAGCAAGTTCAAGTTCAGTGTAACTGCCTTTGAAATAATAGTTTCCATTCTCTGCAGCCGGTACCTGGGTCACGCCCTTGATAACAGGCTCACTGCACAGCTGTGCACTGTGAATTCAGGGACAGGTACTTCTGCCCCGCCGTGAGGTTGCAAGCACCCAGCACATCCACACACCTTGACAAAAGGGGCTTCTGGAATGCCATTTGCATACTTAAATAAATCCACCACCATCAACCGTACTGTTTTGTCCGTGTTTTGATGAGCCACTGCCAAAGCGGTATTTAGTCTATTTAAAAGGATTTGTAAAAAAGAAGAAATATCCATGGCTATGGAATACAAATTCTTTGGACATCAAAACCCTAAAACAATATCCTTTCCACACCCAAATGCAAAGTGTACCGCCCTATCATGTAACCTGTACTGAGACAGAGCTTTTAGAGGTGAAGAAGATGAGTGGTTTGGTTTCAGGAGTCTGAGTTTTCAAACTTGTGCTTTTGGAAGTATTTTGCACGTGAATGAAAAGGCGGTAAGCCACAAATGGCCTCCTGCTCCTAATGCAGAGAGATGGAACGTGAGACTTTCCTTCTCTTTGAGGCCACTCTGTAACCTTGACTTCATTAGGTTTTAAAAGTCCCCTGCTATTGTTGCTTTGGACAAATAAGACCAGATAAAAGGTGGGGAAAAAAAGAACCCTACTATTCTACCAGATTTCTCTCGATAAAAGACAAAAGCTAGGGAGAGGTTTACACGCAGGTAGCCAAGGTGAGTTCCTGGCAGTCGAGGATCAAACAGCTAATGTCTGAGTGCCAGTGTCGGTTTGGAGGCAGAAACTGGGTTTTACGTGGTGCTGTTCAGCTGTTGCTTCACACTGAAACTCCATCCTGGAGCATGCCTGGGGCCAGAGTGATCAGAGACTGTAGGACATGACCCTGACTTTCCCCTGTCCCCAGGCTGCAGTGGACCCCTCCCAAGGGGATTCCAGTTGGGCTTTTCTGCCTCCCAGGACACTGTCAGCTTCTTGAGGCTGTTTCTCAATCTCATCTGCACCTCAACATGTGAATCAAGGCTGCGTACTACTGGGCTGTCATCCCGGGATCTCCTCCTCCCCTGAACCCCACCATCCCGGTGTCAAGAGAACAGGGCTGGGACCCTTGGCTTTGCCCCCTTAGGAATGTGTCCAACCACAGGCCTGGGGAGGAGAGCCTGGCTGTGTGAAGCTTCAGGTCGGGAGATGGCAGGAAGTTGACGGGTCGGAGGAGATGCTTTTTCCGGAGGCTGCCTGGCCTCTGGCCCCACTGGCCCCACGGGATACTGGTACCATCCCCATTCTCTGGGCTTGGGCATCACTGGTCCTGCTGTGCAGACAAATGAGGGTTTTGTAGAGGTTTTCTGCTGTGGCCACACGAGCAACAGGTGCAGAGGCACTGTGTCTCTGCTTCCGAAAATAGTGCCTGGAAGGAAGGAAGTGGTCAGGACTAATAGCTGGTTTTAGCAAAAATGTGAAGTCTGTCCAAGAACCTGAGTTGTGCTGTGGAAGGACCAAGATGCAGGACATTTCGGAGTTCGTGTAGTCTGAAAAGAGCATGTTCTGGAATCTGACCAAGTTTCTTCAGAAGAAACGCAGTGTGTGTGCCTCTGTTCCTGTAAGCACACTGCCCTTTGGCGGTTTGGTCAGTTTCCCCACATCTGCTTTACAAACACGTTCAGAGATTGCTGGTGCCATGGTATGTCGTGTGCTGGGACTGTGCAACTGCTGCCCAGGTTAACCCTTACATGCGTGGCTGGAGAAACACCAATATCACGGGCAACAGCCTCTGTCACGAAAACAGTTAATTTTAAAGACACAACCGTTTTTTGCAGGTGCAAACAAATTCCAGGGCGATAGCATCTTCAAGTTTCACTTTTGGTTGAGAAGCACATTTTAAAACCGAAACACCCAAACATCTCTTCACGTGAATTATCAGGGAGAAGGTATCCAAAATGTTCTCGCAGCTTGGATCGTGTATCTGAGAATACTCGTATTCTCCAAATTTTCTCCAGTGTGCCAGTTCAAAGGCGTTGACGTTTCGAATCCACACATTGTACCGGAACTCACTGCCTGAAGTTTCAGGATAATGTTAGCAGCGAGAGATGGGAGTGAGTTCCTTAACGGCAGGAAGGTGATGACTAAGACTTTATTCATCCCCAGAATTAACATTGATCTATATTCTCTGCAGAGAATGTAGATGAATCCTCCTGTCTCCCAAAGAGACTCCCCAGTGCTGTAAATCTAGAGCACATTTTTATGTTGCAGTATCTTTTCTCTGGGAAGCTCATGTTTTTAATGTAACTGAGCTGCAGAAAAGATGTCATAGGCTCAGGTCTAAAATATCCCGGTTACAAGCAACAGAGATTTTAGTAAAAAGCATCAAATACAGCCCAAAGCCATTGCTTGGATTTTACGTGCTGGTCCCAGGGATCCTGTACATCCCTGGGAAGGAGTCCACTTTTATTTGCAAAATTGATCCAAAGTAATGCAATGACAGTGCCTTTCTCAGCATCGAACATATTTAATTAGGGTAACCAATCATCTTTGTCTGCCCAGATCTGAGGGGATTCTCGGGAAGTGGGACTTTTAGTGCTAAAACCAGAAAGGTCTCAGGCAAATGGGGAGGGGATGTCACCTAAATGTAATGCTGAGTTACACAGCACAAATGACATTTTGTGTTTCTGGAGGATTTTTAAAAACCCAGGTAAATGTTTCATGAGGAGTTATTATTGAGGATAACGCCTTATTGATGAGCCTATTAATTCATTAATTAAATGTGTTTTTTAAGAAAAGTGGATTTTGTTCATTCAACCCTATGTACTGAATTTCCGCTATTTTCTAGTACTGTTCTAAACATGAGAGTTGTTACAGAAGTGAAGAAAACAAAGTCTTTGTTCTAATGGAGCTTAAATTATAGTAAGGTGGACAATCAACAAATAATAAAAGTCATCTTTGGGTGACAGTCAATGCTATGAAGAAAAAGCAGGATGTGAAGCGATGAAGATACTCAAATCTTTCATTTTAGAGCTTAAAGGACTGATTGCAGGGTTGGTGGTTGTGAAAACTAGCAGTTAGAGAGGGAAAGAAGGAAAATAGCATATATCAGTGGGGCTCAGTTTCAGGAAACCAAAACCACACCAGCTATTTTAAGCAGAAAGGCATTGTCTAGAGAGAAGCAGGTGTTTACAACATTGTTGGGAAGGCTGGAGGGGCCGGCTGGCGGGTATTCCCACATCTGCCACCACTGAAAGGTAGGAAATCAGGAGTGCGTTGCTGGAAATAGTGACTGAAGACATGTTGCTTTAGCTGAAATCTGTTCATCAGAAAGTTCTGTCACCACCACCTTAACTGTCTCTCGACACCCCTGAAACCAGTGGCTGCGCTTTCAGACGTGGCTTCAGAAAGCCTCGACGTTGCCACGGTCATGCTTGCCCGTGGTTACAGCCAATCAGTAGGAAATGGCTTCTGCCTCCATTCTGACTTCCAAATCTTTGCCACGTGCGTATAATTGGTTGAACCTGATTCACAGTTAGAACCCCAGCTGCAAATAAGATGGGAAAAATGCCTCTCCAGTTCCTGCCTCCCCCGTAGAGGAAGGCGCTCCAGAAGGAGGGGAGGATGGGTGCTGAGCGCCTCCTCAGGGCGTCCGTCACACCTCAGGAAACCTGCCAAGAATACCAGAGGGAGTGCAAAATCCAAGGTAGGGCTATCCAGAGGATGAAATCTGCATCCCATGCGTGGAAAGCAACCTATGTAAGTGGGAAGGGAATACGTTTTTGAAATCAGATAAACCTGGGTTCAGTCTGCTCTTGTTTGCTGATGACTTTGGGCAGATCTCTATGTATCTGAGAAAAAGTTTCTTCACATGTAAAACGGGGGTATTAACACCTTACTTGCAAGGTGAGCATTAGATGATGCTATTAAAGCATGAAGTATATAGTAGGCATTCAGCGATGGCAGCCATACCGTCTGCATATAAAATAGCTAAGATCCATACTTTGGAGCACTGATTCCAAATGACCCATCCTCGTCTAGACTTATATTAATTCAAGATTTGACCACTGAGGATCTCAGAGCTCAGACATACGACCCCAATTTCTACATAGCTAAAATTAGTCTTTCCTTCTCTGACCTATCCTTTTCTGAGCAAGCCTGATTCTGTTGTCGTGTGGCTTAGAAGGAGCTGAGAATTTATTCCTTTCTGGTAGTAGTTGAAGGGGATATGAACCTGCTGGCAGTTGGTTTATTAATTTAATTTTCATTTTCTAGACAGGTCTTGTTCTGTCACCCAGGCTGGAGTGCAGGCTCACCTCCTGGGCTCAAGCCATCTTCCCACCTCAGTCTCCTGAGTTGTAGCTGGAATACAGGTGCATGCCACCATGCCCAGCTTATTTTCTTGGTGTTTTCTGTAGAGACAGAGTTTCACCATGTGAAGCTCAGACTTATCTCAAACTCCTGAGCTCAAGTGATCCACCTGCCTCAGCCTCACAAAGTGCTGGGATTGTGAGTGTGAGCCACCATGCCTGGCCAATTTTATTTTGTAAACAATATAGATTCATAAAAACTTTTTAAGCGTTATAAAGCCACGAGGTGAAATTACATTCACTTTTGATGACTAAAGTGATTCTAATTTGCTTCATTCTGGCCATTGAGACAGTTTCTCCTGTGGACCACTTTGCATTACAATTCCCACTAGATCCTGGGATTCATGACATTTTGGCCCAGCAGTTTTGAAACTGGGAATATTTCAACATATTCACAAAACAGAGCCACAAACATTACGCTTTTGCGCCTTCTTGCTATCTTTCTACCCTAGGCTGCAATCTTACCCACACTCAGGACGAAATGAGAGAGCTTGCACGGCAGGTGCTTTGTCAGAGCGTAACCTGGGCCAGGTGTGAGGGCAGGGCCGTGCCTTCTGTGTTATCTGTTTGCATAAATAGATTAGCATAGGGGCTGAGGAGGCTCCTGTGAAAAGAACTAGAAGAGCATGCAGGGAATGGATCCCAGGAAAAGAATCTAGCCAGGGTGACATGCTGGGGCCAATTAGACCCTGAAGGTGGCAGGAGCTGTTCCTGGTACAGTGTCTTGATTGTTCCCTGAACCCGTGAAGACACCTGCCCGCTTCAAGGGGTGTGTAAACCTTGAAGAGAGAATGGCTGGGAATGTAAAACTGGCACCTCGGGTCCCAGTCACTCCTTGTATTAGCCCATTTTCATACTGCTATAAAGAAATACCCAAGACTGGGTAGTTCATCGAGGAAAGAGGCTTACACAGTTCCACATGGTTGGGGAAGCCCCAGGAAACTTACATTCATGGCAGAAGAGGAAGCAGGCATGTCTTACATGGCGGCAGATGAGAGAAGCCTGTGAAGACAGAACTGCTAAACACTTATAAAACCATCAGCTCTTGTGAGAGCTCACTATCTCGAAAACAGCATGGAGAAACCACCACAATCGAATCGCCTCCCACCAGGTCCCTTCCTCAACAGTGGGGATTATAGGGATCACCGTTTGAGATGAGGTTTGGATGGAGACTCAGAGCCAAACCGTATCACCTCTGTTAAGCAGAGTTTTCCCTAGCTATTTCTTAGTGGCCTGAGCCTGGTGGCAGATCAAGCAGAAGATGAGAACCTCCCCAGTAATGACAGAGGCAAGTGGCCCAGTAAAAGTTCCCAGACATTGTGGAGTAGGGCTGCATCAGTAGATGCTATGGTCGGAATGTTTATGTCCCCTCAAAATCCGTATGTTGAAACCCAATCTCAAATGCAATAGTATTAAGAGATGGGGCCTTTGGGAGATGATTCAGTCATGAGGACTCTGCCCTTATGAACGGGTTAATGTCCTTATGAAAAAGGCCTAAGGAAGCTTGTTTGCCCCTTCTACAATGTGAGGCTACATAGGAGGTGCCATTTATGAGGAACAGGTCTCCCTAGACACTGACTCCGCTGATGCCTTGATCTTGGACCTCCCAAGCACCAGAACTGTGAGAAATAAATTTCTATTGTT